>NC_065538.1:57168818-57478639 GCF_932294415.1 Quercus robur | reverse complement strand
AGTGAATTGGCCAAGGGAGTCGTAGTCTGTGGAGTTTAGAACTTTAGGTGGATACAAAGAGAGCCAATAACCGATTTTTTTTTTTTTTTTCTTTTTTTTTTTTTTTGGGTACAGCAAGACAAAGAACAGAAATTCCTAACAGGGGCAGGGACCAAACGAAGACAGACCTTCGCAGACATATAGAAAAAAAACAAAGTCCATAACAAAAATCAGGAGGATTAGAGAAGATAACAAAATCCAATGACAAAGAGCCTCCCAATCTAGCCAACACATCCATTCATTTGTTTCCCTCTCTGAAAATGTGAGACATACTATAACTAGGGATGTGCTGCAACAGAGACCTGCAATCATGAATCATCCTCAAGATTTATCAAACGAGGGTGAACTCTATAGTCACTAACAAAAGAAGAGATCACAATTAGAGCATCAAGCTCAATCATAACAAACATTAGGAGCAAACCCATATATCAAAGTCCCATTCTAATCACGGATCAAACCATCAACATCGGCAATCCAAAGGTTGCCTAAGGAGGAACCATTCGTATTCGAGGCAAGGAACCAAGGACACACCAGCGATGACAAGGAACTCACAAACTTTAGCAACACAGTTGTCAACAACCTTGTCAAATGAATTCTCCACCTATTTTATTAAATTCTCAATTTTAAAAAAAAGATGTGCAAAAATATTCATTTCATTAATTGTCCAAATCTCACAATTTCATTTATATCAATCGTGTTTTTGTTTTAAGTTTAACCTCTCAAATGAATTTTTCATTGTTTTGTCCAACTTATACTTTTTGAGTTTTAGTGGTTAATTTTTTTTTTTTTAAAAAAAAAAAAAAAAAAGGAGAGACAAACAACACGGCTAGTGTAACAGGTTTAGGTTTCATTTTTCATCTCTTGAAAACAGGGAGACTTTTATTTTCTTTCAAATTCACAACTACGATTTACGTTTCATTTTTCATCTCTTGAAATTATTTATCACATATCATTGTTTCTAGTTTTCCTACAACTTTGTTCAAAAGCCGATGCCATAGTATACATAGCAGGGTCAGCATCACAGCATCCCTCCATCAACAAGCATCATTGCGCCACCGCTTAGTAGGAGGACCATCGCTGAGAAGGCCTCTGCTGTTGTCATTGTAAGTCACCGCGCAAGTAAGCTGCCACCAAACTCATCTAAGGAAGCTCTAGGCATACCTCTAAACTCATCACTCTTTTCTTTGCGTCTCTTTGTTTGATGGAATTTGTGTGCCTTGATTTTTGGATTGAAATTGTTAAAGATTGAAACTTGGGCTGACTTAGTGAATAAAGAGCTGAAAGATTTACAAATGGCCCCAGTAAAGAACGTTGAGTAGAGAAGGAAAGACTTAGGTTAATTAAAAACAAGCAACAGAAAGCTAAAGTTAAAGACTTAGGTTAAATCGTGTCATTTGTAAAATTGGAAGGAATTGTGGTGAAACATCCTCCATTCATACAAAAAGATTTGAGATATTTATAAAATGTCTTGCTAGATTATGAGCTAACTTATTATACCCTCCCTTTCTGTATGAGAAACACTCAACGAAACTATAGGAATTGGAAAGAATTTTAGACGACACTTTGTCAGCGAGTGCTTGTATGACCATCTCAGAATCACCTTCTAGAACGGCTTGTTTAACACCAATTTCCAAGGCAAATTCCAAAGCTCTGGCTGCAGCTGCAGCCTCTACTTCAGCAGTAGATAGAAGTTGATGGATTTGTTGAGACATAGAAGCAATGATGAGTCCATTGGAAGACATTGATTGGAACATATGTGGCATCATTGGTGATGCGAAATCTCTGCTTCACTCCATTGCTTCGGATTTTGTTCAAATCCATAGATAAACTAATCTTTGGTGTGCATATTCTGGGGCTAGTTCCTCTGATTTTGATGGGCCAATCTCTATCTCATCTATTCCAAAATGTTTGTTTGTAAAAGGGAGATGGTCTTGGTTGTTACTTGTTGCTCCTTCTTCAGCTCTTTATGATAAAAGCAATATTACCGTTATGGTTAAAAAGTTGTTTTGTATCTAAACAATACACAAATTTCATTTTGTCTCTAAATTTTGGCACTTTATGTCCTTCCAACCACTAACGTTAATTTTTATTCTGCGTGGCTACATCTCGGACCAAGTAACTGGTCACAGGCATTGCTAAAGGTTAGGATTAGACAAAAACACACACACACACAACAACAACCAAAAAAAAAAAAAAAAAAAAAAAAAAAAAAAAAAAAAAAAGAGAAGGGAAGAAGAAGAAAAAATCCCCTTTCTTCGCTTTATCTTTCTTTCATTGCATACATTTGCTTCTTTTTTCTATGTTTTTTCCTCTGTGTGTGTTCTTTAATCAGATAGGTTGTTCAATGTTTTTACCATAACAATTATAGGATTTTGCCAACTAAAATATTGACATTTAGAATCACATTTCGCATCAGTACACAACTAACAGTTTATACTAATAAGTTAGTGTGAAAGACTAAATAAGTAGTAGTATTTTAGGTTAAAAAATTAAAAAAATGTAGAAATGAATATAAGTGTAGAATTACATGTCAAAACTAATTACATTGGTTATTCTTCATGAATTTTTGTATATAAATATTTAAATTTAATTTATTAATGTATATATATATATTTTTGGTTTCTATAAATTATTTGTTATTAAATTTAATGTGTTAGTTTGTGTATATACATATGTTTATGGTAACAGTTATGTTTGGGTGAGTGTACGTATGTGCTTTTGTGTTTGTGTGTGTAATTTTAAGTGAGAAAAAAATGTCAACCTTCATTAGCAAGTCATCTTAATAAGCAATAATGGGATTCTCTATATTCATCATCAGCTTCATAACTCAGGCAGGATTCTAATGGTAAATTCTAAGAAGATGAGTTTTCAATTTGATGAATGCATTTGATTTTGTGAGAGAGTGTGTTGTGTGTAGTATAACTTACATCACCCTCCCTTAAAAGTTACTATGTTGATACCATAATACACAAAAAGCTAGGAGCACTAAGTCACCAAAGAAAGAAATAGCTAATATGCAGATAGAGATATTGAAAAAAGAAAATGAATATTAAAATGTTGTTGCTCACCATAACATGCTAATGCTCCTAATAAAAGTATTGCTATGGAAAAAAAAGTCTGCATACACCTGCATGATGAGTAAAATCATTGCCACATGGCTTCACTACATGTTAGTTATAAACAAAAACCAGAAATCTTCTATATCATTTAGCACACTAAACCTACTTTACTATGAGAAAAGACTTTCATTGATATTTTAAAGCAATTTACTAGAATAATATTCTATGATTACGTTAAAAGTCAAGCCACTAAGGCTAGTTTTTATAAAAGCATGAGATGTAACAGGCAGCAGAACCATTTCTTACTAGCACCCAAATCTAGTAATAGGGCAATCAATTGTTCTATCACTAAAATTGCGTTGGTCTAGTATCCAAAATTAACAAAAAAAAAATCGCGTTGAGCAAAATATGAGAATGAATAATTAATACAAGTTACCCATTTCAAGTCAAAAGATAATTTATAAATACTGGCATAACCTCTCTCTTAAAGCCAATATTCTAACCACCAGATCTTCAAAAATCTCCTTTACTGCTAATAAAATAAGAGTTTTGCCTTCTACCAGCCCAACTTTTATATCTCTACTTTCACAAACTGCAACTGGAATCCTGACTAATTTACTCTATAAATTTACAGTCACTACAAAACGCGGGGGCCTTGGGCCGCGTTTTTTAAGCCGCGGCCATAAAAAACGCGGCCCAAGGTTGAGCCTAAAGCCCCGTTTTAAAAAACGCGGCTTCAAAGAACCTTAAGGTCGCGTTTTGTACGCAGGGCCATAGACAGGTTCTGAGGCCGCGTTTTTATGAGATAAAAACGCGGCCTAAGGACTTCCGCATTTTATTTTTTCTCAAACTCCTTTTTTATTTTTTTGGTTTTCTTTTACCGTGGCCGCATTTTTAAAATGCGGCTCTAGAGTTCCTGAAGCCGCATTTTAAAGACGCGGCTCTAGTTCGGGATGGGGCCACGTTTTTGAAACGGGGCCATAGACAGGTTCTGAGGCCGCGTTTTTTTGAGATAAAAACGCGGCCTAAGGACTTCCGCATTTTATTTTTTTGCAAACTCTTTTTTTTTTTTTTTTTTTTCTTTTACTGTGGCCGCATTTTTAAAGTGCGGCTCTAGAGTTCCTGAAGCCGCGTTTTAAAGACGCGGCTTTAAATTTGGTCTGAAGCCACGTGTTAAAAACGCGGCTCTAGTTCGGGATGGGGCCACGTTTTTGAAACGAGGCTTCAGATTTCCCTTATAGCCGCATGTTAAAAATGTGGCTTTAGGGGAAGTATAAATATTAATGTTATGCACTCTCCAACCCATCATCTACCCTCCAGCCGATCTGAAGCCTCCATCTTTCAAGCGCTCCATCTGATCTCAACCCATCGCAGATCTATGCTCCATCTGATCTGACCCCTCACCTCCGTCCGATCTCAAGCCTCCATCTCTCAAGCCCTCACCCTCCATCTCCGACCTCAACCCTCACCCTCCATCCGATCTCAACCTCTTTCTCAGGAAATTGCTGCTGCTTGTTCTTTGTCCGTCAGTTGAGTTTACTCTCCAGTGAAGGTTAGGATCAAGAGAAAACCCTAAATTTCATCCACTTTTTTTTTAATTTTTTTTTCTTTCTTCAGAGAAACCCATTTGAATAAGTGGTTTTGTTTTTATCCTTCCATAAAAAACTTCGCCGACGCCGACGCCGAGAGACCAGCCCAACGCCGACGACCCCAACGCTGACAAGGCCGAACCCAACTCAGCCTGCCGAATTCTCATACCCATCGGCGACCCATACCCAACGCCGCCGAGCCCATCGCCGACAAGGCTGGTTCACAAGGCTTTCGGTGGTAAAAAGCGTATGTACTCTCTCTCTCTCTAGTGTGAGATTTGTAATCTGATTCATTAGACATTAAATGTGTGTGTATTTCAAGCTCATTGTGAATGCGTTTGTTTCATTTTCTAAAACGTGCTTTTGAAATGAAAGGCAAAATGGTGCATTTAGTGATTTTTTAGCGATCTGTGATTAATATTGTCTTATTTATTAATTTTACTATTATTCTAATGCTAACAAGTTTCCAAACTTCTTAAAAAAACAGCACTGTAATAAATTTAGTTGTTTTGGTTTTGGATACTTTAACATAAAAGTCCTGAGATTAAATTATTATAGAAGTCATACAATCTTCATAAAGAAGATGCGTTAATTTTCTTTTGAAAAAAATTTGTACTAGGATAGAAATGAAGTAAACCCAAGTAGAAAGAGAGGATAAGATTGGCTGGCTTTATTTGTTCTTGGTTGTCCAGCTAACTCTACACACAGTTGTCTTATTCTGGAAAACAACAACAACAAAAACAACAATAATGAGATACAGTTGTTTCTTACAAGCGCATTTAATTGCATTGTACATTTCATTTCTATTTATTCAACTTTGTCATACTTGAAATTTAGCCCCATCTGTGACCTCAAAAAGTAAGGTTTGAAGCAGTTGTCCTCTAGTTTGGTTGGACTTAGAGGAGTGCTCTCCAAGTTTCCAAAAGTCCAAACAATTGTATATGATGGTTTTCATTTTTCACTATGAGTAGAACATTCTGCCGTATACATAATTATGAAAACAACAACAACAACTACAACAAACATAACTAGTTGTCAAAAGGATAAAAAGTTAAAAGTAACTACATAAAAAATTGTTTATTTGACCAAGTGTAACTTCATGTTAATCAATTATGATAATCTGATTATTATAATTTTATGATATGTATATATATATATATATATATATTTTGGATGCTTAATTTGTCACCAATGCATATTAGTTATCAAGTTTCGAAAGTTATTTATTTTTAATTGGGGAGGATGGTGTTAAGAATGAGATTTTAGTAAAATATGCTTATAGAAAAGATAAAATATATACTGAAAAAAAAAATAAAAAATCTTTCTGGTGTTGCAGCTTTGACTTTTTCACTAACCAACCTTCAAGTGTTCTTGAATTCTCCGGTATTGTAAAATTGAGGGAAAATTGGTTAGACAACCCTAAACACACAAATGTATATTTTCTCTCTTTTTAAAACCTTTATTGGGGAATGAGTTATAATTCCTCTGTTATATGTCAACAAGTAGGGCTTGGATTGAGTTTGAAATAAACAAGTTATTAAGCTTTTCGTGTTGTTGATTTCTGCAATCTTGATCTATTGAGACAGTGTAGAGGTTGCTATCGAGGAAATATAAACTTCACCTTCAAGACTCGACCGATCAAGTTGAATTGAGGTTGTAGTCAAGCTTGCTATCGACTACTATTGAGGTTAGATTCAAGAATGCAGAAACTCCACTTTTATTGAGCACATACTTCTTGAGCACTGTAATAAAAAAAATATAGAGTACTAGTCAATTAATAAAAAAAAAAATTGACAATTACTTTTGCGCACCTTGAATTTGGTATTAAGATTCTGTCAATTTGTTTTTGAAATGGAGTAATTTGAAACAGAAAACGATAAGTTGATGGAAATTTTTTTTTGCATTATGAATACTCTTTGGTTTTTTATGGAAGGATAGGAACTATTTTATGATAAATATTGAGTTGTAGAATCATTCAATTTGCTTTTATTTTGGTGGGTTGATTTTGAAAACTATCCTTACTGCATAGAACTGAATACCTTGATAATAAAAAATCTACCCCATTTATCAGTTATTACTAAGAACCTACCCTCCTAATCCAGGGAGTGTAACTAGAGACAAATCCATTATGGATGGGTTTATTTAATACGTTCAAAGTTCTTTACTTATTATGTTCTGTGTATTGCTTCTGTAAATATTGAGTCCAAACGCTAATAACATGTTCTTTTCGGTGTCATCTTGGACCAACACTTGGGCTTAATAAAAGTTCCAATGGTTAACTATCCATGTCCATGTGACCCTAGATTTTCTGTTTGTTTTGTTTTTTATTTTTTATTTTAATTTTTTTTAAGGTATGTTAATTGCTTTGACTAGCAGCTTCTATATTATGAGAGAAAAAAGTTATATGTTTAAAATTACTGAGTTAGTTTATAATAAATAAATAAAAATTTAAACTAACTTAGCAATTTTAAAAGTTATATTTTACAATTTTTATTTCACATCACAAATAAGTATGCCTCTCTTTTATGGGATCTCTTTTTTTAGTTGATGGTTATTTTTGGTGATATAATGGAGGTAAATCTCTTTCTAGTTTCCACTCATAAAACTTTTCAAGCTCTGTGAAAAACGAAATTGATTTGAAATCTCTTTTAGAAATTGATCTTTTAACAGTATGAAACCTTAATATATAACTTTATAAATATTACTATTGTCCTTCATTGTGACAGTAAATGCCTTTAGTGTTCCAAAGCACATTTCCTAATATAAATGCAGGGTAATTAATGTGTCTAGCAGTACATCACAAATGAACTAGTACTCCATTTTTTTTTTAGAATCAATGGCTTGTATTTCTCGAGATCGAAGTCTACTTTCTGATGAATAGTAAAACTATTTCGTACTAGGATTAGGTAGCCCCATTTTTCTATTACTTATATAGAACAGTTTAGACAATGTCATGGGGCATGTAGCTTGACTCCTGGATTAGTGTGTTAGCAAGTAGGAAGACTACAATACTTGGTGACTTGGTGTAGTTAGTAACCACAAAACTATGTATGTAACTATGTTCCCTACCTGTTTACTTCTTAGTTCTCTAATATATATGTGGGTAAATTACGTTTTAATCCCTTTACTTTAGGAGTGGTTACTAAATTAAACCCTAAGTTTAAGATCATTTTAAATTACTCTTCAAAAAAAAGATCATTTTAAATTAAATATATTCTGTATAATTTCGTTAGTTTTAAATTGAACAATTAACTTTTTAAAAATTCGTATAACCCAATCAGACATGAAATGTCCAAAGTTTAAATTGATATGATTTTAATATTATTGAGTTTAATTTGAAACAAATAAAATTATAAGATTTAGTTTATAACTTTCTAAAATTTAGGGTTTTCATTCAAAACTTTAAAACCAATAGTATGTAACTTGAAATAGCCCTTAAGGTTTGAAATATTCTTTTAATTTTTTTTCTTTCCTTACATTTTTCTGCGTACTCTTAAGCTTAAAGTTAGCTATGGGGAGGTTTCTAAACTTGCCCTGGTCTATTTCCTAACAAGAATATAAGTTTTGTTTTAATTAATGTCTGTCGTCTACCAACTACTACTAGTTTAAATAAATCAAGATATTATTTGCACTATCTTTACTTCTTTTGTAGATTGATTCAAGTTACTGTTAGTGTAATTTTGAAATAAGTAAATAAATTTAAGCCGTTTTTCTTTTTAGTCACGCATTTTTTAAACCTTCGATTCTACTACATCTAATGGTGGGTAAGATGCCTCCAAATTTGCATCTCATTCTTTTTGTCTCTCCTAATCTCTCTCTCTCTCTCTCCAAAGTTTGTTTCTCTGCCTCATATCCATGTAAACCGTAAACTCCAATGGCTTCTCCAGTTTAGCGACAGCACAAGACCAGAGATTAGTGAGGTTTAAGTGAGAACATGCAGAGATCTTACACCAATACTAGTTTTATTTATTATAATTTATAATAAACATCAATTTTCATCTTATTTCATAAATATTTTTTAAACAAATCACTATATATCTCTGTGAACAAGGTGCCAAGCTGTGTGGACATTCCTCTAGCCACACTTGTGAAGTAGAATTTACAGTACCAATAGAGGCCAATGTTGATGCAGGTCCATTACATTTTGATGGACAAACTTGTACCTCCCAAGGGTGTTATAACTTAGCTAACATATTTTGGTGTTTTTAATGAAGATGTTTAAGGTCCCCCAAAAAAAAGCCCAATAAACATTGAAGCAATTCCTTATGAAATAAGTCAAATAGGCAGAGACTCTAGCTTTTTAAAATTTGCTCTCTAATTCCTGACTGGAATATAAGTTCTGTATTAATTAAAAGTCTTACTCATATTCATATGTTTTTAAATCCCAAATAGCACTGGTTTAAATAAATAAAGATGTAATTTGAACTACTTTTTACTTTCTTCTGTCTTGTAGCTTGTATACATGATTAAAATAAAAATCACTCATAATTAGAGGCTAATTCTTTTTGCTGAAAAAATTAGAGGCCAGTAAACATAAGCAATTCCATATGTAAAGACTGAACCTACTTTTGCCTTTACCTCTCTCTCTCTCTCTCTTTCAATTACAACTTTGCTGTTTTGTCGGCCTGGAACACAAAAATAAAACTACCACTAATTTATGTTTTCAATTTCATATTGTGTAAACTTTTATATAAATTTAAGAAGACAATGATCGAACTTATGATCTACTGCTTCGATACCATGTTAAATTAACAATTGTCCCAAAAGCTTAAGTTTAACGGGTTGACTTTCATAGAGATGGGAGTATGAAAGACCTATTGGGAGATTAGATTGGATTAATTAGTGTTTTTCTGACTTGATTAACTTGACCCTGGACCTATGTATAAGGTTATATCTTATTCTTATAAATTAAAATATAGATGAATCTTTTTATCTTTAAATTTGATTTTGCGTTTGTTATTGCTACCTTGCTGGTGATGCATCATTGTAGCCGGAATTAACCTTTTGACATAATGTTCTTAAATGCTGTTTTACGTTTTGTAATATTAAGTTTGTTGTTGTTTTTGCTTGCTTGCTATTGGCAACCAAGGCAGTGTATTATCAGACAAGAATGATAATAATTAAATTTAATGGGAATGTCTGCCACACTTCAGTTTGTTCAGAATTATCCACACTAATCTTCCTAACTTTGTGTCTTGGTTGCTGCCTTCATTAGGATATGCAACCTTCACTTCAGTACCATTACATGCATTGTTTAGATGATTCATTAATCCATGGCTTTGTCTTTCATGCCCAATTCTTGAAGTTCTTAGAGTATGACTTAAGATTTTAATCTTTTGCCTTTGTACATGTGGAAAATTGAGATGCATTTTGAGGACTTTCCATGGCTTGTTTTAGCTACGCAGGACTTGCATTGCTGTCCTAGCATGCATCTTTTAGTTGGCAATTAATGGAATGCATTTTCTTTCTTCATTTAAAAATTTTTGGTTACATGCATCGTTGGATTATGTTATCATTGTTGATGTCCATGGACAAGAAATTGTCTTGGTATATACTCTAAAGGATTCTTTGATTCAATCTCAGGTACTTGGATCACAACCAATTGACAGGGAGAATTGACTCAGACTTCTATAAACACCCTTTCTTCAAAGAATTGTGAGTATTCTTTACCACTCAGATCTACGAAAGTCGTCAATTCCTGAGCTTGAGCATTGAATTGGGTATTCTATTGTTAATTATTGTTTTTAACAGCTATATTGAGGGTAGAATTTTTGTGTTCTGTTTGATAGAATTTTACTGATGGACTTTGTAGAATAATTGATTTTTTTCCCTTTGGCTACTCATAATTGTTGTCATGCTCACAGTGATAAAATTAATATGATCTTCATTCACACAGCTTGAAGTTTTGTAGAAATAACATTAATTACATAAGAATTGAAGAAAAAGGAATGCCAGAGTTGGAGGCTATTATTTACATTTGGTTTTTTGGCCTCCCTTTTACAATTACATTATGTTTTAACCACAATAGGTGTGAGTGCTTCTGTCAGAGTGATTTAGTAAACTCTCTATTCACATATTCAATGCATGTTCTTGAAAAGAGTTTGTAAGTTTTTCACTCTGTGAGTCTTGTAAATGTCTCAAATATACTAGAATTGTATATAGATAGGCCATGTCATTAATTATAGGCTCTGGATGTTACCCTCTTGTTATGTCAAATTTGGAGAATCAGTGAGTACAAATATGGAGTTTGAGCACTTGCTAATTTGATACTACTGTCCTCAGATTTAGTTGTGGTGAATGAAACTTCTCTAGGCATATTTTGTGTTTCACTTGATCACAATTTTTTTTAACGTTCATATTTGAATGGTATCTTGCATAAATGCTATATATACTCATATTTGAATGGTATCATTAATGTTTTCTCCTATTTATAAACATTTCATGCATTTATGAAAATATCCCAACCTAACTATAATGAAATGAATATTTGAAATAAATTTTCTAACTACCACAATTGGGAAGAAAAAAAATTTGTGTATCACAAAAACAAAAAGATATTCACAAGTAAGTTCTGATTTATCCGTTTTTATCAACATAAATTAATTTGATTTGGATATATTTTTCCAATAATTTAATTTCTACCTAGTTTTTAATAGATGAAGATGAAGCTCACACAGTCACTGCTTTCAAAGTGTAATTATTGTGATCTCTTCGCATTGAGCCTTAAGTCAAAAGTCATTGGCTGCATATGTGACTTACCAATACAAAGATTACTTTTATTTTTATTTTATTTTTTGGTTTTCTTCTCCTACTGTCTTTTCTCATTTTCAATTTTCTAAACTCATTTGCATCATAACTAAAGGTGCTATGGTTAATAATCAGTTCCGGCTGGCTGCTTCAGTGTAGACATCTGCAAAGATAAATTTTCAGCACATTTCTGGTGCTGTTATGATATACTAAAGGTATGCTTCTGCCCATATTTTATTTTATTTGTAATTCTTCGTTGAATTTTGATAGCTTTTGGACATGTAATTTGGGTAATACCTACGTAGATGGAGTTGATCTTTGGTAGTGATGTATCTAAAATTAAAGACGTTCATTGTTTGACCTTTTCTGATTCTTTTGAGTACAAATATATAGATAATAATAATCGTGGCAGGACTTAATCATTGAAATTCTGAAATATGCAAGGAAGCGTCTGAATAACTGATTTTATAAATTTAGAGGCTTTTCTGTAGCACAAAATCATGGAGTCATGCAAATAGTATATCTCAGCAGATGTTGATGCTGCTGAAATTTATAAGAACTCTAACTGGCCAGCCATACATTAAAAATCATTAATTTTTGGTTTGTTAATATCACGTTTTGGTTTAGCGAGGAAATTTAAAAATTCTTGCAGCAATGCTTTTTTGGTAGAGTAAGGAGAAAATGCTTTGACATGATTCATTGTGGCATATGCATATAAGTTTCTAACATAGGCAAAACAAGTTACAGTTATATAAGTGTCATTATATATGCCACAATTACAACTTATTATATAAAACTTTTCATGTTCTTTAATATGAATTATTTCTTAATTTCAGGTGCAAACAGTAAACAAGCCATGTGAAAATTTCATCCAGACTGGGCATCAAAAACTGACATTCGCTACCAAGTTGAAGCTGAACCATAATTTACGCTTATTTCCCGTATAAAGAGAAATATTTTGCAACTTCATGTCACTAAATAGTATGCTGCTGGAATGATTTTTATTTTTTTTGGGAGGTCTGAATTTTCTCTGGATATTTAGTTGTCTTTTGTTGTTAAAGTACATGATTTTATGTCAAGGATGGACCTAGTAGGGGGATCAGACCCTCCCCCGGCCCAAATTTTTTTTTTTTTGTTTTCGTAGGTATATTTTATGTTATTAATAGTTGGGCCCCTCCCTTCCACAACCTTGGCCCCTGTTAGCCAGCCCCGCCCAGACAACCTATAGGACCCTTTTCAACTTTTTGACTGTCCAAAAGAATAACAAAATAAAATTATGGCAGACCAAGAGAGATTATAGGCGTCTTTGTTTTTCGTAGAAGCAAATATAGGCGACTTCGACAAAAAAATAATTAATAATTATAATATTATGATATTCAAATCTTGTAGTATTAATCCATTAAATGCATCAAGCTACAATAGTAAATAGTCTCACAAAATTCTACACCAAAGTAAAATGCAGAGCAACAAACAAAGAAAAACAAGATAAAGAATTCGTGAGTTTTGTCTAAATTGTTCAATATCCATTTACATTCCAGATATTATACCTAAATGCAAACCATTAATTTGAGGTATCATAATTTGTGCGAGGGTATGAAGGAACATATTAAAGTTGAAATCAAGAAGATCTTTCTTAATGTTTGTGATTAAGCCCAAGTTATTACCCCTTAAGCCCCCATCTGCTTTTCTATGACAGAAAGCATTAGTAAACTAAAGTCCACAACATTCTAATAAACTAATGGTAATTTCACGACAGATGGGTCCCCCCTTTTTCTGGTATTACAGTAAGTATTAGAAAACTGTAGGCCACAACATTCAAATAACCTAAACATAATTTCACAATAGATGATTAAAAATGAAATGCATAGATACTCCTTATATTGGCTAATTGCAAACAAATCCAGGATTGTATGATGAATTAAAACAAATATATGATAATGATTATAAAAACATAATGAACACAAAATGATCATGATGTATCGACTTTCATACTCAAGGATTCGCCCAACAGTAAAAATTTAATTCATGTAAAATTAAGTCTTAACAGTTGCAAGTTTGCAATCATTATTAATGCAAACAAAACCCACTATCATAGAGGGTCCCATATGCTAAATTGCTACACATGGAAAAACTAATGTAATTTTTTTTCTAAAAACAAAAAAAAATAAAAATAAAAACCTCAACAAAACAACTATAAACTTGAATCACACCAGATCTTAAACCTATCTGACAAATGTTTTGAACTCACTTTTGACCAATGACCCAAGTAATTGAGCATCATGGTATTATAGACTTAATAATTATTAAGTTTTTAATAATTATTACAATTACATGAATTTGGTATTTGTTTTCATATTTTGTAAACACTTATGCTTAACTACTTTTACAACTTATCACATTGAGTTAGTCTAGGACAAGTGTTATATGTTCTAAGAAAATAGCCGTATACTTGGGTATGTATGTTCTTAACAAATGACAAATGAATGTAATTATAATAATTAGTATCTTTGTAGTAACAAATCTTGGTGTAGGTAAAATTCCGTAAATATTGTATCGCAATGGACAAAAGTTGGATGGAGAAGCGGAGGGGTACAAGGGAATATTTTGAAGGTATAAACCAATTCGTGGAATTTGCTGCTCCATCTGCGCGCAATGGGAAGATCTTATGTCCTTGTGTGAAATGTGTGAATTTGCTTATACAACCGCTAAATGTGGCACGTGAGCATTGTTGGGTTTCGGGGATGCTTAAAAATTACAAAGTTTGGAAATTTCATGGTGAATCAGCGGCTGCTATGCCGGCTACCGAATGTGGGAGCTCTCATGTGCAAGAAACCCAAAATCCATATGGTGATTTCCATGGGATGTTGCACGATTTGTGCCCCCCGCATGAAATCCCACCTGAACCAATGGAAGAAGGTCCAACTGCGCAACGTCCGGGTGAAGGTCCGAATGATGACGCCAAGAAGTTTTACAAGATGGTAGATGATGTAGACAAACCTTTATATGAAGGTTGTACAAAATTTAGCATTTTCTCAGCCATTGTCCTGTTGTTCCAGTTGAAGACTCTGTGTGGTTGGACAAATAAGTCATTTACTCTGTTGCTTCAAGTCCTGATGGATATGCTTCCTTCAGACACTAAGTTGCCAAAGGACCATTATGAGGGTAAGAAGATAGTTCGAGATTTGGGTTTGGGTTATGAGAAGATCCATGCTTGTCCCAATGATTGTATGATGTTTTGGAAGCAAAATGTTAACCTCGAGGTGTGTCCTTGTTGTAAAGCTTCAAGGTAGAAAACAAATGAGGCATCTGTTGCTAGTAAGCATGCTTCATCCAATAAGGGGAAGAAGAAAGCTACGAAGATCCTACGCTGGTTCCCCTTAAAGCCAAGATTGCAGCAACTATTTCTTTCACCCGATCTGGCTAGTTCTATGAAATGGCATGTTAATGGTCGTACTGATGATGGGGTAATGCGGCATCCTGCTGACTCAGATGCATGGAAAATGTTTGACAATAAGCATTTACACTTCTCATCTGACCCTCGTAATGTCAGACTTGGATTAGCTGCGGATGGGTTCAATCCCCTCGGAATTATGAGTACTAATCACAGTACATGGCCTGTCATGTTGGTCTCGTACAATCTCCCACCTTGGTTGTGCATGAAACGGTCATCTTTGATTCTATCATTAGTTATTCCTGGTCCTACCTCACCAGGGATTGCTATAGATGTGTACTTGGAACCGTTAGTAGAAGAACTAAGGGAGTTATAGGATGTTGGAGTACAAGCATGGATGCATCTTCAAAAGAAGTATTCCAATTGCATGCAGCATTGATGTGGACCATAAATGATTTTCCTGCATACGCAGATTTGTTAGGTTGGAGTACCAAAGGTGAGTTGGCGTGTCCTTCTTGTGCTGTGAAGACCGAGTCTCGATATTTGAGAAATGGTCACAAATTCTGTTACATGGGACATCGGCGATGGTTGGATGTTGACCACGATTTTCGCAAAGATGATATGTCATTTGATGGATCTAATGATACTCGATTGGCTCCTGAACCACCAGTCACATCTGACATTATTGTGGAAATTGAACATTTACTTGGACGTTGTCTGGGTAGGAAATGTCAACTTGCTTACAAAAAAAGGAAGAGAAGGGAGGCAGACCAGAGTGGTTGGAAGAAAAGGAGTATATTTTTTACCTTGTCTTATTGGGAGGATCACAAGTTCCAACACAATCTTGATGTGATGCATATAGAGAAGAATGTGATGGACAATATGCTAAGCACACTGTTGAACTTGAAGGATAAAACAAAGGATAATTACAAGGCACGCCTTGACTTGGCGGACATGGGGATAAGGAGTGAACTCCACCTACAACGAAAAAGTGATGATCAGTATACCATACCGGCTGCATGTTTTCATATGACTTCATCGAAGATAGATGGTTTCTTGCAAGTTTTGAAGGACGTAATAGTGCCCGATGGGTACGCTTCCAATATCTCACGCCGTGTGAATATGAAAGAACGCAAGATTTCTGGTTTGAAGAGTCATGATAATCACATATTGACGCAGCAACTTTTTCCCATAGCATTACGTGGGTCTTTGCCATCTCATGTTACTAGGCCTTTGATAAAGTTAGCTTGCTTCTTTAGAGAAATTTGTTCCAAAACCCTTACGGTTTCAGATATTGTGACTAGTGAAACAAAGATTGCAGTGACATTGTGTGAATTGGAAAAGATATTTCCTCCATCCTTCTTTACAGTGATGGTACATTTGGTCATGCACTTAGCTACTGAAGCTAAGATTGGTGGTCCAATGCACTACCATTGGATGTATCCCATTGAGAGATAAGATGTGTGTAATATTATTGATCAACTTCCAGTTTCATGTGCGTGTTTGAATTACCATTGCAAATCATTAATCTTATCATTCCTTTATAGGTACCTTTCACGTCTTAAGTCTTACGTACGAAATAGAGCTGCTCCGGAAAGGTCTATTGCTGAAGGATACATAGTAGAGGAGTGCTTAACATTTTGTTCACGGTATATGGAAGGAGTGGAAACTATATTCAATCGACCCACCAGGATGATTGAGGAGTCAACGGGGGTGGTTTCGATCATGACACTAAACAATAAAGAGTGGACCCAAGCTCATCGCTATGTTTTATTCAATTCCGAAAACATCAACCGCTTTCGTGAGTAAGTATTACTTATACAAATATAATTGCACGTCAATCCAATGTACGTAAGGTCTATTAACCCTAATACAATTGCCTATACAGGATGCACAAAAGAGTGATAGAGGATGAACTTCGAAAAGGCCACAATCGTAACTTTTCCGATGCCATTATATATAAGCACCACATGAAGAAGTTTTGTACTTGGTTTAGGGGTCACGTACGTATGACATTTTCAACTTATTAAACTTGTAACACTGTCTCAACTATGATTAATTGTACTGATATGAATTATTTTATTTTGGCCAACTGATGTTAGGTGATGTCCCTCACTGGTGCTGATAAGGAAAGGGAGGGAGTTAGTGATACCCTTGTTGCATTGTCTAAATGGCCGTATATTTATGTAAAGCGGTTCAAGCATTATGTAATAAATGGCTTAAAATTTAGGAGTGTAAATGATGAGGTAAATAGGAAAACGCAGAATAGTGGAGTTAGTGTCGCTACTGATGGGGGCAATACTTACTATGGTATTTTAAGTGATATAATCGAGTTGAATTATTCTGACAATATCAAACATGTGTTATTCAAGTGTAAATGGGTTCATGACCAACATAGGAGAGGATATAGGACTGATGAATTTGGGTTTCCTATGGTAAACTTTACACACTTCATACATGGTGGGGATAAAATGATGGATGAACCATACGTCTTGGCATCTCAAGCTACACAAGTTTTTTATGTGGAAGATAAAAGGCACAAGGATTGGTATGCTGTTGTCAAAACTAAAGCTAGGGACGTGTTTGATGCTGGTGTTGGTCCCCAACGTGAGGAGGATGACACATATAGTTTTTCTAAAAATGTTCCCTACAATATAAGTAGTAATGAGGTTGTGAGTGACAACCTTCGTTGGGCTCGAGATGATCTAGAGGGAATGACAATTGATGCCTCCATCATTGCTGAAAGAGATCTTCATGGAGTAAACAATGAAGATGAGTTTATTGACGATGAGTCTGACAATGAAGATGACAACAAGGATGAGTACACCGAGGATGAGTAGTGTAATAGTTTAGTAGTGTATTATGTGTTTGGATGTTACAGTTGTTAATGAAAACGTATTTATTCATGAATTAGTTGGAATGCCTCTGTGTAGTATTTGTTGAATTTGTTAATTTCTCTTAATATTGTTAATTCCTTTAATTTTTACTTATTATGTATCCAATTCCTTCCCCTCTTCGCTATTGGATTTGAAATTCATTTCTTATGAACTTGAATATATGATCGTGTGGTGTTAGGGTTTCATTTCGTTGTGGTTGTAGTGTTTGGCAAATAGAAGCTCTTAAACTTGGATATATGTCTGTATATATTGTTAGATATTAAAATAAGTTATTTTACCCAGTCTGTTTCACTTACATTTTATGCAATTGATTGTTGTCTATAATTAACAGTTTTTTTGTTTTGTAAAGTTGTTAGACGCAGGAATGGGTAAGAAACGCTGATTGCCACTTGTAGAAGTTGGCGAAGGACCCTCGAGTTCACGACAGAGAGGGGAGGAGCTGCAAGCCGCCCATATTAGTGATGCTGGGTCACAACCCTCAGGTAGTTTACATATCTTGAAATGTAACGTTTGATATTTATTACTGTTGTAACTAATTTTTCGGTCGTTTGCTGCAGGAATGGAGAGGGACCATCCATTGACAGTTGTGCAAGTTGGCCAAGGTTCATCACGCTCACGAGACATCATGCAGGAGGAGTTAAGGGCCGCCTATGATGCTGAGCACGCAAGATGGGAGGAAGGAGATGATGATGATGATGATGATGAGACACAGCCGCCTTTTGCAGGTAGTTATTCGTACAGTGTAGATTATTCTTAGGGTAACACTTTTATGTTTGCTGTTAATGACTAAACACTCTAACCACCTATATCTTTATTTTTATGTTTATATGGTTTCAATTTTTTAGCAGTTTTGACTTGATACATACTTTAATTATTCAAGTAAAATGAAATTTACTAATTGAATTAATTAAAATTCACACAATGATCCAAAAATTTAAAATGTATAAATAAGATTACAAATTTTTTCTCTCTTTTGGTTCACTAAAGTTCCTTTTTTTTTATTTTTAATAAAAAATAATTCAATAGGAGAAGTTAAAGATTTTGAGACATGAAGAATTTCAAACATTACTACCTCTTCCCCATCTTGCAATTGTAATAAGATACCTGATATAGCTCCCTTCTTCGAATGCGTTAAATGATGTCTCTTGCTTCCTTGAGCTCTTGTGCATTAGAAATTTCAATGATTTTTTTAAGATTAAGTCATCTAACTGCATTTTCAGAGAAACTATGTCAGTGCTATAAAGTAAAACCTAGAAGATTCATGATAATGTGTAAAGTTCAAACCTTCCAAAATTCTGCTGGTTGATGAATTGGGGATGCAATTTGAAGAAAATCATTTGCTTTTAACAGAGCATCAACAACCATGAGTTCTATTGCCTAACAAAGGATCACTGTCAAATTTAATTCATTAAGTGTTCAAATACAGATTAAAGACATCTATGCTGGAACTACTATTTTGAAGTTCCACATTAACAAATGTAGTTGGGATTTCATGACCCAACTATTCAATTCTTGGATTATAACATTAGTATTCCAAACAACTTAAAGCATAGTTTCTGGCAGCAACCACAAACTTATATTGGCATGAGAAGAGAACCTACCTTATAGCCTTAAACACCTGCCAATACTCTCCCACGAAAATGAAGACAATTGAACCTTTCATTTTTAATTGAGGAGACTCAAAGCAAAGAAGCAGACAACTAAGATAGCTTAGCTCAGTTGTACATCTCCACAAGAAGAAGATATAGGGTCAACTATAAATATATATATATATATATATATATATATAAAATAGAAATTCACTAATTATTACAAACAACTGTACATTGGAGGCATTAAGCTTTGTACACAGGTTGGAGTCTCCTCCAATTACATATAATAGCCAACAAATTTAAAGCAAATGACAGAGGATTCTAATCCATACTATCATATTCCAAAAAAATAAAACAAAAACCAAAAGGTTTAGACCATTTTTTGTGATGCTATACTATTTCTTACTTATCACCAAATTTTGTAGATGCATTACTCCTAGGTTGGTGGATTGAACAAATTTTGGTAAGTGAATTCTATTATTTATTTTACCTTGCCATTTTCTGAAGTTCCCAGTGTTGCTTAAATTTTGTTAGTATCAGTGTAAGACTTGTGCTGATTATCAAAAATAAAAGTGCAATATTTGTGCAGAGTGCACATCAGAAATCTAAGTCATACGCTTAAAAAACTATTCCATAATTATGTTCATTATAATATTTTTCAACAAGCTAATAAAACCTATAAGCATATGTAAATGAGTTGATGTGCTGTAGCAAATTTTAGACTTCCTAACACAATTCTTGTTTCATTAACTCCAAATACAAATACAAATCTCCCTCTTCCCTCACTAAGCTTGAGAAAACTAATAATTTTATTTTTCATTTTATCATAAAAAATTTCTGAAAATATATTTTAAACTACTGCTCTTACTGCATTTTAATTAACTTTTCCCTTCTGTTTCTAAGAAAAAAAAAAAAAAAAACTTTTCCCTTGTAAAAATGTGCAGTTTGCACAGTATAGAAATCAGTTTTTAATTTTATGATGGATATATTTAGATCTAAACAAAAGAACACGATTAATGTTGGGGGGACATTACCTTATGTAATGGTAAAGTCATGGGGTGGTCACAAGGGCGGCACCAAGTGAAGATTAGGGGGTTGAAAACTTTAAATAAACCATCTGAGCTGGCCAAAAAAGAAAAAGAAAAAGAAAAAAAGAATAAGAGCTAAATAAAAAAAAAAAAAAGAATTATGTATAATATTTTTAAAATATTTTTTTGACCCTTTAAAATAAAATTTTGAACTCCTGATCCCAAACTTTTTTAAGTCCAACAGATAAAATGAGCTTAAATATGATTATCTAGACAATATCTTAGCATTATTAAACATTAAAAAGAAAAAGCCCAACAAAAACCAATTTGATCTAAAATCTAGGGAAAAAAATAGTAAGCCCAACATCAAAAGTAGAAAATTTGTTGACCTTAAACTTCAAGAAAATTTTCTGTATGGTTCTTTGCTTTTGAATTTCTTCTTTCCTTCTTTGTATTCTGCTTTCATGTCTTGGTATTTAGCTTATGCTTCTGCTCCTTTTATCTTTCATTTTTTTTTTTATGCTCTGTTGATGCTGTTTTCAAATGGGTTTTCTGGTTGGTTTGTATGAAGGGATTTTTCTTGGTATCTGATGGAGTTTTCAGTGACTATTTTTGGGTCTTCCTGAGAATTGTTAAGGGTTTGACAGTGGGGTTTTGGCTGTAGTTCTAGTGGGATTTTTCTTGGCTTATTCTAGGATATTTGCAATGAGAGTTTTGGAGGATTTGCTGGGTTATTTTCAGTGGGGCTTGAGAGTGTCGATTTTGGGGTTGATTTTATGGGTTAAAATAGGGATATTTATGGTTCTATTTGGGTTTGCAAGGGCATTGTTTTTGGGTATTTTTGGTGGTGTTCTTGGCTGGGAATTTGGGTGTTTCTCTATAAAGTATGTAGGGGTTTAGAGTTGGGTTTTTGGTTGGATTTCTATATGATTGAGGGATTCTTGCAGGTTTTGTTTGTGAGAAGTTTTTTTGTGTGTATTTTCTGGGTTTTGATAGTTTTTGTAGTGTGTCTGGGAGTTTGGGTGTTTCTCTGTGGAGAGGGTAGAGACATGTGAAAAATATTGAGGAAACTTGATTTGCATGGGAGGCCTTACTTATTTTTTAGTAAAAGATGGTGAGGTCGCGTGGTATGGGAGATAGCTTTTTCTTTGGCATTTGGCCAGCTTGCAATTTGTTGAGGGTATGGAAAATATTTGGTTGTGCATGGAACCAAATTGGCTGTGCAAACTTGGGGGTAAGGACAAAATTTGTTAAATCTTCTCCTAGATGGGTTCTAGAAGAAGTGAGATTTAGGGAAATGATCCAATTAAGTACGACCACTTGGCATAATTAGGGACCAAATCGATTTCAAATGTGCACTTCTTTAAGCAATTAATAAAAAGCAAAGCCTAAAATGGTGATGACCCGAATTTTTTTTTTTTTTTTTTGAGAAACGGTGATGACCCGATTTAATAGATTGGACTTGTTCCTTGGAAAAGTAAATGAATTTCTAAGGAACACAAACTCCAATAAAATTGGACTCAATAAATATAGTGGCAGACATTTCATGCAAAATCAAGTAATACTAAGAAGGGAAATGGTAACGAGTGTCCTTAAGTAAATTTTACTAAACTTCTTTGGAGTTTGGGTTAATATCAACTAAGTTCAACACTTTTAAAAACAACTAATTCGGTCTCTAAAGGATATTTTCCTAACTCCATTTAGCACAGTTACTTTTATCTTATATTCTGTTCACTGTGGATATGTAACGTCCTTGTCATCAGAGAAAAAAAAAAAAAAAAAGAGGGGGTCAAGTCAGATTTTTAGTTCGCACATGCCCCCCACCTAACCCCACTCCCCATCACTCATTTTCACCCACCTCTCTTCTCTCTTTTGGCTGGCTGTCTCTTTTCTGTCTTTCATTTTCTTTCTTTTCTCTTTACTTAAACACACACACACACACTCACTTCCAAAGCACACCATCTCACCATCATTTTTTCGACAAGATCACCGGAAAAATACTTAGGAACCCCAAAGCATCTTCATCACTTTATTTGAGGTAAAAGTTCTAATCTCTTTTGATGGGTATTATGTTCTTGTTTGAGGTTATTTTACCCAAGCTGTAATAATGATATTCATGTGATTTACGAGCTTTGGAAATGATATTCAACTTGGCTGTGCATGTACATGACACTGGCAGTAATGGAGTTTCCAATATTATAGGTATTATGGTTGAATTATATGCAAATCATGTGATTAAGAGCATCTTCACCAACTTACATATATTTTTTGGATAAAAACAGTTTTTTATTTTTGAAAGGGATAAAAACAGCTTTTAGATAGAGACATCGACTTATTTGTTATTATCAGTTTCTTTAAGTATCAAAATGTCCACATTTACAAAGATCACATATATCATGTTAGTTGAGCACTTGAGCTATATACAGTGACTTCTCTGTAATTGTGAACTTTGAAATTTCATTCTCTCTAATAATGGTTTACTATATGTAGACGATTTGGTCCAAGAAACCGCACCATCCAATGATGGGCGTGCAGAAGATTCAGTTCGGGAAACCCCAATATCCAATAATATAAATAAAAAACGTGGAATAACGCTAATGCAGCGGATATGGGCTCTTCCAGCGAACAAGAAACTTGTATGTGGGTTAAATGGGAGCAGGCAACCGGTTGGGGAAAGCGGGCAAACATTCAAAAGGTGGTTGGGCACCTTATGCATCTGCCGCAACTATTGCCCACTTATGCCAAGTAATTGGACGCATGTCGACCGTAAATACAAAGAAGAAGCCTGGGTAGAGATAGAGGTTGTATCAAATTAAGCTACTTTTAATTGTTATGTATAGCCGTGTATGTGCTAAATGGCATTTTCAATAGGGTGAATTATTGCACTATGCTAACTCAATTTTTGCATTTCAAAAAAAGTGGATCATTGACCCAGAAATTATCAGACCAGCGAATCAAATGAACTGGGCAATGCACTTATTAGGGGAGTTGAGAAGGAACCGAAGGAGTAAGTTAAAAAAGAAATGCTACCCAAAAGATGCGTTAAAAGAAGATGTCATTAAAAATAAACCATCTTGGGTTGACGAGCAGGACTACCGCGCACTAGTTGACTATTGGTTTGATTCTAAAACGAAGGTTGCGCTATTTTCTTGCTCTATTATCTTTTAGTGGTAATATACATATGATGGGGTATTTGGATATACCGAGTACAATGTTTTAACTGATTTGTTTGTTTTAATTTGTTGGCGGGAATTTGTTCGTAGACATTAATGGATACGAACAAGAGAAGTCGTTCGTTTCAAAAGGATATAGCGAGGACAGGGCCTATAAGTTTTGCCCAAACTGCTGACAATTTGGTAAGAAATGCATTATACAACAACTAGCCAAGTTTTAATGCTCTACTATTTTAATTGAACTTGTGACATATTGGTATCAATAAATTCTAGTTGTATTTATTTATTTATTTTGTTGTTGAAAGAACATGGTCGATTCGAATTCATGGAAATTAAAATAGATTTTGTCGGCGTGAGTTTAGCATTGAGGAAGGGCTTGCATGGAGATGACAGTAATGGTGGCAATGCCCAACGTTGTCGTAGGGTCCAAACTAAGCAATCCACAATTTCATTACTGTAATAATATAAACTTCTTGGTTTAGAAATAATCAATATTAAAAAATCACAACAAAATTTCCGTACATATTGTTTGGTTGAATTAAAATTATTATGTGTGATGAATTTGAAGAGTTTGAAGAAACTAGTTTACTGATCATATGCACAGTGTTGGGGTAAGGAAGACTTGGCTTTTTTGCATGTTTATGACTGTTAATAGACATTTCTTGTGATGTTTCCTGTTTTTTATTAGTGATTTCATTAATATTTATGTTTGCCACTTTGTTAGCAAGAGTTTGGTTTGGTATATAGCAATTGGGATGCATATATGCAGGGGGTTGTAGCTGCGTTTAAAACGTGGCTATAGAGTAATTGTAAAAATATTTAGGGGGTTGTAGCCGCGTTTAAAACGTGGCTATAGACAAATTCTAAAAATAGTTAGGGGGTTATAGTCGCGTTTTAAACATGGCTATAGGTAACAGATATAACCACATTTAAGAAACGTGGCTATAGTTGTGGCATATAGCCGCGTTTTAAATGCGGCGAAAATGTCTTCAAAGCTGTCAACAAGGGTGCTATGGCCGCACTTTTTCAAACGTTACCTCTTATAAAATGGCTATTTTATTAAATCAAAGGGCAAGAGTGTTGGTACCAAAAACTGCTTGATACAAAGCATTCACATGAAGAAAACAACTCGTCTTTTTGAACGTAATAAACTACATGTCTACAGAATTTGTTTTATAGTTATATTGCATGTTATGTTCCAAATTCCATTTGCTATGTTTGGTTGTCGATTGTTGCTTCATATCACCAACATAAATTTTCACTATTGTAATGAGACTGTTGAATATGATGTAGGCAAAAGAAAGCGGCTAAGCAGTGGAGCGTGCAGATGTTTTCATAAAAGTATACTGCACGAAAGATGGGACTCCTATTAATGATGAAGTGCGACATAAGATTGTAAGCCTATATCATAACCTATTTATTTTCTAATTTGTGCGTGAAATGTTTATAGCAAATAATATGAAAACAGGGGGCAAACAGGATAAAATGAAAGAAATTTTAGACAACGGGGGCAAACTAGAAGGAGACCGTCGCGATGGAATTCTCTGGGCAAAAGATGATGCGTTCGCTCAAGTGATGGGCAAAGAACATTCTGGACGTGTCCGTGGGGTCGGTTTTGGACCAACCCCATCAGGAAGAAGTGGGTCCAACCTTCCATGTGTGCCTGGGCCGTCGTCCACTGAAACGGCCCAACGAATGATTGCATTGGAAAATTCGATGAGGGACTAACTTGCTGACTCAGAGCAGAGGCATCAGGACCAAATGGCCTCATTGCATGCACAACATAAGGAGGAAATTGCCAAAGCACTGGCAAAAGCAAAGCAGGAGTCAGATGCACGGCATGAGCAGCAACTGGCCGAAGCAATGCGCGAATCAGAAACACGGCATCAGTAGCAGTTGGTCGAAACAAAGCAGGAAATGGCCGAAGCAAAGAGGAAAATGGATGAAATAATAGCCTTCTTACAAAAGAGCGTGCCAACCAGTTTAAGTTTAAGCAATTTGTCAGGTAATACAAACTTTGCCTTTAATTTAATGAAACTTGCGTGTTTATTGCAATGCATTGTTATGTGCTACTAATACAATGTATATAATATATTCAGGATAGCGCTACATCATAGTGAGGACTCTTCGTGGACTTTTTGTGTATAATTGTTGGGATATTCAGAATATTGTAATATTGTAACTTCGTGGATATTCAAAATATTGTAAACATGATTGTAATATTGTGTCAAATGGACTTTACACTTTTTCCCTCCATTTAGTTGCTGTATTGAACGACATATTCCATAAAGATTGATCATTTTCCTGTATTCTTTAGAGATATTGATTTGTGACAGGTTTGAGAAAATTTTTGCATGATATTTTGTTGAAATTCTGGGTTGTTATTTTTGTTGCATGCAACAAGCTGTAAAGAATACAGGAAAACTCATCTGCCCAGAAAAAGGAAATAAAAAAGGAAAAAAAAAAAAAAACTATAGCCACGTTTTAAAAAGTCGGCTATAGACAAATTCGTAATAGGAATTCGGGGGTCTTAGGCCACACTTAAAACGCGGCCTAAGGTTGTAATCTTGGGCCGTGCTTAAAACGCGGCCTAAAACCAGAACCTTAGGCCGCGTTTGAAACGCTGCCTAAGACCAGAAACTTAGGCCGCGTTTAAAATGCGGCCCAAGACCGAAACCTTAGGCCGCGTTTTAAGCGCGGCCCAAGACCAGAACCTTAGGCCACGGTTAAAACGCGGCTTAAAGAAGTGTCAGAGGCCGTCACCATGGGAGGTATGGCCGCACTTCTAAAACGCGGCCTAATGTTTTGGCCTTGGGCCGCGTTTTAAATGTGGCCTAAGGTTCAACCTTGGGCTGCATTTAAAACGCGGCCCAAGACTGCTCCCTTAGGCCGCGTTTTAAACGCGGCCTAAGACTACACCCTTAGGCCGCATTTTAAACGGGACTATAGGACCTGGGCTAGAGCCGCGGTTAAAAAGTGCGGCCATAGGACTGTCAGTCCTATAGTCACAGGTTTTAGGCCACATTATAAACCGCAGCCTAAAAAAACGCGGCTATAGGCTATAGCCACGTTTTTTTGACATATAGCCGCGTTTTAAAAACGCGGCCAGAGGACCTTTTTTTCGTAGTGAGTTGTTATTTTCCTCAAATAGGTTACTAGAGATCTCATTGATAACAGATATGTTCCATCAATAGCTCATTATATATCTTTCCAGTGGTCTAGAACAATAGTTACATCTGTGCAGCATGATGGATTAAAATTAAATATACAAACATTAAGATGCTTTAATTCATGTTGCAGTAATGATGACTACATACAGTTCAACGTCAAACAAGTACTCTGTTGAAGAACATTAACAAGTATTATATGACAATAACAACAGGGAAAAGTAGAACTAAAATTACCATGTCCATACCCGAGTCACGACTGCAAAGGTTAACCCTATAAAAAAACCCACCGGAGAAGCATAGAATATTGCTCACAGGAAACCCTAGTCTGAAAGAAAAATTGTATGGCTATCAACTTGAAAATGAAAATATTCAGATATAACTAATTGAATGCAATCTTTTGATTATGAAACCATTGCACTTCCGGATATCATGTTATGATGACTAATGGAAAACAAGTCCATAGAAATTAAGTCCCAAACTCGTTGTGGAGCAGCATTAACCCACCCCATCACAAAAAAAAAAAAAAAAAAAAAAAAAAAAAAAAAAAACCCCAACAAAAAAAAGAAGAAGAAGAAAAGGCACTGCTTTAGATGTAATCAAATTACCACAAGAAAGAAATGCTTTATATATATATATATATATATATCCAACATCACTGATGAAACTTCAGAATGGAAATTAATAAAGACTTCTTTTAATTGATAAGTTACACATCTACCCAATGGGTCTGAACCCATGACCTCACCTTCCATCCCCTTATTATGGGAGAAGGAAATGCTGACTGAGCTATAAGTCATTGGCTTCTTTGTTAAGGTAATCTATTTATTATGAAAATTTTTAATGAAATTCTGTTTGCACTGAAGCTGTATTCATCTATCATGAAATGAATAAAAAAACACATGCACTTTTGAAATACACGAACACACACAACAGATACATCATCCTTTTTTTTTTTTTTTTTTGATAAGTAAGAAGAGAATATTATTAATAATAGAAAAGCAAGAGAAAAACAAAGAAAGCATATGATCATGTGAATTGGAACGCTTTGTTTTATCTGTTGGAGAGGATGGGCTTTGGGAATAGATGGAGGAGATGGCAAATCTTAGAAAGCAATAAACAAAAGCATACAATAAAATTTAACTTATAAAAAATATGTGATTTCATTGTAGCATTAAGATACTTTCCTAAATCATATTCTTATGGAGCTAAGCATAAGATAAACACAAAACATCTTAAGTGGAAAAATTGATGCTTCAACATCTCCTAAGAAAGGGGGAATGGAAGCAAAGAGTTAAACTCAACAAGTAAAACTAAGGAAAAAAAAATGATTGAAATAATGGAATTGAATTTAGCCATATCCACCTAGACTCAACTAGGCTTCAAGCCATAACCAAAATATTATAATTTCCACAATAACTCAATTAGTAACAGTATATTTACAAAATTTCCTAAAAAATATATTGATTAATCTATCTAAAGATGCCATTGAAACAAACACACAAATTCAAGAAAAAGAGAAAAATATATAAAATTTCAAGAAAAAAGGAAAAATATATAAAAGCAGTGGACACAATAAACAAAAAAAATCACAAAAATTTGAGCTAAGGTAACAAAAATATAAAGATGAATTGAGAGGGAAATATTTTACCTGCCATTGGAATCCCTGAGTGAAAGAGAAGGGGAGGTGGGCGATTGAAGTTTTCATGGGTAAAATGGTATTTTCAAAATATAAGATGTGTCCCATTTTAATTGGTTGGTCTCATTAATGTGGTGCTGATGTGGAGAGAGTGTCTCATAAGATATATATATATATATATATATATATATATATATATATATTTTTTTTTAGATCCCCCCATGACACTTGATTGAAGAGGCGACGAGGTATGGGAATGTGATTTGGGGTTAATTGGTAAAATCCCTTAAAAACTAGAGAATTCATTTGGGTTTGGGTGTGGTGGAATAACTTTAGTTTTCACATCTACCCTCCACTAGAGGAGATGCTAGACTTGTCTTCTAGAAAGCATGGACATAGCATTTTGCTTGCCATGTCTGTGTCATGGGACATGGCTGCAAATATATCCTAGCTGGTTTTTTTTTTTTTTTTTTTTTTTTTTTTTTTTTTTTTTTTAATTATCAAACAAGGCCAGAACATGACAAAGACATGGCCGTGACATAGGGTATGTCGAAAAAATAAAGAAAAAGATTTGTAAGTATTAGCGTCCTTTCTTTTTATTATTATTATTATTATTATTATTATTTTCAATATTGAATTCAACAAAAAGAAGCAACGGTAAACTTTGAGTCTCTCTAATTAAAGATGAAAGCCAAATCAACCTACTCCAGTAGTTAGTAAACCAAAATTTGTTAGTGTTGAAAGGACAAAGAAAATTTATCTTTCTTTGTTTTTTCCAGATCCAACTTTTTTTGAGACAAGATTGAAATTTTTTATCTATAAAAAAAAATATTCCTTCAAAGTTTAAAATTTTATTTTCTCTTTGTGTGTTTACACTACAAAAAACGCGGTTTGAAGCCGTGGTTTTGGAAAACGCGGCTACAGCTTTTCCTTTGAGCCGCATTTTTGATGAACGTGGCTCAAAGGAAAGGCTGGAGCCGCGTTTTCCAAAAACACAGCTCCAAAACGCGGCTTCAGTCCTGTCCGGATATTTTTTTTTTTTTTTTTTAATTATAGCTTGAGCTGCGTTTAAAAAACGCAGCTTCAAAAATGCTTGAAACGGACTTTACAAGTCTGGAGCTGCGTTTAAAACGTAGCTTAGACATTTAGATTGAGCTGCGTTTAAAAAACGCAGCTTCTACATGTTTGGAGCTGCGTTTCTTTAAAAGCGGCTTCAACTTTCAGTATAAAAAAAAATTAAAAAAAAAAAATCCCTCATCATCAAAACACAAAAATACCGAAACTCCACAAAAATACTCGCTCTCAGATCGCACAAAACTCTCACCGATCGCACACACTCCCCTCACCGATCGCACACAACTCTCACCGATCCAACACACTCCCCTCACTGATCGCAGATTCCATCACTGATCGCAGACAACTCTCACCGATCCAACACACTCCCCTCACCGATCTCAGACAACTCTCACCGATCCAACACACTCCCCTCACCGATCTCAGACCACTCTCACCGATCTCAAGCTAGGAATTTTTCATTCCAAATCATTATATTGACTTAGAATGGTATATATTCTAACTATCTTGATTTACATATTGTAGCCATAGCTGACTCAATATAATTTGAGGATTAAAACAATAGATTTAAGTGAAAGTTTTAATATTGATTTAATTTTTATTTAGCTTTTTTAGACAAATTCTTGACTCTACCCTTGATTCTTAGACACCATCTACGCCAATAATAAAATTTGAGAGCTTTGATTAGAGAAATGATAGTTGAATAATATATATATATATATATATATATATTAATATCATTTGACATCATAAGTTTTTCACATGATAAAATCTACAAAAACATATTATCATATCTTATATGATTGTGCGATTCATATGAAATGACTAGAGAAAGAGAAATAGAGATCAAAAGATACTGATTTTATACATGTTCACAACTCACAAGATCTTAAACCATGTTCAAATAGATGATTCAAACTTGTTTTACTTATTTTCTTCTTGTGAACATTATCAAAATAAACATAATTCATCATTTATCTCTAAATTAATATTTGTTTACTAATTTTAATACTTCAAGCAAATAGGTTTCTATTTGTCTCTTAAATTTCATGACAACATCAATTATAATTAACTAACTTGTAACTCCATGCATATGCATAGATACACTTAAAATAAGATGCATAATATAATTCTATATATATAGTTTAAATACTATTAATAGTCATTTTTATATTTTGTTAACTCTTTAAAAAATTTTGTAAGGATATTATTAGATATAATATGTAAATTGTCCATTTTTATTTATTTATTGTGAAACATTGATGAATATTTATGATGTGGTCTCACATTTGATTCTAAAATTAAGAAATAAAACTCTTTAAGAATAAATAATTTAGAACGCATGCGGCAAAAGTGGAACTTTAATTTAGAATTTCAATTTGAGTTTCTCTCAGTTTCACCTATTGTTATATATATAAATTATTACAACTACATCAACCAAACAGAAATGATGCCAATGAACTTTGGGTCAAGTGGCACCTTCACACTTGTAAGTATGAGATGATGGATGCATTCCAAATTTCAAATCCCCTTGCCGTGCATGAGTGTAACCTACCCAAAAAAACAAGTAGAAAACCATAATAATAATAATGATAATTTATTTTTTTTTTTTAAAAACCACTATCTGAGAAAAGTTGTCAAATTGTCAATACTCCACACATATCAACTAAAAATTAGAAGAGAAATATGTGACAATTAGAAAATAAATAAATAAATAAAAAGCAGTTTATAAAATGTTAACCCAAAAGACAGCCAAAAAAAAAAAAACACCCCTTATGTACAATTATTTTTTAGGACTTAACGATATAAAAAGTGGGCAGTTTAGAATCTTCCGATGGCTAAACAAGAAATGATTCAGCATTGAACAAAAAAAAAGAAAAAAAAGAAGAAGATAAATTACAACTTATCTACGTGTGGTTTGACTGAAATTTAAATTGCCTATCCGTGGTTTGAAATCTGACATTTTACTCATCTGAGGTTTGACTGAAATTTAAGTTACCTACCAGTGGTTTGAAATACCATGATGCAAGCATCCCACTGGAGTATTTTTGATCTTGTATTTTTATGTTTTTGGAAGAGAGAGATATAAAAGTTAAACAAAAATACATATTTAGTCCTGCTTTTAACTGATGTGGGTTACAGAATTCTGACTGAGCTAATATCAGGTGAGTAAAGTATCAAATTTCAAACCACAGGGAAGCAACTTTTAAAATTTGGTCAAACCACATATGCGTAAGTTGTAATTTTCCCAAAAAAAGAAGAAGTAATTCAACAAGTTTTTATTTGAATAATATTGCATCTACAATATTTTTACGATAAAATCTTAAGTAATAAAGTGTAACATTACTTTTTACTCATTAATAATAATTTTTCACCTAAAATTTGTTTTGTAAATATTGTAAAAGTGTTGTGAATTTAGAATTTCTCTTCTTATTTAACAAGTCGAAGCTTGATTTGTCTCTAATACTTATAGCTAGAGACTGCCCAAACTAACTGGTGTTTGCAATAATTAAAGATTGTGTTCATATAATTGGGCTGGGCCGGGATAAATATGGTGCTGATGAGTTTGGAAAGTTGGCTTTCAGGTCTACTTTTGTACCCTGTGGGCTGAATATATTGAGCCTTAAGTGAAGCCTGTTCAATTCCAGGCCCACATCCCTCATAAAAAAAACCTTGGTATATTAATTCAATCCGGGAAAAGGCTTTAAAAAATAAAGAGAAATGATATGTACACAATATTTTTACAATAAATTCTAAATGATAGATTGTTACTGGTTGTTATTGTTGGGACAAAAAAGTAAATTTAATGTTAGGTTCAAATTTGAACCAATAACAACTAAACATCAAAATGAAAAATTAAATCCTGAAAAGTCTTATATCTACACATTCCAATTTAATACAATCTAGGAAAAGACTTCACCCAATATATACAATCTGCTTCTATCTAACAAAATAATAAATTTATGCCGAAGGTTCCTCCAATTTTAAATGCAGAGATTTTAAACAAAAATACCATAGGTATGACCATACAAACTAATGCTCTGAATTTAAATTTAATTTCCAGCATTGAAAAATAGCCCCTAAATATTAGGATTTTTTCTTTATATATATATATATATATATATAGAGAGAGAGAGAGAGAGAGAGAGAGAGAGAGATGATTTAGGGTAAATTGCAAATTACACTCCTAAAGTTTGGAGGTGCTTGAATTTTACACCCTGAAATTTCAAAATTTAGATTTTACCCCCTAAAGTTTGGAAGTATTTTGATTTTACACCCTAACATTTCAAAATTTGGCTTTTACCCCCTCAATTTTAGGAGTATTTGGATTTTACTCTCTACACTTTGGAGATTTTTGGATTTCACTCTCTAGACTTTGGAGATTTTTAGACTTTTTAGATTTTAGACCCTAAATTTTCAGAATTTTGGGATGTAAAATCCAAACACTCCCAAACTTCAGGGGTAAAATCTTAATTCTAAAACGTTAGGGTGCAAAATCCAAACATCTCTAAACTTCAAGGGTAAATTTCAAATTCTGAAATTTCAAGGTGTAAAATTCAAACACCCCCAAATTCTAGTGGTGTAATTTGTAATTTACCCAAATTTTTTTTTTTTTTTTTATAAAAATTATTCTAAAATAGAAGCTAAGTGCAAATTGAGATACATTTTGGGTTTTAAAAAGTCTAAGGACCTACATTTTGTTACATATTTTGTCATAACTTGTATATGTATCAATTGATAATTTGGATATTTTTCTTCAAATAATAGTGGTGACTTATTTTAAATGATGTAATCCAATCATAGGTAGACAAATGCAATAAATTACAGCACAACTTGGCAAAATGTTTTATTTGTACTCTTAGAGCACTAGCATTGGAGACTATAAAAACCCTACCGTTGCTATTTTAGCAACTAATAAGTCAAAACGCCTCTCCATACGAGTATGGGTTTCTAATTTTTTTCACAACTTGTGAACAATTAGTTCTCATATATGACAACCAATTGTAGCTTGAGGATGTAAAAATTTATTATATGTTATTATATTAGCTTGGGTCGGATTTGGTGGGGGTTTGGGTTAGATTTGGTGGTTTTGTGGGTGGTGTAATGGGTATGTGAGTGTTTTGGTGGTGGTAAGAATTTTAAGTGGTGGTGGCTAGTTGGTTGGTGGTGATAGTTTTTTTTTTGGTAATTTTGGTGGTGCCAAAATTGGTGTTTGTGGCTGAGTTTTGGTGGAAGGTGTTGAGTAGGTTTGCTAGAGAGAGAGACAAAAAGGTAGAAAGAGAGATGGAAGTGAAGAGAGAGAAACTGAATTTTTTATATTATTTGTTGATGTAGTTTATATTATTTTAATAAGTTATATGTAAAAACAGAATTTGAGATTTTTGGTGAGTTGTAAATTGAGATAGTAAAATAAATAAAGTAGATTTTTATGGTGTAAAATAGAACTTTTTTGCATCCCCAAATGATAGTTCTCTTAGAAAAATTGATTGGTTTAAGTCTAGTAATGTGACAGATTGTAATCGGTTGCAAGTTACTTTCATATGGGCTTGTCATTTTTTCTCTACTATTCACAGTTGGCTATGTGTACAATTGTGGCCAAAATTTTGGCATTTTATGTGTTCTTAGAATTTTTGGTTTATGATCTAGGACGCTACCCAATTCACAAAATCAAATCCTATAAATAGCGTCAATCACTGATAAAGTGGCAATTAATAGTCACATTATTTTATATTTTCCGATCTCTAGTCGGCCTCTCATTCATCTTTCCCAAGTTCCTACTACAATACTTGACTATACTACTTTAGCATCTTTTATTTTTATTTTTATTTTTTTAGTGAAAAGGCTAAATTCATAAACTAAGCAGCAACAAGAGTTGTTTGAGGACAAGTCCTCTCATAATACATGCCCAAATTATCATAGTATAGCAATATGCAAATGTCCATAGGCGGACTATATATTAAAAACAATAAAGTCTTGGGGGTTGATGGACCTTTTCTAGCAATCACATCCGCACTCTTGTTGGCTTCACATAAACAATGCTTCGTCTTCGTTTGAGGAATTTGACTGATAAGGGTCTTGCAATCTATAATAAGAAAGGCGTGGTGTAAGTTAAGATTGAAATCATTAGTAATCCAGGCAACCAATCAACCAATTACAATGCATTAATATTGAAATCACTTTTTTAGATAACATGCATTCAACGATTGGATATTTGGTTTGATAGTCAATGTATAATTGGAAAAGAACCACTAGTTTAATGACTCACATCATTAACTTAATCTAGTAAAACTTACTGGAATCAGTAAACTGCCACATCACCCACCGCATAGCAATAAAATAAATATATGACATACTCAATTTCATAATTTATTAAATTATACGATAATGGATGCTGAATTTTTTTTAGTTACCCCTATTGATTATAAGGATCTATCACTTCTTGTTGTTTACTCTTAAAATTCTGTGAAAATTATAAACTATCCTTATGCAGAATGTATGAAAATTAAAGCATTTGAATAGCACAATGTTACATTATTTCGTCTATAAATAATGTCACGTTTAGCATAACAAATTGATCAACAGTCTCTATTAAAAATAGTACCATAATTAAAAGAGAGAGAGAGAGAGAGAGAGAGAGAGAGATACCTGACTACAAAACAAAATCAACCACAAACTATCAAAATTGCCCAGGAAAAACCGAAGAAGATAAGAGGAAAAAAGAAAAGAATAAACTCACCTCAAAGACACTTTCCAATCCTGTGAGACGATGAAGATATGATCTTATGGTTTTTCAAGGACTTCGATGATGCTGGTGAAAAATTAACTTAAGCCACTATATCATCAACACTCTTGCAAATTCTGAATTTTGACATATGCGTGTGTATACATGTGTTTCATTTTGGATTTTATTTGACTGTTTTAGTTTTTGAAAATGTTTAAACTCACTGGCAAATGGAGTATGAAAATAATTGCATGATATTCAAGGGGATAATTGTTTTTTAAAAAATGCAATTAAATTTCTTTAGCTTTTCAAGATTGTTCAGCGAACTTTTTCACCTGCTAAAAGATACTCTAAAACATTCCTAGTTGTTTAAAGAAAAAAAAAAAAAGAGAAGAAGGGTTATTTGTAAAATTGTGACCCTTGAAGTTTACCTTGGAGGATTTTGAGTTAAAGAATGAAAAATCGTGGATGTTTGAGAGAAATTAATTAGAAATCTATATTGCAGCACAGTGGCACTAAAGAGATTAAAATACTAAAATGTCACAATATCTTAAACCACGTTCAAAGAGATGGCCCAGAAAGATAGAAAAAGATTTCAAAATAACTAGGTTGATTTTCTAAATAAATTACATTATCAATATTTTTTGATGGACCTCGTTTCGCCATAAGATGGAATAAATAAAACTCTCAGCAACTTAAAATTTTGGAAAATCAAACTTGTTTGGCTTATTTAACTCACAAGAAGAAAATTTTCTTCTTGTGAGTTTGTGAACATTAAAAAAAAAAAAAAAAGGAAAAAAGAAAGAAGAAGAAGAAGAAGAAAAAGCAATTCATCATTTATCTCTAAATTGTCATTTGTTTACTAATCTATATATATAATAATAGGTAAAACTGAAAGAAAATCCAATTAGATTTCAAATTGGAATTCACTTAGAATCTAATTTTGCGTCATGTGTCCCATTTAATCTAAATTTTTAAAATTTTGTGCCAAGTGAGTTAATTCAATGTAAAAATTAGATTTTAATTAAAAGTTTAATTTTGTCACATGTGTCCCATTTAATTAAAGTTTTTTTAATTTTTGTACCAAATGAGTTAATTTAATGTAAAAAAAGAGGAGTTCAATATACATAAACCATAAAAAACATAATTTTTGAATGATTTTATATTATGAGTCTTTTTTTTTTGTAGAAAATATTTATATATATATATATATATATATATATTAATAAGTAAAACTAAGAGAAAATTCAATTAGATTTTAAATTGGAATTTAATTAGAGTCTAATTTTGAGCCACGTGTTCTATCTAATCAAAATTTTATATTTTTGAATCAAGTTAGTTAGTTCAATATAAAAATTGGATTTCAATTAGAGTTTAATTTTACAACACATATTCTATCTAATCAAAGTTTTTTAATTTTTGTGCAAAATTAGTTAATTTAGAGTAGAAAACAAGGAGTCCAATATAAATAAATCATAAAAAAACATAATTATATATCTAACACTATATATAAAATTAGAGGAAGAGAGAGTTAAATTGATTTTATATTTATGAGATTCTACAATGGATAAAGTTTAACTACAAAATTAGTTGTAACTTTAGGCTACAAACTTATTTAATATCTTTTTATTTTAGATAAATTTTGACAAATCCACCATTGGATTACATCTTCTTCTTATATCTTCCATGCTTGCAAAATTTCAAGAAAATTAAAGATCAATAACTATATTATCAATAAAATTTTTAAATTGCAAGTTTTTGTAATTTAAAATTATGCACAAAATATAAGCTTATAAATCATATAGTAAATAATATCCAATTAACACAAAATTTAACATGTGTATTAATAGCGTTAAGAACATGCAATTCAACGGTTAGATTTTCAACATATGTTGCAATATTTATTTTATTGAATGAGTTTGTAACCTTAAGCTACAATCAATTTTGTAGTTAAACTTTGTCCTTCTACAATTGAAGTCCAATTTTGCACCATGTGTCATAAATTATTTATTTTTAGAGAGAGTTTTATTTCTTAATTTTGGAATCAAATGTGAGACCATATTATAAATATCAATTTAAGTAAGTTATTGTGTACAAAAACCAAAGAGTCTAGAATTAACGAACATAGAAATATTTTAAAAAAATGGACAATTTACATTTTTTACTTAATAACATTCTTACAAGACTTTTTAAATAGTTAAAAAAAAATAGGAATAACTATCAATAATATTTAAATTATATATGTAAAATTATTATACTATATATCTTAATGTGTATTTTTTAAGTATATTTATGCATATACATGAGGTTACAAGTTAGTCTTAATAATTAAAGAAAATAGATTTCTATCCATCTCTTAATTTTTATAATATCCATAATAATTAATTATAGCAATGAAGTATGTGTGTTGGGGACTTCAAGAAAGTGGTGGTTGTTTATTTTTAGATCCCTTAAAACATAACCAGATTAACCTAGTTAATTAGCTAAGTGATTACTTAGTCAAATTACACAAATCTAGGTTAACACAAATATATCATATCATTGTAAAGTGCGAAAAATAAAGAACACAATGATGAAAGAATTGAAGTTTACACTATGAAAGAATTGAAGTTTACACAATAGCGACTTAGACTACTAACAACCTACTGCTACCTCGAGTAGGAAACTTACTACCACGACCACGTGACAACTCGGAGTCCACGAATTACTTCTTTCTTGAATTCATAGCAAGTACAAGCACCCCTGTTTATGTATCTTTAAGCTCTTATTGAAGCAACTGAAACGATCACCAAGTTCTTGACATAATCTTGAATCTTGGAAACTCTAAGTATATGTGAAGGCAAACACCTCTTGATCTCACAAAAGACTCACACACAGTATAAGGAGCAATAAAAAACGTGGCTAGAGTTTTCCCTTTTATACTTAAGACAAAACATAAACCCTACACGTCAAACGGGCTTGGGCTGAGTTGGAAAATTCTACAGAAAAACAATTTGCATGAGCTTCGATCGATCAAGTATAATTCTCGATCGATCGAACCAGACATATTTACATAATAAATCCTGCAGCTACTCGATTCCAACTTTACATACAACCACATATTTTGAGCAAGTCTAAACAAGACTAAAACATTTTGATCATGGTTTCCCAACAATACAAATTGAAGTTTTGATACATTTAAACCTAAAGTCTTAGAACCCAACAGTGGTCCCTTCTATAAGTTCCATGCATGCACATGCACGTAAGATGTCTCAGTGCTTAGGTGCTCTCTAGGCTCTTGTTGCTCCCATAGCATTCACATTGGATTATTAAAAGATTACATTTTTTGCATTAATTCCCAACAATATTTTATCTATTTTACCAATTTATTTTCTAATACATCTAACATCTCAATTCTTATTTTTATATACAACTCAATAAATAATATAAATTACTACACATATATAGAGAATTGTCCAAAGAGAGGCTAATATTTTAGCCAATAATTTGATAGTTTGTGCTGCCTTCCAGGGGCTTACTTCCAGAAATATTCTTAGACAATTTTTTTTTTTTAATTTATTTATTTTTATTTATTTGAGGAAGTATTCTTAGACAATTAGACATCATTTGCGTCAATAATAAAATTTGAAAGATTTTGGTTAGAAATGATATATATTTGAACACAACTTTTATATCATTTGACATCATATCATATATATGTTTTTAACATGATAAAGTTTACCATAAATCTTATTATGTGCATGTTTGGTACAATTTTATTTATTTATTATTATTTTTTCAGTTTTTTGAAAAAATAGTATCTTAAAAAAAAAATTTAAAAAAACCTAAGGTTTAAAAAAACATTATACTTGAAAAAGTGCTGTTTCAAAGCAAGATGTCATTTTATATTATATGATAACGTGAAAGCATACAAAATGAATGGAGACATAGACATAGATGGTATATATAATAGACTTACAATGAATTGAGAGTGTTACCTAAATAGTTTTTTAAGGGCAAAACTTTCTTTTAAAAATTGTATAAAGGCTGGTAATGGTAACGTGTTATAAATTATAAGAAACTAGTCGCATGAAAATTTAATATAATTACTTTTTGTTGGAATATTATTGAATTAATATAATATAGAATGTGTGGGGGCCGGTTAATCAGTAATTATTGAAACCGTGTTAATTGGGCCTATGACCCATCCGAGGACGTAAAACTATCCGAGGAGGCCTATATCAAATTATAAGGGTAACCAAATGAAAATAAGAGTAGATACCCCGGGAGATAAGTTCAGTGTTCGTCCGAGGACAAAATCCTTCTCGGCAATATGTGTCCGAGAATGACCTGAGTACCAAGTTGTTGCAAGCACACTTCGGAGCTACATTACCACTAAAGGTAGGATATGGGACCAAGGTAAAAAAGAAAAGATAAACAAATATCTATAACAACAGCTGCTTCCGCATTAATTGCCTTTCAACCAACTCTCTGGCCACATTAATGTAGAGGTGATACCTGAACAGTGATGAAGTAGCCTTACAGCTACTGATTGGGGTCCCAAAAGGTGTTAGATGGGACAGAAAGAGATCCTCCGAACCCAACCTACACGTGTGTGGTGAAGATGATGTCAAGAGGGCAGTATATAACATGAAAGAAGGCATTGAGGGAAGGGGATCAGAACTTCAAAACAAAGAGTACTGAGAAGAAAACCTGAGGAAATAAAGAACTGAATTTGTTTCAAAGAGAAATTGATCGTTATATTCGGGCTAATCCATCTATAAACGTGAGGAAAAATCGTTTTTCTTTTGGAGTTAACCTAGTTCTTTAATATCCACACTCTACAAATTTATTGTTTGGGTCTTTAACGTTCGAACCCAATACAAATTTGGGATCGTTACAAATTGAGTCCTTACAGAATGTATAATTTTAGAAAGTCAATATGTGTTATTTGAAATTGTGTTTTAAATTACAACATATGAAAAAATCCCACAATATATTGTCCTTTAAATTCATAAATTACATGATTACTTGCATTATATGGTAAAATAAGACCAACCCATCCATCATGGCACATGGCACCTGAACATGAGGAGGATAATATTGCATTCCACCTAGTGAAAAAGAGACATTAATTATATTTTATACTATATAATTATTAAAAAATAAAATAAAATAAAAAACTACCTGATTCCTTGTATGATACTAAATCCCTAGAGCCTCTACTCTGTTTTTTCCTCCTCCTTTTGACTTTTCAGTTTCAAAGTTTGAGTTTTTGTTATAAACCAAAATTTTAAATACTTTGAAGAATAAAGAAAGAAATCTTGGATTCTACATTTTTTTAAGCAATTAAGGCAGTGGGGCTTGTATATAATTTTGTAGATATACCACTATACTATCAATTTTAAAAACTTTTAGATTGATTTATTTTCTTAATTTATGTTAAGGAATCAAATTGGAACTAGATGTCTAAACTCTATATATTTAGACTAATCTCTTACTTTAATTAAATTAGGGCTATTAGGCTACGTATGAAAAAAAATAAAATTATAGTTTAAGTTTATATTAGATTTTGTATGACAATTACAATTGTTTATTTAATTTGTTATTACTATAGATTAATATATTTGGTTTTATTTTTTATATTATCTTTAAATTTTGGCCCTCCAAACTAAAATCCTAACTTCATTACTAGTTGGATGTATCGAATAGGTCCCTAACTAGTCCGCCTATGTGTGGCATAGTAGCACTAAAGAGTGTAAAATACTAAAATGTCACAATATCTTAAACCACGTTCAAAGAGATGACCAAGAGAGATAGAAAATGATTTCGGAATAACTAGGTTGATTTTCTAAATAAATTACATTATCAATATCTTTTTATGGGCCTCATTTCACCGTAAGATGGAATAAATAGAACTCCCAGTAACTTAAAATTTTTGGAAAATCAAACTTGCTTGACTTACTTTTTTCTTGTGAGTTTGTGAACGTTTTTTTTTTTTTTTTTTTTTTTTTTTTTTTTTTTTTTTTTTTTTTTAAGAAGAAGAAAAAGAAAAGGCAATTCATTCATTTCTCTCTAAATTATAACTTTTTGACTAATCTTAATAATTAAAGAAAATAGATTTGTATCCATCTCTTAATTTTTATAATATCCATAATAATTAATTAAAGCTACATTAACCAAATATCAATTATACCAATGAACTTTGGGTCATTATCAAAGGACTGTATACGTGTGTTTGGGACTTCAAGATAGTGGTGGTCCCTTCTATAAATTCCATGCATGCATATGCACGTAAAATCTCTTGGTGCTTAGGGACAAATTAATTGGTTTTCATGTTTTGGTAAGGTGCTCTGTAGACTTTTCTTGCTCTCATACCATTCACATTCCAGTATTAAAAAAATACATATTTTGCATCACCCAATATTATTTTATGATCTTATTTTATAATACATGTAACATCTCAGTTATCTACAACCCAATAAAATAATATAAATTATCCAATGAAATAAATATAAAACTACACATGAGAGAGAGAGAGAGAGAGAGAGGAGTGAATAAAATATAGTATTTGAGTTTACAAACTCATGAACAGTAAGTTGTAAATATAATGGCTTATGCAAATGCTAAAATATTTTAAGTATACATACCCGATTAAAGTTCTTTTTTATATGGTCAGTTGCTAAAATAGCAAGGGGGTTTGTAATTATTATAAAATTTTGGGCATTTTATAATGAGGGATGAGTTTTTTTTTTTTTTTTCAATAGGGATCGAGATAAATACGTTGGGGAGACTAATTGAGTAATTAATATAACATCTAGAAACGCCACTTACACCAAAACGCCTAATGCCAATGAGCATGAGCTCAACTATATTATATTAACAACTTATTCTTCTCATAAGACTTCACTCATTTGTGTATACCCAATATTTTTAACTATGGGTAGAAACTTTTTGTGGTGGGATGCTTAGACTTTACCCTAAGTAGCCTAGGCCTTGGGATGGCCCTGCAATGACCTAAGGCCCTTTATAACCAATGATATATCATATTTATCTATCTTGATTATAATGCAAACACAAGAAATCAATGCCCTTCAACTGGGAAAAAGAAAAAAAAAAAGACTCTTTACTGTCCAACTAGTATGTAATCTGTGCACAATTATAGTGATGTTATTGATGTTAAACTTGGGTTATTAAACAACTTTCATGATATTTGTGAAACAAAGTTGATTCTAGGCACCTGTTTTTTTCAACCCATATTTCACCCTACCATTCATTAACTTTAGTACAATTTGCAGATCTTCGAATTTTCTATTTCATGACACTACAAAATTTTAACTCTTTCTCCCAATTAAAAATTTTGTTCCACTTATATGAATTCTCAATTTCCCTTTTCAGTTGGTTTCGCACTCAAAGAAACAAAAGGCTCTAGTTATGTACTAACAGAATGTATCTTCTTTTTTTTTTTTTTTTTTTTTTTTTTTTTTTTTTTTTTTTCATAAAAAGAGCTAAAACTAAGGAAAAAAAAAAAAAAAAACAAGAACAACAACAACTAAAGCACATAATCCCTAAAATATCAACTATACCATCTGCAAATTAAAATACGTACAACACTACAAAATTCCACTTAAAATAACCGTACACTTATGTTTAACCAGTTGAATAGCAAAATTACATTGAAAAAATCACTTGGCGTATGTAAAATGATTTAGGGTTTAATCAAAAGAAAACAATATCTACAAATCACAACTTTAGAAAAAAGAAAAAAGAAAAAAAAAAAGGAATAATTATAGTAAACCCATCTGTGGTTAGGCCTATTTTCACTTTGTCTACCCATGGTTCAAAACTTAACACTTTGCCCACCTAAGGTAACTTTCGTTAGGGCTTTGTTACCCACCTCTCCCTTTACCATTACAAAAACATATTTTTAGGGCAAAATGAACAAAACAAAAATAAAAAAAAGGTTAGGGTTTTTGATTGCTTAAGAACTTCTATGAGAACAAAGTGAAGGAATAGCACATGAATCAAAGGGCTCAATGAAATCACTTTTAATCTATATCAATATCAACAATCTCATAACAACTCAAAATTGTGAACCGGTTTTTACAAGAAGACCAACAATCTCAAAACAAACAGCAAGCAGCAACATTATTAAAAAAAGAGAGTGAGATAGAGACAAGCAATAACAACCAAAGAATGAGGTAAAGAGAAATCCAGCCGTGGGTTTGGATTGTGGTAGATTAGCCATGGGTTTGGTGGCATGGTGGCGACCCTAAGTACCGCTTGTGCCTCTCCTAATTCTCAGTCCTTTTCTGCACAACCAAACACTACCAATCAAGGAAAGGGAAGGAACCTTCCAACTTCAAACCGACCCCCAATTCCAACTTCAAACCCACTCCGAATCCTAACCATAGCAGCAAACCCACCCCTAATTCCAACTTCAAACCCACTTCGAATCCCACTTCGAATCCCAACCACAGTAGCAAACTCACCCCCAATTCCAACTTCAAACCCACTCTGAATCTCAACCACAGTAGCAAAACACTTAAATCATCAAATCCAAAATATCAAGTATCTAAATCGCTAATAACCCACAAATTACCCAGTCAACAACGTATCATTTGGAGCTTGATCTTAAAATAAACGAGTGGATTTATGGGTTGTGGCTTTAGTTGTTGAGGAGAATAAGTCAGCTTCGGCGAAGGGCAAGCTTGGCGACACAGATCAACAACCATAGAGATCAACGAGATCTGATTTGGGAGATCGGAGTTGGAGATCGGCAGAGATTGAATTTGGGAGACCAACAGAGATCGGAGTTGGCAGATCAGAGATTAGTGGTTGATTTGCTTCTTCTCTCTCTGGAATTTTTTGATGGTTTGAAAATGAAATTGATTTTTATTTCGTAGTTTTTAAAACCGGTTGGGTTTTTGGATTATCTTTTTTATTTTTGGAATAATGGATTATCTTTTTTAGAACTTTAGAACTATAGCATAGTTGATGTGTGTGCCTTCACTTTGTTCTCATAGAAGTTCTTAAGCAATCAAAAATTCTAACTTTTTGATTTCTATTATGTTTTTTTTCCCCTAAAAATATGTTTTTCTAATGGCAAAGAGAGAGGTGGATAACAGATCCCTAACGGAACTTATCTTAGGTGAGCAAAGTGTTAAGTTTTGAATCACGGGTAGGCAAAGTGAAAACGGAAGTAACCACAGGTGGGTAAATCGAGTTATACTGAAACTACATCCAAACCAGATAGTTCATAATCAGCATTTCCCTATCCCTTCATTCAGTGTTTGTCAAAGATCCCTTGTTGTACAACCCTGGATTTGGCGTTCACTCTCTAGTGATCATCTCTCTGTCATCACATGTACAAAACCCATATCATTATTTGATGCACATAGAAAATTTTCTGAAGTAGGTGAGAAATAGTTTTAGAAATTGCAAGGTCTATATGATAAAATGTATTTTCATATTAGGAAAGTGTTTTAATCCTAGAAAGACACTTGCATTTGATATGTTGCATTGTATGGAAGGTATTGTTTGTGCATTGAGTAATTGGTTGTTTCAGCATTATGTGAGTACATTGGGAGGATATTAGTTGTTTGGAGTTGCAAATTTGAAGTGAGAAAAATATTTATCTTTAGATTTGCAAGAAGAAATGAACTACAGAACCTATTTGGCTGAGATTTTTTTAAAATTGTGATTAAAAGTTTAGGTGAACTTCTAGGAAAATGAATGAAATTATTTTACTAGTGACTCTTGTTATGGCCTTCTCCATTAAAACATATCTAGAAATTTTGCAGTTTGAAATCTAATTTGGAAGCTCGAATGGATTGAAACACAGCATATTTATTACGTTTAGTAACTAAATGTCAATACCAAGTAGTGTGGTGATGTGGTCACCTAATTGCATTGTCTGTACTCACAATTATTATAGTTAAGATACTCTTGTCAATACTCTATACCCTACATGGCAATTTTTCCCCCAAAATTGATTATGGAGAGGCTGGTCCTGAGGCAGGCTTTATATAACAAACTGTATTCATGCCACAGTCTATGCACATGTCATTCTCCAAAATCTAGAGCCATTTATGATCATCTTTTGGTCGAAACATCTTGCTATCTTATAACTTCCCCTGCCTTTTTATCTCACTGATTCTTTTGGCCATAACACATCTAAATTCTAATGATGGCGTTTCTCTATTCTTCAAAGTTTTTGGGTGTAACTATAAGAATATTTTCTAAATTATATTTAGGCTTTTAGATTTTAAAAAAGAAATTTTTAGACTTTTAGATTAGATGAGCGAATTATAGCATCTGACAGGAATGTAATGGAAATATTTGTTTATGCAATTATATATTCAATTCTTAAGAAGGCACGAAAGCGAATTATAGCACCTAGATAGATTTTTTTTTTGGGGGGGGGGGGGGGGGTGAGAAAGAAGGCCTTGAATTTTATTAAGAAACAGACAAATCTACTTGATAAGCTACAAATGTTTGGATTGAAACATCCTTCATCCAAACAGAAAAACCAGTGACATGACGTGCATGTCTAACTAGATTGTGAACTACATAATTACCATCCCTACCAACATGTTGAAAACTGATACTATAGTATTAGGTTTCTTTACTAACTAGTAAACAAACCTGCCAACAAATGAGCATCACGGATTAAAAGACCATATGAAGCTACTTAGCTACGGAAGGAGAGAAATCCTTTAAGGCATTCATCATGATTGTTGAGATAGAAATTGATATGGCAATGCCATTATATATTCACTTGTAAAGATAGCATCTTTAATGCCTTCACCACATTCATAGTCATTTATCCTCATTTTCATGTAATTGTGGACCTTGATTCTAAATTATTTTTATTGGCTGGGTCTTGCTTATTATCATGTGACCTAGAATGTTGACATTTTTTTTTAGACAAAACTATAATAGTGGTCCCTCAAGTTTCAACTGAGCACAATTGGTCTTTCAAGTTTAAAAAATGAGTTGTATTAATTAGTCATTTTACTAACTATCGTTAGTAATGTTACTTACGTAGCTAACGGAACAATAACTTTACATTTTTTTTAAATTAAAAATTACAATAACTAATTTCCACATAAGATTTTAGTGAACCATTTGAAATCAAATTTTAAATTATAACCCTGTTACAAATTAAACCCATTTATTATCTAATTTTTGTTTCACACAAATGCACAACGACGCCAAAGAGAGAAAGGGGACAAGCCCTAGCCGCCGATGGTGGAGACCCAAAGCCTTAGCCTCCCTCTGACCAGCCACTAGTGGAGACCCAAGCCTTAGCCGCCACCCACGATAGCCCAAACGTTACCAGTTGTGAATGTTAACACAAGTTTGGCATTGAATTCTCTACTTTTTTTAGATATTGCCAACTTGATCTAGACGTTCTGATATGATATCTTACTTTGGATTATTGAAGATATGTCAATATCTAAATATTCCCTTATTGTTTTGTTGATTGTTGTCACAGAATGTTCACCGACTCTTGTAGGAGGCTAAGGATCATGAAGGGCTCCGAGACAATTATTTCTTTTTGTTAAATGGGTAAGATTAATTCTTTTTCTTGTTTCCCTTGTTAGTTTCATTTTCTAAGTCGATTTGATTTGTGTGTATTTTTTGTTTTTGTTTTTTTGGAGTTTAGGCGTGTTTGAAATTTTACTATTGATGTGTATGCACATTGTGACTTGGGGTTGGATCATGAATAAAATTACAGTATATTCTTTGATATTTGTGATTTGGTCTGCACTTTTTTTTTCTAACTGATTGACGAATGCAAGCTTCATTTTTTTTATATGAGTATAGAATATTCTTAGATGTTTCTTATGCACACCAGTATAATGCAAATGAGTTATAATAATGTATATCAGGAATTACACTTTTTCCTTTGCTTGTGCAACCCAGTTTTGGTATCTTGCTGGCCCTTAGGTGTTATTCTTTTCCTCTCTCTTTGTGGCTGTGCAATTCATTTAGGATTTGTATGAAATTTTGTGTTTTTGTGTCTTTCTCAGATTATAAAGTGTAATTTAATATTTTTCCTCTTTTCTTTTGAAAATATAAATTCTCAGATTATTTTATGCAAATATATTTGTGTAGCTCAGAAAAGTTTATTTTAGAATAAATCTATACATATTAATACCACATCTTAATAGTGGTGGACCCTTTGTGTCTGTTAGTGAGTTAATACTACACAAGGAGGACCACATATTGTTTATTGTTTAAATTCTGTTACATTCATGCATAATGTTAGATAGAATTCCTTGCTTGTCAAATAATTCAGCCATTTGTCAAATAATTCATTGTTTAAATTATAGAATAACTTCCTTTTTTTTTTCTTTTTTTCTTTTTTTTTTTTAATTCAGCCCTTTGCAATGTCACTTTTTAACAATAAATCCCTTGCTCTTGTTGTAGGTTGTAGGGATGGACGACTTTGACTTCACAATTGCTCTTTACTATTGGGGGAAGATTAGGAATAATCCATATAGATACGAAGAAGGGGAGGTAAAGATATATGAAGACAATAATTCCGATGAAATGTCACTTGTTGAGATATGGAATAAGGCCAAAAATTTTGGGTATGGTGAAAATGATGTATTTATGTAAAGAGTGCCTACTATTGCGGGTGGTTTAAAACCTTTGGAGAATGATGTTGATGTAATGAACATGGTGAAGTGTATTAGAGGTTATAATGAAGTGGAAGTTTATGTTATGTTCTTAGATGATTATGAGAATGCTATTGGTAATGAGGGAGATGGGGGAGGTGGTGATAATGAGGTGGGAAATTTTGATGAGGGAGATAAAGTAGATGGGGCTATTAGTGAAGAAGACAGTGCTCATAGGGTTCATTTTGGAAGTGATGACAATGATATGTTTGCACAGTATATTAGCAGTTATGAAATAGCCCCCAAGGTAAAAGGCTTACCTGGAATGGTTTAATTTGCAACTCTTGTATGGAAGAGCATATTGGACAAAACTGTGGCAATCAGATTTCAAACATACCCAATCCAATTTGATATAAAACTGCAGTGAAATCACTATTGTCTTGACTGAGATTTATAATTTGATAATCTCATATTTCAAAGAAGGCAAGAGTTTTTATTGAACTTTGCTTTAATCAACAAATTTGAGGTTTTACGCATTGTACCTCTATTCTAGAGTTTCACAATTCTCTTAGTTTTATTGTGAAATTTTTCTTAATCATGTGTTCATCATTGTGAACATAACATGTTTTTATTTCAATAAAGCAATTCTACTCATAAAAATAAAATAAAATTAACAAATTAAATTCAATTAATGAAATGAACAAAAGAGGGGCGAGGGGGTAGCAGAGAAAAGGTTAAAAAAAGTTGTATAAGCCACGGATTCTGCATTTGTAGGTAGGAGAAGTCTGTGAGTTGCATTTTCAAGTACTTGAAAAGAAGAAGATGTCATAATGAAACATGGAGCACCATCACAAACTAATCTACGTTTAGCTTCACAAGGGATGCACTCATCAAAGTTCTGCTTAGATCCTGCTGGTTCCATGCTAGCATCATGCCGGCTTTTTGATGCTGTAATTAGCATGTGTGTCCCAGTAATAGTTAGTGATAGTCGGAATAATTAACTTTTAACCTTTTTCATTTTTGTTACAATTGCACAAATTATTATTGAATATTTAATATAAAAGGAAAATAGAGAGAGGCCGCCCGCGGGGGGGGGGGGGGGGTGGTGGGGGGAGGAGACTTGGCACATAAACCTGATGGATAACCAAAAGTTCAGCATAATACTCCATTGACATGACCTAGCATCAACCAGTTCACAGCTTCGAAGTCACAGGTGGAATTGGACTTTCAATCACCCTAATTGGGCCCTCTTGAGTTGCTAATGCAACATGCTGCTCATCAGAACATGTATAAATCGGTTCATGACACAGACATCACTTGGATGGAGAGAAAGCAGCAAAAAGAGTAGGAGGTAATTAAAGAAGAATAAAGAAGGTTGTTTCTGCTATTTATGAACATATAATGAAATCTTTACCTCTCTCTTTCTGTTGAAAATTTTAGCAGAAACAAAACCACGTGCATTGTAGGCAGCGGGACTGTATATCTGGGGGAAAAAGCCAAAACAAACTTGCAAGCACAAATAATAGGCAGTCATCAGCTCTGAGAGGCCGGTGAAAGTGCATCCTGAGATGGAATTGAAAACAAGCTTATAGTAATGATTGAAAAAGTGGCAAAGGAATGCTCTTCAATCAACTTTGACCATGAACTTAAATGCACATACAATAGTTGACGACATTTATGTACTTCCAAGACATGGCCAGAAACATCATTTGATAAATGATAGTAGCAGTGCATCTATTCAGCAATACAAAAGGAGTTGTCCAATTTTTTAAAAATGCAGTTTGCTACAAGGCAATAATTACCTGAATTCACTTCATGCTTCTCGTTTAAAATCAAGAACCATGTTAGCAAACTATGATTTGGTCATCTTTTTCAGACGTATAACAGCTTAAGCTACATTATAAAAACAGACCCTATATTTTTAAACTGATATTGAATATAAAAGTACTCGATAATTTTGGCATATTGGCCACACACTTTGGTGATTAATCATCTGGTAATATGACACAGACACTTACGAGTGGTCCAGACTAACAGCACTTGTCTTCAAATTCTTATAAACAGAAAAAATTTGACAAAATTTTTCATACTTGTTGATGTGGTAGATTGATAGTGATAAGTTGGTAAGTAAAAGAGTGGCGTTAGTAATAAACTTAGATAAAAACTATTAAAAGTTTGCTAACTAAGCTCTTATTATTATTCTTCTTTTTTTTTTAGAAGTGCAACATTCATAATATTTTTTACAACAAATCCTAAGTTTTAAGTTGCTTTTTGTTTTCTATTTGAAAATATCACTATAATTATTTTTTTGCCATCAATAACAGGCTGTAACAACCTATTACTTAGCATTAGTTGTAAAAGTATTGTGAAAAATATTGTGGACGTTACACTTTTCTCTATTTTTTATTTGTTTTTAATCTGGTAAAAAAAATATTATTTTATTTATTAATTATAAATAATCCTATTGTTTAAAATTTGGGGGCCTTTTTTTTACTTCGGGTCTTAGGCGACCGCATTTCTTGCTCCACCATTCAGCCGGCCCTGGGTGGGGATTCATACTTGAAGAAATATCAGATCAAAAGTATATGCCACTACACATCTATAAATGACCAAAAAAACATATTAAAAAATAGGAACAAAAATAAAGCCAAGTAAATTGGACCTTTATCCAAATATCATTAATAATATTCGATTTTATATTTGATTAAGAGTACAAAAAACATCGCATAGGGCATTATTTATGCTGGTAAACTGTCCCAAGAACTCTCTTATATATGCCAAGTAAACCTTTCTTGGGGCCAGGCCCACCAACAAAAATTTTCATCCCGACCTCTACGAAGGGTCAAAATAATAGTGAGGCTGATTTTCAGTCATGTAAATAACACACATAGATGATATGGGAACTTATTTGGAATATACCAATAATTACAGTATAAGGTTCCCTCAAAAACTATGCAGAACAATACAAAAGGCCACATTGCTCATTCATTATGAGATATTCTGCTCAGCTTTTATTCAAGTAAAGCAGAACCCACCTTGGATATATATAAATATATATATATATATATATATATATTTATAAAAAGGTTTTACTTGCCTATGCAAGGCCTGATCATCAGAGAGTTACCTTTCGCTCAATACCTCAAACTGCAATAAAAATAAAATGTACTCAAAAGATGTGGCTTGTAAACATGGATTTGCACGCAAGCAAAAACCATATTCATATTTCTATAATAAGTGATGTGCATATTTAGCCCATAGGAAAAGATGAATATCCAACACAATAAACCAGGCTAACCTTGGAGGAGATTTAGTCTCATTGGTTGAAGCATTAGGCTCACAAAACTGTATCTCAACGGGCCAAGGGATGAAATTTCTAGCGGCTACCTTGTTCCCATAAATCCTGAATCAGCCAAACACCAACATTTTAGCTATGTAAGATGAAAAATTTAGAGTAAATAATCTAACCAAACAACAGCTTTAATTCAGTTATTAGGCTCATAATCAAAAGATGATCTTTAGCTACAATAACAATGAAAATCCATCCAATTTCACAATTACTGCAAAGTACGCATTACCCAGGAAAAACAAGCAACAGTACTCAAAACAAAACATAAGCAGACAGAACAGAACTACGAACCCACGCTTGTCTCTATCAATTACTAAAACTAGCTTTTAACCCGCGCAATGTGCGGGATCATTTTATGTATTAATAAACTTTACATTCAATATAAACTTAGTTCTCATGCTTCCGCTACATGCATTCAAGTATATATGTTGCATTTATAATTTGTTCTGCTATTAAATTTCTGTGGCCAACAATGCTTAGCTTCATTTAAAATCACACATAACCAAGTATATATGTTGCATTTATAATTTTCCTCCTTTTTTTGTTTGTTTTTGGAAATGAATTTTTTTTTCAAAAGATAAAAGAGGTGAAAACGATAACCTCCGTATAATTGTAAAAATGGTTTCATTAGAAGTAATAAAGTTATAAGAATTTGTTATCATTATGTTTCTTTATTAAAAAAAAAAAAAAAAAAAGTGAAGAGAGGAGAAGAAATGGAAAGAAAAATTTAGATTGTTATATCTGGATATCTGAACCATGGCATACCGTTTTAGAAAACAAAGTGTCTTAACTTATCAAATTTCTTGGGTAAAACACCATAGTGTTCCATTAAGCAACTGAGCATGCACTCAACTACTTTTCTCCAAAAAAAAAAAAAAAAAAACCCTCAATAGATGATGAGAAGAAAACAATAGCCTATATAATATGACATGCAATACCAAAACAACTTGTATAAGATTATCAAACTTTTGTATCAAGATTGTGCTTTACTGCTTTAAAAATCTACCTTGAAAATATGAAAAAACTGGTGAACCATATTTGACATCACTACATTATAGTCATGATACAAATTCTTATGCAAAATTCAATAGACATGAGGGAAATTTTGATGCATTCAAGCAGATATATAACTGATCCAAAGCCACAATACAATTAAATACACTATATTGACTTAGTCGAAAAATTAAAATAACTAAAAACATAGTAATCAAAGATGAAATAAATCCATCCACTTTCAAGTTATAAATTTCCTCTCAAACTTTGATTTTGACAGCAAATCCTGAGTTTGGTATCAGGATGAAGCTGCAAATAAAGAAAAGAAGAAGTTCAATATTGTTTACCTAAGGAAGAAGTTCAATATTAAACAGTGTACATAATTCTTTGAAGTAATCCAATATTAAATCCTAATTTATGGTCAAGTGCAAATTTCTTTTTAGCATTCTCTGTTCTTTAAAAAGACTTTTGAGAGAGGGCTTGGTTTTTTGTTCTTTTGAGTCAAAGTAGTGTAAATCTCAGTCACAACTCTAATGTGAGTCTGATTGACAACAATAATCAAACACATTCAAGGAAATTCATCAAATGATAAAACACCCAACTCACATTTGCACCAAATCTAAGTAGCCTAACTCACTGGCTTGAAGAAAGAAAGTCCAAAACCTCGAAAGTACATAGACTTATTGAGTCTATATTCCACCGCAAAAGTTCTTATGTGATTATTTAATATTAAAAAAGTCTATAATGACATACCACTTACAGTTTCATTACAACCTAAACCAACTTGGATTTGGTTAATAACCCAAAACAAAATGAATTCTAACCCAAATCCCTTAATCAAAACCAATCCAATAGTACATTACCTTACTCCAATATTTCAGAAACCAAACACAGCCAGCCCAACATGAATGATATGTAAGTATTAACATAAGGAATCCAGGCTAGCTGGGAAAAAAAAAAAATCACAATCAGATTTTTTTTAGGGTGAAAAACAGTGCTTTCGGTAAAAAATTGCAATAATAAGATGAAAAAACTACTTGATGAGGGAACATTGTTGCCACCACCATCATCATTATTGTCATACCCAACTACAGACATGTCTTCTTTACATTGAAATTCCATTCAAAATTAACACCCATTTATAAAAAAAATTACTTCCTACTTGAATAATTAAAAATTTTCCTTCACCACCTTGGCAAGCTTTATAAACATGCTAGTAACATCTAGAAATCCTACTAAAAAAGAGCTAATCTTCACCACCTATTTTACAATGCATGTCAAACCTCGCTTAAACCCTTTGACATTCAGCCTGTCTTTGTCTTTTCTATACTTTCTTTCTTCTAAAATATATTGGACAATCTTGACTGTGAACAAATAAGTAAATCACAGCCACAATATTTGAGCCAAACACCTCATCATTTTTTCTCATATGCTCAATTTTTTTCAAAATTAGCACTCTTTTTTTTACTAAATTCTGAGATCTAGTCTTAGGTAACCCACTCAAGCATTGTTTTATTTTAATACTCTTCACATGTAAGCAATCACTCAAACTTGTTTTCATAACTCATGTTTGTGTCATAACTCTCAGCTTTCTTAGCCCTGCAACCCATTAAAAAAAATTAAAAAAAAAAAAAAAAAAAAACCTTTACTGGTAGTGGCAATTTTTTTGGACATGATTCTCATTTAAACTCTAATTTTCTTTTCTAAGAAACACTTCCTTATCTGTATATATCTAATTGTGTTTTCTGGATAAGCAATAAGTAGTTCAAAACTCATAGTTATCATGCTTTTCATAGGAATAACCCACCAAATTGTTCAAAAAGTTTTTCATAGGCACAAACCTTAATAGAAAATTACGAAAGCAGTAAATGATAATAAACCAAAATACAAAACTCAAACAATATGATCCATACAAACAAAGAAATACAATAATTCTTTACATCGGAATGGTAGAGGCTGAGCATAAGAAAATAAATTCATAGCTATAAATAATTATAGATATAAACACATTCAAAACTTTGTTTTTAAATAATTCAGTGACAGGAAATTACAAAAGGCCACAATATAACAAAAATGGGGCGATGATCATTTAACAATCCCAAATTTTTTTACAAATCATATAGAAGAAGTAAATTAAAAGGAAGCAAAAACTTACAAAAGGATTTAAGTTTGGCAGCTTTTCAGCAGCAATTGCATGATGATAATCTTGTCTACCATATCTACTTTTGGGCATTTAAAACTTTTTTCTACACCTACACATCAATAATACTATCGATGTTAACTTTGGAGCAAATAGCAGATCACTAATTTTGTTAGTCCATGATTGCAAGAATTTACAAAAAAAATAACAACTGAACTTCTAGCTTACTATTGTCATAAGGTAAGGCAGTATTTATAACATTTGAATTAATATCAATATCAATCGATCGTTTTTATTACTAATGTCATAAACAACGACATGGTTTGTCTTTATAAAGGATGCAAGAACATAATTCTTTAGTATGCAGCTTCTAATCTACAATTGAAAATATTAACTACAAAATAAGATCATTCTTATCTGATTAAAATCATTATAGAAGGAAAAAAGAATAATTGTTTATAAAATTTAGTCTAAGAGGGATTTCATCGAACATGTGGAATGCAATAAAAACAAATATGTAGAACAGTGCAAATTTTTATTTGCAGTCAAAGAAACCCAAAAATTCAAATTGGGTCCAATTTAGTAACATCATAGGTACAACAGCAAACAACTAAACACATATTGCAGGATTTGAATATGTATATGATCTTACCAATAAAATCTATTGTGGCCCAATTCATTGTTGAATAACCCCATCATTGAATTTTTTAAGTCGTACAGTGGCCGGAGAATGGCCTGACAGTGACAGTGGTCTTCAGATTTTTCTCTCTCTACTAAGCCAAAAAATTCGCTGACCCTATCTCTCTAGCAATTATTCCAGAAGGCATAATAACCTTTTTTTTTCTATGGTAAGCCAAGGATCAATATTTGTTCAATGAAAGATATAAAAAAAATAAAAAATAAAAAGCATTTTTGGAAATTTTGAAGAGGCAAAATTGGTTTGCGAATTTCGATTTTCTGGAAAGGAACATGCAAATGGAAAGAAAGTGGGCTGAATTTGGTAAACTACACAGAAAGAGGATCCGAAACAGGAAAATTAACAACGTTATGCAGAACATGTGAACGAATGGAAATAGAGGATGATAACTTTTTTGTTGAGGTACAGCACTAAATTGATCCATGAAGATCTGAAGACGAAAGACATATACCCAAAATAAATTGAACCCAAATATCCCAAAAAAAAAAAAAAACCAAATCTAAGATAGATAACTGATATTAAAAACATTATAAACCAAATTCCTTACTCAAAACCGAATCTAAGTCAAAACCTGAATTCAATCCAATCTAACGAAAATACCCAGACCTAAAGCATATTTGACCCCAAATTTAAAGAACCAAAAAACAGAAACCATACTAGTGAAGAGTATGGATCTGATGGAGGTAGAGGCGTGACTATCTTCTTAGTTTTTTCCGCTCTCCACTTTCTATTTCTGACTGGATTTCTCTCTAACGTTCACTCTCCAATTTCTGACACAATTATACACTCCCATGTTTAGATTAAAAAGAACACTCCAATGCCATGGAAATAAACTATAATTTATCTAATAACCCTTCTTCTTCTCTAATGACCTAGATAGCAAGCCAAAAAAAAAAAAAATCACAACAAACAAAATACGGAACTGAAATTCATGAAAGCAAAGGAACAAAACCTAGAAACTGAAAATTCCTAATAAGAATTCAGTTAGAATTTGATACAAAACCCAGAAATAGAAAATTCCTAATAACAATTCATTTAGAATTTGATCTTCTACGTTGTTTCCCTGATTTCAACGAAATCCCTAAATTGACAGCAAACATAATTGAAGACAATAGGATAAGAGGTTAGTTGAAAATTACCGAGAAAGAATGGTCTGATATTGAGAGTTCTTGGGAAAGGGGTTTTTCGTGCTTATGCTGAAGGCCGCTTCATCTTCCTTCCTCCTTATTTCGGGGAAAAAATAGAATGAAAAACATCTTTGTATGAAATCAGAAAGTTTAAAAACACGATTTATCTCTCTATTTCTTGTGCCCGATCAATGCGGTGTTCACCGTTCTGCCTCTTTCTCTGTTTCTTTCTCTGTGTCGCTGCCTCATCCTCTCTCTATTTCATTGTCTTTCTCTGCTTCTGTCTCCGTGTCCTCGTTGCCTCTCTGCATTTCGTCGCCTCTCTATTTCTATTTATGCGTACTCTTTAATTTTAACCGGTTATTTTTTTGTTATTTATAATGAAAGGATCTTAAATGGTGGTGTAGCATTGCCAAATAACACAATGTATCGCTTTTATAAAATACATGTCTGAATTTTGGATAGACATTTATCCTATTTGTCACCACCTCCTTAATTGTAGGAATCCACTTTCTCTCAGCTTATGCTATTATATATATATAGACTAGCAGAGAAGTATTGATAGCATTAAATACAATTCAGTTTAAACAAGTTGACAGGTCGCATATATGGCAGATCTTCTGGTTCCTATCTTCAAGTGAAGCCAAATACAGACGTAATTATGGTTCACTTTATTCTTAGGCTCTAACTAGAAGGCTATCCTGGTCTACTTTGCTGGATGCTCACAAGCTTATATCAAATAGGATCTGATATAGAGAAAGCACAGTGTTTGTGTGTAGGTGTGCTTGCATGCATTTGCTGCCAGTGATTATTTTTCTTTTTTCTACCTCATCTAAATTTTTTCGTTTGTTTTTTTAAACTTATTCTTGACTCTTTGGTGTATCTCTTGTGTACTTTCCATGGGTTGTAACCCTTTTCTCTCATAATGAAATTTTTATACTCATTAAAAAAAATAAACTAAACTTATACTCATGAATGTATGTAGATTTTTTTTAATAGCCAGGTAGAGAAGTACGCCATCAACCATACCACCTGTATCCTAAGACTCCCATGTAGCATAGATAACTATATAGTGAGCTTGACAATACCAAAAATAGCATCTTATCTTCAAAGCAAGTAAAGGTGGAGAATTCATCCTTAGCCTTATATCTTTAAACATTTAAACATCATATGGAATGGTGAATTCCTATATAATATATATATATATATATATTTTTTGAATGGTGAATTCCTATATAATATATAACTTACCTTCTTTTAAATCCTAAAGATGGTTTTGGTTGCTTAATGAGGCAGCCTTGTACCAAACCTAAAAGTTACTGAACAACAAATAAAGAATTTACTAATTCTTCTATATTTTGAATTTCTTGATTCATAAACAAATTCTTCAAGTCATTCTTCTTAAACATCCAAACAAGATTACTTAATTCCAGTCCATTCATTTCCCTTGCTTATACATTTCATTTCATTTCCTTATGAACTCCCAAACGAAGGTTGAAAGATGGGATCATAGTATAAAGCTCTCCAACAAATATCTGAAATTCCAATTTAACAAGAACTATAGTCTTGGACTTTATAAATTGTCCGAGAAACATATAGGTTTGCCTAATAGGATTTTCCTTGTCAAATAGCTAAATTAACTTCCATTTGGGACGGGGTGTAGGGGGAGGAATGGAGTGGAACAATTGAAAGGGATTTTTAAGAACATTCCAACCATTTTCCTAATTGGGAGTTTAGTAGGAAGGAATGGAATGAATAGGAGAGAATGCTCATTCCATCTCATTCCCTTCTAAACATTCCTTCTCAGAATGGGAGGAACACTCAATCATTTAATGAAATGGTGGTAAATTAACAATTGTATCCCTATTTTGAGACAAAAAATAAATAAAAAGGCATCGGGTATAATAATAAAACTATATATTTATTTTATTTCTGTTCCTTCTTTTAAAACTTCCAAATACACTATATTCCATTCTGTTCTTTTAAAAACTCCCAAACCTAGTGTTTACTGTGATCATTATACAGTACATAAAAACACACCAGCAAGAAAACAAATAAACAAAACAATAATCAAGAACCAATAAATTATAGAATAATATGCAATACACGAGGACAGATGAATCATTTAATCTAACTAGTGGAGATATGGAATGTCCATATGCAAGGGCAGATAGCAAGAACCTGTGAATTGCGTAGTACAAATCTTACCTTGGAAGATGTGGATCCGTGAGACGTCTCTCATGTAGCTCTTCCATCGACGGAAGCTACAAGTTGGAGTTCAATAATTAAAACAGCAAGAAATGGGAAAATGTTTTATAAAAAAATGGAAAGCACATATTAGTTACCATCTCTGGAGCAGGTACAGAAGCCATTGTTACTTCCTGGTGTTCAAACCCTTCTTCTTTCTGTAAAATCAACTTAATCGAATGTTATATTTGCAACACTAAAATAATTTTAAATATTCACACCTTGAAAACCACATAAAAAATCATAGCAACCAAAATGCATGATGATCAAAGTAACCACTGGCCAAACTCAACTCAGGAAAATTTCAATAACATGCAATTAACTCATACCTGAAATGAAGCAAGTAACGTGAATACAATGTTTCCCTTCTGTAGCACATCTACTCTTCGGGCATCAAAGCATTTCCCATCACGTACTTGTTGAACCTGATATATAATTGGAACTACAAAGACATATTTACATGCGTACCATTAACAACTTTCTCACTAATTTTAATCCATGAAAGGGATAATGGATTAGGGTACCAGAAATTTATAGCATTGTGCGAAAATTTAAGTTATAGTTCCATAATCATGAAGATATAATAATAGTTCCTGTAGCAGAATTGCAGAACAGCATATACTTCAACATTGCATGAACCCCACAACATATTGAATCAACAATTTGACATGAAAACGTCAAGCACAAAACTATTTCAAAGCCATAATTTTTTCGAACTTTTACTTCTTCATGCAGTCACTAAAAAGGTAAAAATGAAGAATATTTTGGGTTTTTTACACAGACAACAAGAGGCTCAGAGGCAAGAAAGCTTAAACATAAAAAGAACTATTGAAACAGGGTCTAGACTTGTTACAGAGCCTACTTGGGACCTCCAATCACTTTTTTAGTCTAATCAAGTCAGACTGTAGTATTTCTGTCAAAATGGATGCCACTGTTTAGAGTTACACGCACACGCATGGGAAGCAATGGCAAAATAATCAGAGGGGAGAAGTGACATACAGGATGACTCCACCTGATTTTTTTTTTTTTTTTTTTTTTTTTTTTTTTTGTCTTTTCTCAAGAACATAAGGTAGAAAAGTCTGAAGATAAAAGAGAATATAAAGTCTAACATAAAGTTGGTGGGGAACAATTTTGTTACACTTATTACTTATTTGTTACTGCAATTGAGACCGGACAAGTAACAATTATCTTTCAATTAGCTAGATTACAGACCAACATACATCCTCCGGAAAATAAAAAGGCAAAATAATAATAATAATAACAATCCCTCTATCCCTTTTTGTTTGTCAATCTTCATAAATTGAATGTCTCAAGGAATCTATATATTTTTATATAAAATATTAACATTGAAGCTGAGAAAATGTTCAATTCAATGTTGAAACTCCAAGGTGATTCACATTACACCAAGTAACAACTAATTTTGTGCAAATTTCAGTCCTAGAACTAAAAGACTATCTCAAAAAATAAGATAACGGATAATAGATATAACTTAATTACAGATGACACATATCCTTATCAAATGATATGTGCAATTTATATCAAATGACACATAATAATAATAATAATAATTACTGAAATTTAATATCTACGAAATTTAAAAAGCCTTAAAATTAACGACACTTTATTGAGATTCTTTTTTACATAGGTAATTATATATTTCCATTTAAGTTGTAAATAAAAATTAATTATAAAGATAATCAATTGAATTTAACCAAAGTCTGTAGAATTGAGGAAGAAAAAAAAAAAAAAAAAAAACCAGAAAACTGCCAAAGCACTGGTTTACCATTTGATGGCAGTCACACATGCAATTAATATCTGCATAACTACTGCCCTTATATTTATTATTTTTACTGCATTCCAATTCAAAAACATAAAGGCAGTTTCAGGAAGTCAAATGAATGCATTAATTTTGGAAAGTGGACATCTGTTATGAGACATCCTAAAGAGAGATGGACAAAAAATGGTACAGAGGAGTAATAACATTGGGAAGAAACTATCCACAGAATTTCAACACAAGGTGTCAGAAATGTACATACTGTCAAAATCCCACCAAGAAGAAAATAAGCATGCAAACTATGGACAACCTTTAAACAATCAACAGTTTTTGATGCCAAAGCCAATGCCTGCACAGCACAAATCATCTTAAAGACTGTGTATATTAAAAGCTGCAGTCATTATTGATTCCAAGTTGTATTCACTGTCTGTGTCCAATCAAAAAACTCAATCTATATGCATAAAATATACTTGTTTGAACTGCACGTGTTATCCCAAAATGTAATACACTGAGTAAAAATAAAGGATGAGTATTCTTATAGCAACTACCAAAAAATACTAATAAATGTTGACAGTAATAAATATTCAAATTTATCTTTTACTTAAATTCATGCACAGAGAAATCCAGATCCATGAAAAAATTATTCTACATACAGCATGATGCAATTTTTGGTTTAGTATTGTTAGAATTATGATTAAGTGATTAAATTCATCATTTCCTAATAGTTTAAGCTTTTAGAAGTATTAGTAATTGAACATGGTATCAGAACAAGAGGTTCTGAGTTTGATTCCTATCTCCACTTTACCTCCTATTTAAATTGTTTAAAATCCCATGTGTTGGGTCCCACTCATTAAAGAGGAATTTAGACCCACGCATGAGAGGGAGTGTTAGAATTAAGGTTAAATGGTTAAATTTGTCATTCCCTAATAGGTTAAACTTTGTGAGAATTGGTAATTTAAAAGTATATCAAGGTAATATAAACAATTGTTTGAAGAAGAGTAAGTCACTCTATTGACATAAGTGTCTTGAAATTCCTTTAAAGATATAAAAACAGTAAACATTAAACCATATGTTGGCATGTTCCCCATTCAACTTTATAGACCACACTCCAAGAAAGTAATCATTTCTCAAATTTCACAAACACATGATATAGTGAATTTGCAAATGATTAGATATGTATAGATTATAAATGCAGATGAATAAGAGGAAGATCAATAGTGCAACTATAGGATGATTATAGAAACAATATCCTCTTTGGAAGTCAAAGGTTAAGACAAAGTCCATGGTAGTTAATTAGATTTTATAAATTTTTTTTTTTTTTTAAATTTAGCCATTGTAGAGCCAAGGGTATTTTCGTAATTTTACAATTGTTGGGTATGGTCATTATTATGGGCCTTGGGTTTTCTTTTATTAATTAGGTAAGTCTTATTTAGTTTATGGAACTTTATGCGTTGGCTTTGGTTCAACTCAATTAGGGTTAAGTTTAGTAGTCAAAGTAAGAGTCCTAGTTCCACTAAGAGAAGTTAAGGTTAGGATCTATAAGTGTACTCAAAGAAGTTAGAGTTGATCAATAAATTATTGGGTGTTTTGAGTATTGAAGCATGTTGGCCTTAGTATTCTTTTTCCTCCCTTTCTCTTCTTTCTTTTCTTCGTTTCTTACTTGCAGTACTGTTCATAGTATTATTCACAGGTAATCTTCATGGCCACTGTTGCAGATTTGAAATTTCCTTTTTCCTTTTCTTCTTCTTCTCTTTTCAACCATAAATCAAATATTTTCTATTTTGAACCCTAAAAACCTTCTTCTAAAAGGTTCATAAATATCACTGACAAATCTTCCCAAACGTTGACCTGCCACAAGCACAAGTATACAAGTTCTCTAATATGTCCTAGTCCAAAGATTCTGCCACTTGTGTTTACTGGAAACTAGTTTTACAAAACATGCCAGTTAGGGGGGGAGAGAGAGAGAGAACAGCTTAATCTTGCCTGTCCCATAAATTGTCCTCCAAAAACCTTTCCAAACTTTGGTGCATCTGGTAACGTGATCCAGAATATGTTTACCTTAAAAGGGAAAAACAAAGTCGAATCTTTAGCATAAGCCAAAGTTCAGAGCTTTTCTGTATGAACATATGGCAAGCATTTCCCAGAACACAAAACAAATTGTAGAAGGTGATACATGAGAAATTCATGGTTAGACAAATAAACATTGTACAGAAAATGCTAGAGCAAATTATTAAGAAAATGAAATTTGATATCTATAGAAGTCGAAGTAGTTAGAACCAAAGGCCAAAGCAGTAAATTTCTATTTCTTTTTCCTTTTCTTTTCTAGGCATTAATTTTTATTTCATTTTGTTTCAGCTCATTATGGGCCACTACTGGAGACCAAAATGGAAAATTTCTGCCTAAGTCAAGCATCCCAATGCACTTTATCTTGTTTTGGAGCATTCATCTTATTTCAGCTTATACTAAAAAATCTTTGACCAGATGTAGCCTATTCCTAAGAAAACCTTCTACAATTTTGTAAAGGACGATAGCTATAGCACTTTTTAAAATGATTTCCAGTAAAAGGTGACCAAAGAACACGAGAAGGTCCAAAAGGTGGTAAAGGCAGAGGGATGTACACATAAGCAAAGAATAAAAAGAAGGATGTGGCATTAGCCATGAGGAATGACAGGATAAGAGTCATGCAGCTGAACCCCCCATGCTTGGAAATGAGGGTCCAATGCATTTGTATGCCAGTTGAGATGATTTTTCACTATTTCTAAATTTCCACAATAGGCTTATATATTTTCTTCTTTTAATCCTCTTAAATCTATACATTCACAATTCTTTGTATTTGATCTGACAAGCATAATATGATTTAAATGAAAATTTTAAGAGCTTTCATTAAATCATTTATTTCTTAAGGAAATTAATTTGTAATGCTCAGCATGTCAACATAAAAACAAAATAATCAGGAATACAATAACAAAAACACAATAAGCATAGTTGTACTTGTAGAAAGCTTGAACAAGATATGCTAGCAAGAAAAATCAATATGAAAAAGCTTTATGCAGAAGCATACGCACTCAACACCAAAACAGACGATTCTCAAACAACAGTTTAAAAACGCACTTCTTTTGGCTCCAAGTGTAATATACTCTCCACAAGTGAGCATGTCTCGAGGGTTTTTTCTGCATTCCCGATTGATTTTTTCTGCAGCAAACTACAATGTTCACCAGGTAGCACCAAGCATGTCAGCTGCCATGACAAACAAAACATTAGAAACTTACTACAGTCATACACATAAACAGCATTTGGAGGTAAATCTCAATAAGCTTGAGGAGTCTGCATGAGGTATATGTTATGGGAAAGCAAAAGACAAAGATAAATGATATACACGTGAATGTATTTATTATGCAGCTACCTTAGTCAAAGCAATTACTTTTGCCTCATTAACAAGTGTAGACATGCCTGCAACAAAAAGTTCGCATTATTCCCATAATATTTTGGCAACATCTTAGGCATATATACAGAGATGCAAATAACACAAGAAGCAACATAGAGTTAAGGCCTCTTTGACCATCATTGCCACCAATTTGTCATAAAAAAGGTACCAATATAGCAAATAACAAACAACTTTATGCACCCTTTTGTGCGAAACATATCATATATAGAGATACTTTGGAAATAATAACACCCTCCATTGCACCAAAACCCATTTATAATATATAAAATCTTCACAAATAAACCGATCAACATAACTCTGTAGATGATAACAAGAATAAACTAAATTACCAACATTTTCATATTTGACTGAAAGACAACAATAAATAGCTTACAAATTAAAACAAAAACAGAATACAGTTTCTAACCATAACCAAAATAATCATATCGCTTCAATTGGAAATCTGGACAACTTTCTTCATCACCAGCAACAGATCCAACAGCCTCAGCCTGTAAACCAGGAGATTAAACTTTCAGCCTTTTAAATTTATCACCCTTCCAAGGAATTTTTTTTTGCAAAAAAAAAAAAAGAATATTCATCACTCTAAGAAAGAGATTATCTCAGGTAAGTTTACCTCTCCATCCCATACAAAGTAAACTTGATCAGCACTTTCACCCTCATGAACAACATACTCTCCAGGATCTACAACCAAACACATTAACAAACAAAAAGTTGTTGCTAACCCATCTCAGTAAAGAAAATTCCAAAAAGGGCGAGGGTAGAACTAGGTGCAGGGGTTACGGGGTTGCCAGTCCGCCCAAATTTTTTTAAAATTTATTAATTGTTGTATAAAAATATAAATATAATTCAAAATGCACCAATAAAATTCAAATATTCATGAGAAGTGCCTTCAAAACTATCTCATAAAATGAGAATAAAGGTATAAGTTTATTACTGAGGCAATACATTATACAAACATCCACATTTTATATATTTTTTCCTAATAAAAGTTAAAGTACCCAATATTTTATACGACTTTTTCATTAATCTTTATAAAATCTCATATGAAAAATAATATCTAACAACTAAAACTTAACATGATAAAAATTCCAAAAAGAGAAATTGAATCAAGAACCTTCATTGTGGTATCAGTTTAGTCCTTTGTTAGAAAGCATGAAAATTTTCACTTCCACTCTTCTTTATTTATTTTTTTTTTTACCCAAAAAAATCCAATCCCATTTACATATTTTCATAACTTGGTACTGAAAAGAACAAACTGTGTTTTTTTTTTTAATAGGTAAAAATAATACTATTGAAAAGAGACTACATCATGAAAATAAACACGAAGTAGCCTAAAGAATTACAATGGGATAATATCTACATATGAGTTGACTCTATGAAGGAGTTAATAAAGTTACTATTAGTAAGACCTGATACAAAATACCACTCATAAAGAGAACTAATAAAGGATGCTTGTATTTTATTTTTATTTTTTTTTGAGAAACAATAAAGGATGCTTGTATTTGAGAAGAAGTGCATTCCACATCTTAAAAAATACGCCGATTCCGTTCCCTCCATATAGTCCACATCAAACATGAATGGATAAGATTCCAAATATCCAAATTTGGTCCATGACATCGCCGCTCTATGTTTTTACTGTTTAGTAGCTAAGAAAACTGACTAATAATAATTCATAATAGATAGATAAACAAATGTTCCCACTTTATAATTACAATTACCTACTGTTTATTATTCATTATAACAATATGATAGCTATTGCCTATTAGCTTCTATCATTATCACTATTCAAAATTTCTTTTGAAAAACAACAACAACAAAAATAATAATAGTAATATTGAGAAATGGAATAGAGCAATAGCAATACCATAGCGATTGACAAAGACAACTTCTGCAATTTTCTTGAGAGATGAAGCTGGTAGCCTCTGTAGCAACAGGACACAGCTCAAGAACTCTATCAGTGCCAACCAATTCAAACAACAAACAATTTCATTTCAACTACAAAACTCCAATTCAATTTAATTATCATTCAAACAAACACAGTTTTAGTTTTTTATGGTTTTACAATTTCAAATTCTCTCACCTGCTTCGGTGTTGACTATGTCCATCAGAAATTGATTGAGCAACAGAGGTTGTTGAAGAACAAAAAAAATATGAGAGAGAGAGAGAGAGAGAGAGAGAGAGAGACGTTAAAATATGAAAATTAATTCATTGGTGATTATTTATTAGTACTATTCATTTTGGACAACATCATTGTTGAGGCTTGAGGGGTCCAAAATTATGGCCCATCACAGATATGGCAAGGATTTGTTGCTGCCAATAAGTCATTTTTGTCTTTCAATACAATCCAAATAAAGTATTAAAATCCAAATACCTTATTTGGATAGTATTAAAAGATAAAGGATCTAGATTTGATCAAATCCACCAAAGATATTAAACCTTTAAAAGCCTTGAATTTCAAATAATATCTAAAATCAATGGATTTTAAATCAAGGCATTATCTTTCACTCAAAAATGGGCATATACACAAATATGTTACTAATTTTGAATGAGAGGGAGATTCTTCTCTTATGTGTCATCACCTCAAATTCAAATGTACAAGAACATTGGATTATGGATAGCAAGATCACCTTGGCTTAATGCTCAATTTGATTGTCCTGCGTGATTGGCCCTGGCCTTGATTGCACTAGCTCATTTCAACGGCCTCATCAAGAATGTCCTTTGATCACTTACAGTTTTAAAAGCCTTGAATTTCAAATAATATCTAAAATCAATGGATTTTAAATCAAGGCATTATCTTTCACTCAAAAATGGGCATATACACAAATATGTTACTAATTTTGAATGAGAGGGAGATTCTTCTCTTATGTGTCATCACCTCAAATTCAAATGTACAAGAACATTGGATTATGGATAGCAAGATCACCTTGGCTTAATGCTCAATTTGATTGTCCTGCGTGATTGGCCCTGGCCTTGATTGCACTAGCTCATTTCAACGGCCTCATCAAGAATGTCCTTTGATCACTTACAGTTTTGTATCAAAGGTCCAGGCCTAAAACTCAAACTTTTAGATAGATATGTGAGCGCATGCACACTCTCTCTTCTACTGACCTTTATTTTATTTTCCAACTTCGAAATTTCAATCATAAATGCTTGTTAATATTTAGGTTAGATCTGAGGTTAGGGAAGAGTATGGAGTTGAAATTCAATTATGGGTTAGGATTTCTTTGTAGAACCTTGCATTAATCAAAATTTTGGTGGATTTTGTCTGAGATCTTTATATTGAAATAGTTCTACAAGTAAGTGACTAATTGATGATTGGGATTAAATTTGGTGGATTTATTTTTAGATCTTTATAATGAATTAGTTTCTAGGAATAAATGGACAACTGATAATTTCATAATTTGGGGAGAGTTGCTCAATGCTATTCAAGGTTATTTAAATTTTCTACATTAAATTTTAAATTTGGTTATTTAGAATTCAATTCTATGAATATATTTTCAATATTAAAACAATAAACTTATATGGTTAAAACTCATCAAACTGAATTGACATCCGACCAATCCTTTTTCTGAAGCCAACATTGCATGAGAACCTATTTGACTGTATAGTTCCAACAACTGCAGGTAAAACTCTTGATCTTTTCTTTTTTTGATAGGTAATAAAGATTATATTCAAAAACACTACCTTATGCAGAAAAACATAAGCAGAGAGAAAAATACAAAGGGAAAAGAAAGAGTGTAAAGATAAAGAAAAGGAAATATACTAAGTACATAGAAGGGAGCTAAGGAAAATAGGGAGAAAATCACTAGAGGTGAGTCCCCACGCCCTAGACCAGTCAAACAAAGTGCCACTGAAGGAGGCCAATAGCTAGTCATCCGAATTATCCATGTCCTCAAATGTCCTCCTATTTTGCTCCCTCCAAAGACACCACATCAAGCATAATGGAGCTAAATTCCAAATGCTAGACAAATGCTTTCCAAGCCAATTCCACCAACCAAAAAGAGTATCTGCAACCGATCTTGGCAAGACCCAAGAGAACTCAAAGGATCTAAACACCAAAGTCCACAACCAATAAGCCTTTCCACAATGTAATAACAAATGATCCACCGTCTCCCCATTACTGCGGCACATGATATACCAATCGACAAAATCCAACCTTCTACCCCTCAAATTATCACCTGTAAGGATCCTATCCCATACAGCAGTCCACACAAAGAAGGAAATACGCCGAGGAGCCTTAACCTTCCAAACACCTTTCCAAGGAAAAATAATGGGCAAGGGGCTTCTTAACTTATTGTAGAACGATTGAATATCAAAGTCCCCATTCTTTGTCAACTTCCATCGCATACGATCTCTATTCTCAGTGGGAGGTAGATTTAAGCCCAAGGTACGAAGAAAATCATCCACACCACCCATTTCCCAATCATTTGGTCTCTGAATAAAATGAACATCCCAGCTTCTCCACTCCTCTATCCCCAATCGTTCAAGAGAAGAGGCCACCAATGCCGCTTTATCAAAGACCATCCTGTACACATTCGGAAAAGTCAATTGAAGTGGAGAATCCCCACACCATAGATCTACCCAAAGCTTCACTCTATCCCCCACCCCTACCTCAAAGCGAATATTCTTGCTAAAATCCTCCCATCCCATGTGGATACTTCTCCACAAGCCACACCCATGTACCCCTCTACCTAGCTTGGAAGTCCATTGACGCAGGACAACCAGAACAAAATTGAAATAACGGAAAAATAAATTATATGACCTAAAAGTCAACACCTAGGCCTTGCTTGGAGTCAACACCAAGCAGGGAAACCACTAGGAGTCAGCACCTAGGATAGACCTGAAGTCAACACCAGACCAAAGAAAGACCAAACGGCCATTGTTTTTATTCATCAAAATATCAACTGTCCCCTCAAGGAGTACAATAAGTTGCTTATAAAGGATTACTAAACCCTAGTTCTAATTGGCTAAGAAACCCTAATTGCCTTATTACAAAAATACCCTTGCTTCTAAATTAAAATACTAATAACCCAATAAACTAATAAGACCTAAAACATAAAAATACAATTGACTAGCAAACATACATAATACTAAATAATAATTTTCTTGCGTCTCCTGCATCATTCTCCTCTGGTTGGAGAAAACTCGACCTGAAGGAGATAACCTGCTTAGGCAAAATCACCACGGTTACTTTCATAGGGTTCCAAACTTTGAACATGATCACTATAATCACAATGACCCTAGGGATTATGATGATAGAATGTTCAAGGAAAAGATAGAAGCACCCACCTTTGACGGCTGCCTGGACCCATGGGTTTTCACTGATTGGTTACGTCAGATGGATAAATTCTTTGACTACTACCATTGGGCTGAGAATAAGAAAGTGAGGTATGCTAGGATGAAGTTAGTTGGAAGAGCCGACCTTTTCTGGGAGGACCTTGAGGATAGCATTAGGCGACGACATGAGCCACCCATTACTGATTGGTTTGAGATGAAGGGTGCACTCTCAAAGAATTATCTTCCTTCAACTTATGAGAGCTCCCTCCTTGAGGAATGGGATCGCCTAAGGCAAGGCACTGCTCCTGTGACTGAGTATATAGAAAAGTTCAAGGAGTTCAAGAGGCGAATTCGAATAGTCGAGGACGAGGTTGTCACACTCAATAGATTTAAGAAAGGTTTAAATGCTAACCTACTAGGCGAGATTATCACCCGTGGAGTCACTACCTTAAGAGAAGCATATGACCTCGCTAGGAATTGTGAATTAGCATTCAAATCTATCTTTTGGCGACGTTCTGAGCCCCGAAGTGTTCCCGCCAACCCTCAACCTTTTGGTAGCAAACCTAGACTTGCCTTACCCCCTAAAGTCAACCCCAATAGCACCCCATTAGAAAAAGAGGACAAGGGAAAAGGTGTGGTCAATGAGCCTTCAAGATTAGGATCTCGCCTCCAATGCTTCAAATGCAATGGGGTTGGATACATCGCTGCTAGATGTCCCTCTAGGACCCTTGTCATTCAAGAGGGTGATGAAAAGGTAGAAGATGTTGAGGAGCTAGTGTATGATCCAAATGTTGAAGAAGCCCAAGATGTTGAAGCGGAATGGGAAGATGATCCTAGCTATCTCGCATACATTAAAGCCATTTCTCCCCAAGTTGATGATTCCAAGAACTTTGGTGTCCTTAGAGTGAATGTGATAAGGTGTGCCTTGGCAGAGCAAAGAGACGCTGATGATTGGCTAAGGAGTGCCATCTTTCAAACTTACACTAAGTGCGGAGACAAAACCTGCAAGGTTATCATAGATAGTGGAAGTTGCATTAATGCAGTGTCTTCTAACGTTGTTTCCCGCCTAGGCTTGAAATTGACCCCACACCCTAACCCATATAAAGTTTCTTGGGTGGATACTTCCTCCATAGCCATAAAAGAAAGATGTGTTGTCCCACTTCAATTCCTCACCTACAAGGCTGAAATATGGTGTGACGTGATTCCCATGGATGTAGGGCATATCATCTTAGGTAGACCTTGGCTGTATGATCTAGATGTCACCCTTCATGGGCGATCCAATTCTTGCTCATTTATGTTTGAAGGTAAGAAGATTGTGCTCACTCCTTTGAAACCCAAGCCAATTGGCATGAGCAAGAAGACAGAAGCACCAAAGGCGAAAGGCCTGAACATCATAAGTCCGAGGGCATTTGAAAGGGTAGCAATTCAAGAGTCCATTGTATTTGTCTTAGTTGCCAGGGAACTACGTGGAGAGACCAGTGAGGAGCAACCTGAAGAAGTGAGGTTAGTGCTCCAGGAATTTAAGGACGTTTTCCCTGAGGAACTCCCCGATCATTTACCACCCATGCGTGACATACAACACGCCATAGAATTTGTGCCCGGAGCGGCCCTACCTAACTTGCCTCATTATAGGATGAGCCCTGTAGAGCATGCCGAGTTGCAAAGGCAAGTAGAAGAACTACTTAGGAAGGGTTTTGTCCATGAAAGCATGAGTCCTTGTGCGGTCCCTGCACTCTTAACTCCAAAAAAAAATGGAACTTGGCGGATGTGTGTTGATAGTCGTGCCATCAACAAGATCACTGTGAAATATCGATTCCTATCCTCCGGTTGGATGACATGTTAGATATGATGGCTGGAGCAATGATCTTCTCTAAGATAGACTTAAAAAGCGGCTATCATCAAATTAGGGTTCGTTCGGGTGATGAGTGGAAAACTGCCTTCAAGACGAAGGATGGTTTATATGAGTGGATGGTGATGCCTTTTGGATTGTCCAATGCTCCTAGTACCTTTATGAGAGTGATGACTCAAGTGCTCAAGCCTTTTATGGGGAAATTCTTGGTTGTGTACTTTGATGACATCCTCATCTATAGTAAGTCTAGGGAACAACACTTAGACCACTTAACTCAAGTTTGTACTACCCTTAGGAAGGAGAGTCTATATGGCAACCTCAAGAAGTGTTCTTTCTTCACTAATGGAGTCGTCTTCCTAGGTTTCATAGTGTCCTCTGAGGGAGTTTCTGCCGACCCCCAAAAGATTCAAGCGATTGTGGAGTGGCCCGAGCCCAAAAATATCCATGAAATTCGAAGCTTTCATGGGCTCGCTTCCTTTTATCGCCGATTCATCAAGGGGTTTAGTACCCTTATGTCCCCCATCACTGACTACATGAAACAAGGGGAGTTTGTTTGGACTAAAGCTACTGCTAAAGCTTTCAATGAGGTAAAGCAAAAGATGACTAAGGCACCTGTCATGCGTCTCCCTGATTTTACCAAACCTTTTGAGGTGGAATGTGATGCCTCAGGTATTGGTATAGGGGGAGTACTTAGTCAAGAGCGTCACCCAATTGCTTATTTCAGTGAAAAGTTGAATGACGCTAAGCAAAAGTACTCCACATATGACAAAGAGTTTTATGCCATTATTCGAGCTCTTTGGCATTGGCGCCATTACCTGTTGTCTCGAAAATTTGTTATCTACTCTGATCATGAAGCTTTGCGCTATTTCCATTCCCAAAAGAAGCTAAATTTTAGGCACAGTAGTTGGGTTGAATTTTTGCAGCGCTACCACTTTGTAGTGAAGCATAGGGCGGGAATTGAGAATAAGGCTGCTGATGCACTAAGTCGAAGGGTGTCTTTGCTATCCATCATGAGTGTTAAGGTTACTGGGTTTGAACGACTCAAGGATGATTATGAGTCATGCCCCGATTTTGGGGACCTCTACACTAGCCTCAGGAATGCCCCACGACCAATCCTGGATGATTATACCCTTCAAGATGGGTACTTGTTCAAGGCCAACAAGTTATGTATCCCTCGGTCTTCAGTAAGAGATTTCCTAGTTTGGGAAATACATGCGGGAGGCTTGGCAGGTCATTTTGGCCGAGACAAGACAATTGAGGAAGTGGAACGTCAATTCTATTGGCCTAGTCTTAAGAGGGGTGTTGCCAAGATAGTTGGTCAGTGTCGTACATGTCAACTAGCCAAACATCGCAAGCAAAACACTGGCCTGTACACACCTCTACCTGTGCCAGATCGCCCATGGCAGGATGTGAGTATGGACTTTGTGTTAGGTTTGCCCCGCACCTTTAGGAAGCATGATTCCATTCTAGTAATTGTTGATCGCTTCTCCAAGATGGCTCATTTCCTACCATGTTCTAAGACCTCTGATGCTTCTAAGATTGCAAAACTCTACTTTGATGAGATTGTCAAACTTTATGGTCTTCCCAAAACCATAGTGTCTGATAGGGATGTTCGCTTCATGAGTTATTTTTGGAAGACCTTGTGGCATTTAGTGGGCACCAAATTGAAATCTTCCACGGCATTTAATCCTCAAACTGATGGTCAAACTGAGGTGGTTAATCGTAGTCTAGGCAACCTCCTTCGGTGTCTAGTGGGTGAAGCCAATCGAAATTGGGATTCTATTCTTCTTGTAGCCCAACTTGCATATAATAGCTCTGTCAATAGGTCTATAGGTGCTAGTCCTTTTGAGGTTGTGCATGGATATACACCTAGGAAGCCCTTAGATCTTTTGCCCATGTCCCCACATGATAGGATTTCTGAGTCTGCTGAGGCATTTGCACGACATATTCATGATTTGCATAATGAGATTCGCAAAAAAATTCAGGCAAGTAATTCTCAATATAAAATTCATGCTGACACTCATCGACGTCATGCAGAGTTTCATGTAGGGGATTATGTCATGATTCGGATTCGACCTGAACGGTTTCCCTCTGAGACCGTTAAGAAATTGCAGGCTCGTAGTGCCGGACCATTCAAGGTATTGAAACGAATGGGCCCAAATGCATATGTCATTGACCTCCCTCATGATTATGGTATTAGCTCCTCCTTTAATATTGAGGATCTAGTTGCTTATAAAAGCCCCACAACTATTCCTGATACCCCTTTTGATGAGTCTTTGCCTAATCCTATTGATGTCCCTATTCCCACTCCTTTACCCTTAAATTTGCCCTATGCACATAAAGAATCTATTGATGCTATTTTAGATGAGCAGATTGTTTCTACCAGGGATGGAGGAGTTCACCGTTTCTTAGTTCGGTGGGGAGGGCGACCAGATTCTGATTGCACATGGATTACTCGAGATGAGCTATTGCGACTGGATCCTGATTTGCTAGAGTACTATCAGAGCTCTTCAGATTTCCACTCGACGGGGTCGAGTTCTTCTCACCCGGGGGGAGTTGGTGCGGACACGAGGTACAAGCCCCCAATTACACACACGTATAGGAGGAAGAGCAAAAAGAAGACGGCCCAGCCTATGGCCTTATGGATGGAGCATACTAGTTATTGGGCTTGAAATTAAGCAAGCCCGAACATTTAATGATTAGGGTTTCTTTAGTGTTTTTATTGTTGGCTATTTAAACAATTTTTCAGATTATTGTAAGGCAGTTTTTTTGAGAATTATTAAAAATAAACGTGTGTTTTCTTCAAAAAATAATTTTCTTGCGTCTCCCGCATCATTCTCCTCTGGTTGGAGAAAACTCGACCTCGAGTTTTAAAGCATTGAAGGATTAGGATGCTGATAAATAACACTTGCTTCGAGTCTGAAATCACCTTAGGGAGCACAGGGAAAACAAAAACCTTGAATTCTACCACATCAAACTCATTTGGAATAACAAAATCAATGTGTGGAATCAGTATATTCTCTTCTTAAACCTTATAAACCATAGGAAGCAATGTTGTTTTAACCTCTTCGACTTCACCAAGATGTAGATCTTCAAGGACTGTGGAGGGTTGATTAGAAGCACATTCAACAACTCCAACTTTCACATCATGTGCACCCTCTAACATAATACTCTCTTTAGGCGCCATCTTTTCACCTTGCTGTTCTTCAATAGATTCATTTCCTTACATGCTTGTTAAAGCAACACTTGTCGAGGCATGTACTTCTGTGTCAACATTAGGCTTTAGTGTTGCTGGAGGATTCTCCACAACCAAGATATCACCATCAATGTTGTCTTCTTTAGGGGCAACAATAAGTTCATTGTGATCAATTATCCTTGGTTTCCCAATTGAATCGGGTTGAGTCTTCATTTGCTTCATCTGAGCAGTCCTGTCTTGAATCTCTTTCATGAGCTTTACACTTAATTCCGTTACTTTCCTGGTAGATAATTCCTTGGTAGATTGTTCAAAAGTGCGCTGAGGACATGATATGGGATGAGGATGAGGAGTCATCGCATTTGCTTCAACTTGAAAAGTACCACACTGAGATTGGGGCAGATACTTAGCTCGATAGTATGGTGACAAATACTCATTACAAAGTTTTTCTTTCATATCTTCCCACACAGTAATGGCAGGTTCATAATCCATATAGCGGAAACGTTCAAGATTCTCCCAAAACCTTTGTACTTTACCTATTAACTTCGACTTGGCATACCTAACCTTTATGTTATCTGCAAAATTTGTTTGCTCAAAGAATCGCTCCATCCCATTCATCCAGTTGACAAAATCTCGTGGATAAGTTTCATAACCATCAAAATAAGGTGCTTCTAATATTTCCATGATTCTCTAAAATAGTGCGTCAAAAAAATAGTTCTGAGTTGGAACAAGAACCTGGGCTGCTGTGATGTTCTCTAGACAGGTAGTGCTGGAACTGGGCTTGGACTGGTCTGTCACGGGCTTGGACTCTGCTTGGTCTTTTTTTTTTTTTTTTTTTTTTGTTTGCAAATACTTTTCTGGTTCGTGACTGCGGTGATGCTTCAAACAGATCGGTGTTTGCTCCGATACCAAAACTGACGCAGGACAACCAGAACAAAATTGAAATAACGGAAAAATAAAAGATATGACCTAAGAGTCAGCACCTAGGCCTTGCTTGGAGTCAGCACCAAGCGGGGAAACCACTAGGAGTCAGCACCTAGGATAGACCTGGAGTCAGCACCAGACCAAAGAAAGACCAAACGGCCATTATTTTTATTCATCAAAATATCAACTGTCCCCTCAAGGGGTACAATAAGTTGCTTATAAAGGATTACTAAACCCTAGTTCTAATTGGCTAAGAAACCCTAATTGCCTTATTACAAAAATACCCTTGCTTCTAAATTAAAATACTAATAACCCAATAAACTAATAAGACCTAAAACATAAAAATACAATTGACTAGCAAACATAAATAATACTAAATAATAATTTTCTTGCGTCTCCCGCATCATCCATCCCCCCATTCTTCCCCAAACTTGAGAGCTACAACCCTTCTCCAAAGCCTTGTCTCCTCAATCCCAAATCTCCATAACTACTTCCCTAGTAAGGCTTTATTAAATGTAATTAATTTCCTTACTCCTAACCCACCATTTTTCAAAGGTGCACACACCTTATCTCATCCCACCAAGTGTAGTTTGGAGTCCCCCCACAAGAAATCCCTTTGCAACCTTTCAATTTTATTGGCCACATGCGTAGGGATGGTAAAAAAAGACAAGAAATAAGTGGGGAGACTAGATAAGTGCTTTTAAGCAACGTTAGTCTTCCACCTTTTGACATATACATCTTCTTCCAACCAGCCAACTTGCGCTCAATTTTCTACAAGATAGGATTCCAAACAATAGGGGACTTGTGGGACACTCCCAATGGCATACCAAGATAGGTTATAGGCAAAGACCCAATCCGGCATCCCAAAATCTCTGCCAAGACATGGACATTAGGAATCTCCCCAATGGGAACCATCTCACTCTTCAGCACATTAACTTTTAAACCTGTCACTGCCTGGAAACAAAGAAGAAGCATCCTAACATGTAGAATCTGCTCCTCATCGGCATCGCAAAACAAAATTGTATCATCCGCAAATAAAATATGCGAGACACATACCCCTCCACCCTGTCTACCATCAACCCTAAAGCCTCGAAACAAATCAACCCCTTCAACTCTTTTCATCATCTTACTGAAGACCTCCATCATAACCAGAAATAACAAGGGGGATAGCGAGTCCCCTTGTCTCAAACCCCTCGAGCTCCTAAAAAAATCAGCTGGAGACCCATTAAACAAGATAGAGAATTGGGCTGTAGATATACAAGTGCGGATCCACCTACACCACCTCATCCCAAATCCCATTCTCTTCAGTAAATCAAGAAGGGCCTCCCAATTCACATGGTTATAGGCTTTCTCAATATCTAATTTACAAATAACCCCCGAAATCTTACTTTTCACCCTACTATCAACACACTCATTAGCAATGAAAACTGAATCAAGTATCTGCCTACCTCCCACAAAACTGTTCTGAGACTCCGATATCAGCTGATCCAAAACCTTTTTCAGGCGGTTTGCCAACACCTTAGCCAAAATCTTGTAAACACTCCCCACCAAACTAATAGGTCTAAAATCTCGAATATTGGAAGCACCAATCTTCTTAGGGATTAAGGCTATGAAAGTTGCATTAATAGATTTTTCAAATTTGCTGTGCTAATAAAACTCTTCAAACACGGCTAAGACATCTCTTTCCACAACTTCCCAACAATGGTGATAGAAAGCCAAAGAGAAACCATTAGGACCTGAAGCTTTATCTCCTTCCATCTCTTTAACAATTCGAAGAACCTCCTCCTGCTCAAACCTCCGTTCAAGCCAGTCCCTCTCCAACCCCTCTATCTGATCAAACTCCAACCCTTCCACACAAGGCCTCCACTCCTCTATCTTCTTGTACAATTTTTTATAAAACTGTACTGCTTGGTTGGGCATCTCGGATTCGTCCTCATAGGTAACCCCATCCACCTCCAACATACAAATATGATTATGCCTTCTCCGAGAATTGGCCATCTTGTGGAAAAATTTGGTATTGTTGTCTCCTTCCTTAATGCAAAGCATCCTCAATTTCTGTCTCCACGAGACTTCCTCCAAAGAAAGAAGGTTCTGTATTTGAGATCTCAACTTAGCCCTCTCACCTAACTCCACTTCAGAAAGGCCGAGCTCCCCTTCCTTAACATCCAATAATTTCAAAGCCTTCAACAGTTCTTTTTTCTGACGCTCTACATTTCCAAACTCACTCCGGTTCCACTGAATAATATCTTCCTTCAATGCCTTCAGCTTCTTGGCAAGTACAAAACTGGGGGTACCTGAGAAAGAATATCGATTCCACCAAGAATGTACCCTATCTTTGAACCCCTCTGACTTTAGCCACATGTTCTCGAACCTAAAAGGACTTTTCCCCCTTAATATCCCTCCTGCCTCCATTAATATGGGAAAGTGGTCTGAAATAGGATGAGGTAAAACCTGTTGGGTCACATCTGGATAGTGATCTTCCCAATCATGAGAAACTAGAACCTTATCTATCCTAGACATCGAAGGCTGCTCCAAGCCACTCGACCATGTATAACTCCCCCCTTCCAATAGCAAATCTATCAAGCCAAGCTCCTCAATGAACTCAGAAAAATTCTCCATAGTTGGGGTCAAATGTGATTCCCCCAACCATTCACTAGGGAACTGAACAACGTTGAAATTCCCTATGTAACACCATGGGACTTCCCAAAGTTGCTGAATTCCAATCAGCTCATCCCACAACTGCCCCCTCAAGATATTATCATTCGGGCCATAAACCCCAAAACAAGCCCAAATAAAACCATCCCCCAAACCCTGCCACTGAACTGATACGGAAAATTGACCCACCATTACCTCCAACTTTTCTAAAACCCTCCTATCCCACATCATCAAAACCCCACCAGCTATCTAATCCGCATCCAAGGCTACCCAGTCTACATAGGGACAACTCCACAAGCTCTTGATCTTAAAGTAGACACTAGAGATCTTCCCATTAATTCATATATGAACTTGACGTAAATTATCATCAACCAATAAATTATCTTCCCATTACTATAAAGGCAAGGAACAATAAATTATCATCAACCAAATTTCATAAATAAATAATGAATAAACTCTTTTAACGTAAAGCAGATTGCATGCCAAAGATTAATAACTACACCCCATATGAAGTCATCTAAGCATGTTCCAAAGAAACTAGCATAAGAAAACCTTATGCGTTTCAAACTAATGCTAATTAAATGAAGCCTAAATAGAAAGGATCTCAAGAAAACAGCAACATTAAGTGACCCTACTTGATTTCCAGTGAAAAAGAAATAAATTAAATCAAAATTATGAATTCTCTGGAATTTTCATCATTTGGAAGCCACGAAAACTTGAACCCTCCATCCACCCACCCCATCAAAATTTTCAGGTTCAGTCGAGTAAAGATTTAGTTTTTATGTAACTAAATTGAAAATCCATCAAAATCATAATTTCACTTCCGTTACTATCCTCAGCTTCATGAGCAACCAAACAGGAACAGAAGAACAAAATTATTAAAGTGACCCTTGAGATCCTGCTTGATTGCCAATGAAAAAGAAATAAATTAAGTCAAACTTATGAATCCTCCGGAATTTCCATCTTTTGGAAGCCATGAAAACTTGAACCTCCACCCACCCACCCCATAAAAAATTTCAGGTTCAGTAGGGCTTTCGTTTTTGTGCAGACCAAATTGAAAAACCATCAATGTCACAATTTCACTTCCTTTATTTTCCTCAACTTTCTCAGCAACCAAACAGGCACAAAAACAATATAAAGACACAAGAGATCACACCAAACAGGCAGCATTGAACTATAGAAGAGTAAAGTATAGACAAAAGTGCTTTTATGCAAAGACCCAAATGGGAATTGAGATAAAAACCAACAAAAGAAAATACCCATTTGGTAGCTGTAAAGCTTTAGCATTGGAAAACCATAAACACCAAAACCCCACAACATTTATTGTAGCTCCAATTCAAGTATCTTTCTAAACTAACCTGATTTTTTTCTTTTTCTTTTCCATTCTCGTTTTCGAAATAAGTGAATAACAAAGGAAAGAAAAAACTAAAATTAAGACGGGTCTAAAAAAAGCATGAAACATTTTGAAATACAACAGAGCGAGCTTAAAAATAACAGTAAGTGTGTTACCGAAGCATTTGGAGCATATATTCTCACGAAGCAAACGGCTCCCGCGAAGATTTTCCAGGAAAATTTGAGATCTGAGAAAATAAATAGTATTAATTTTCAGAATCAAAAAGGGGAAGTGTTGAGAAAAGGGTTTTGGGGACTTACTGTGTATCTGAAGAAATTAGAAAGTTTTGGGGTTTGTGTGCTTTGGGATCAATTTATAGCTTTCGGTTGCAAGATAATATTATTTTTTAATAATAATTATTTAAATCAATAAAATTACCAAATTACTTGAGAGCTTTTTTAACATAGTTAACTAAATATTGAGTGTGTGAATATAAGTATCAAAATATTGAATGTTTGACCATGTTAAAATCATAAAATCATCACCACGCACTATTGACACGATAGTTACTCTACAGGTATAAGTACTTGTAAAGTATGAGGGACGTGGATCGAAGTTCAAGTTTTCAAAAGGGAGTTTCACATACATATACATTTATATAATTTTAGAGTAAAATTTTTATCTTACATAAAAAAAATTTCTTTACTTCCTCTCCTCTCTTTCTTTCTATCCAAGTAAATTGAATCCCTTTTCTTCCCCTTTTTTCATTTCCTTCTCATCGAACAAAGTGTAAAATAGATTTTAAGTGTTGAAATTGTGTTTTTAAAACATGATTTCACTTAAAAATCAACCAAAGCAGCTGAAATCAGTATTTTAGGTTCTCATGTAACTTCAAAATAGTATAAATTTAAATAATTAATATTAAAAATTTAACAGTTAGGTTTTAATTAACAAATAAAACCTATAAAGTTGAATTTAATAACAACAAAATATTTTTTACTCCATTTGTCAATGCAAGCATTCTACTAGGTTCAATTATTGAGCATAAGTTACAACACTTAAGAAATTACACTTAAGTTATAGATTAAATTGTAAATTATACACTTAATAAAATCTGGGATAATTTTTATTTTTCCTTTTAAAGTTACAAAATTTTGATCCACTCTAGTAACACTAGATAACATTGATATTTTCTCCCTTTTTAATTGAAATTTATTTTTTGGTCTTTTGAGTATTTAGCAAATTATAGTAAATTTGATTTTTAAATTTATGAATTTATAAAATATAAACAGTGAATTATAGAGTCCCCCCCCCCCCCCATTTCAACTTTAGTGTTAAAGTTATTTTAGTTTTAAAGACACCTTAAAGCATTTTTTACTGGGTTGAAAAATATTTTATTTTATTTTTCCCCAAAAAGAGATCTAGAGTTCATCAGTATAACTAATATCAAAATCTATTTTTATTAAATTTTAGCTGGAAACTTCTTTAATATTCAAAATATTTGTTAAACTAAGTTGAATTTTAAGTCAATTTGCAAATAAATGAAAACACATTATTTTTCCATTTCTAGGAAAATTTCAGTTATGATTTATATATATATTCATTGTCGAATTCACACTCATATTCCTTGGTATCTGTTAACATGCTTGATTTATAGCCAGCTTTGGGGTCCCCCTGGAGGCTATGGAATTAATCCAGATTGGGTATTCTTTCTTACGTAAAGATTATGAAGATACTTTAAGACGTGTTACTCCTTATATGATTTACCTTGACCATGACAATGCTGATGTAGTCCTGGCAGTTAGGGGACTAAATTTAGCTAAGGAAAGGTATTATGCAGTTTTGCTAGATAACAAACTGGGGCAGACAAAATTTGGAAGTGGTTGGAAAAGAAGGGTGATATTTTCAATGGACCAAGTTCAGTTGTGCATATTGTCTTTGTCATGATATAGTCAAAAACTAAAAATGATATATGGTAATATTTTTCATCTTATAATAATTTTGGAAAATGTATTGTCAAACTTTGAAATGCTAAAAGACTATTACTTGTATTAATCTTCTGTCAACACAAAAATCTTACAACCGAAGCATTTACTGAATCATAAATTCATTACTCCTTAGAATTATATAACTAATTTGATAGAGATGAATATGTTAAGGGATGTTCTATTAGATGAGCAGCAAATCTTCTTACAAAACACATGTCATTAATTTGATGATTAAGTTAGTTGCCACGGTTTAAATGTCAAAAAAAGTTAATTTCTTTCCCAGTATTACATTACAATTTATATTGATGACGTTTTTGCATATGGACGATTGTATGTTCTATTGTTTTTAATATGAGTTGTTTTAATGAAATATGATGATTTCTTACCTCGGACAACCACTGCCCTGGAAGACGTATTCAAATCACTTATATGGTAAAAAAAAAAAAAGTATGTCATAGTCACGTTCTTTCATTTGGTAGTTCCTAGCATGCATGATTCTAGTTTTACTAAACACATGCAGAACCAATAGTGTGGGAGGAACTTGGGGAAAAGATGACTTCTATCAGTCTTGGAATGTATTGATTATACTATATACACAGATTTCATGACTTCTGTCAGTCTTGGAATGTATTGCTTATAGCATTTACCCTTTTTTTCTTTTTTCTTTGCGGGCAGGCGCCCGCCCGCCGGGGGGGGGGGGGGGGGGGGGGGGGGGCTATGAAGCACGGGTGTGTTTTCGCGGGTACGGGTGCGAGACTTTGCAATTTTTGAAAAAGTAGGGTACAAGTGCGGTGATTAAAGAATTTCTAAAAATATTTTTATTTATATTTTTAATATATTGCTAAGCATACTTTTTTCACATTATATAAACGTATACCAAATTTATGAGCAATAGTAGATAATAACTAAAACATGATGTTCATAAATTAAATACAACCCATAAGTTTGAAACTAAAACATTCCATGATGTTCGGAAATTATAATACAACTCACAAGTTTGAAACTAAAACAAAATAAAAGATAATCAACAAGACAATCAAAATACAACTCGCATCATCATCATCAAGATCAATAGCTTCACTTCGAACTTCACTTTCACTAGTAGTAACACTAGTGCTAGCATTCCCAATAACTATGGCCTCCAACTTTGGCTCATCAAGTTTAAGGGCAGCATTCTCAAGAATTCCAGCTCCTCCATGTATGTCGCTTTCATTCCAAGAGTCTCCTGCAATATTCCACATCTTTGTTGCTGTATTTACGTTCTCCTCATTGTGCCTTGACAAGAGTCGAAGATTAGAATGCACATATACCAAATTCTCAGCATGTGCAAAAGCCATTTTGTTTCTTTTTAAGGAATGAATGAATTTGTGTATGCTCCAATTCCTCTCAACATATGAGGATGAATAAGGTTGTCCAAGAAGTTTAAGGGTAAAGGTTTAAAGAGTTGGAAATGAGGAGCCATGGTATTGCCTCCAAACCAAAGGTTGTAAGGCCCACCTATCTGTCAAGGCATCTGCATGGTGAAGGAAACCTCCCTCCTAAAAATGCAGCAAACTCTACTTTCACCACCCTTAAGTCATTCTCATCTTCAAAGTATCGATCCAAACACTTGTCCTTTCCATAGAAATTTCATGATCCTGATGTGGAGCAATGCGTTTTGGATTCTCCGAAAGCCATTCAATAGAGTAATACCTAGCTAAAGATTAAAAAACAAATATAGATGAAACATGTGTTTTACTAGAAGGGGGAACTAAGGAAAATAGAAAATAAAAGTACTTACTTAGGATTTAAGGAATGAGCCAAATAATGTAGTGGTGTACAATTTTTAGTCTATCGATCAATGAGTATATCATACACCACATTAAAAAAATAAGCTATACTCATCATCTTCCAAGCCTTCATGCTGATATATTGCTGCCTTCACCTTCTCTTTCATTGAATCCCACATCTCATACACAAGATGAAGACAAGGCCTATCTATGTCGACTGCTCGTAGCATATCATAAATAGTTGCTGTGAATTCAAGGATATAATCAACAATATTCCACCAACGATCGCTTAGAATCATATCTTTCACCTTTTGAGCTTTTCCAACATTATCCTCCTTATAAGAAGCCCATTGGTCACTAATAGCCATGGCTTGAAGGCATCTTTTTATCAACTTCAACCTTTTCAGCATTACAACAACCGAAGCAAATCTAGTATCAGCAACTTGGAGCAGTTTTAATGGACAAAATTCATTAAACATTGCCAACCTCATTGAATGATTCATGATAAAAACATATATGAATGATGCATCATCAGCAATACATGTAATCCAACTACATTCCTTATATGTAACTTCATTCTTTTCAGTGCTTTTTGCTGCATAAATATTCTTCAAAACTAGATTAAGAGTGTGGACAACACATGGTGTCCAAAATATTTTGGGATACTCACCTTCAATAAGAGCTCCAGCAGACTTCATCACACTAGCATTATTAGTGATGACTTGGATAACTTTTTCATGTCCAATCCCTTTTATAGCATCCTTTAACACCCCAGCAATATAATGTTTGTCTTTGAACTCACCTAACCCATCAATTACCTTTGTAAACATTGGACCCTATTTGATACAACCATAATATTAATAAGAGGCCTCCTTTATGGATCTAACCATCCATCAGAAACTATACTTACATGATTTTCTAGCCAAGAGTCCTTAATTGGTTTCAAAAGCCTTTCAACATTAGTTCTTTCTCTTTGCAAAAGTGTTTTTTTCAAGGCATTGCATCCAGGAGAAACATAATCCGGAATGCTATGGGTAGCAGCATATGCATAGGAACTACGATAATATGGGTTCCTTGCAAAGTTAAACGAAAGCCCACCGATGTAAAACATCCTACCAATTCTACTATCCAATTCATGTCTAGCATTATTTTGGAATGCTCTCTCCAAAGGAGAATTTGCATTCACCTTCCTCCTCTTACCATCAACCGGATCTATACTATCACTCCTTTCCTATCTCCAAAATGAGGGAATAGGCCCACGGCCTGGGGGAGGTAGGGGTAAGGGAATTTGACTTCTGTGTCCTCTCTCTAACTTATCATTCTCAATCTGATCATGTATTCACTACATTTCCAACCAATGGCTCAATGTCAATTTAGGGCATACTCTAATACTTTTATTACTAATTTGTAATAAATGAGCCTTAACCCTATAATAGGATCCCAAAAAAACTCCACCACAATAGTTACAATTAAAGTGTGTGTTTCCACCTGCTTTAACAGTAAAACCAAGTGGTTTTTCTATTTTAGTCATATACTACCAAAGAGGAGCTTTATCATTTGGCACTTCTTCATTAAATGAAGGTGAAGTTTCTGTGCTAGTAACTTCATCCATTGCAAATTCAATAGATACAATTTAACCTACAAATAATTTGATAAATATATAATAATTATTAACTAAATAAAAAATCAAACTCAAGTCACAACATTACAGCTTATATAAAAAATTAAAAAAATCAAATCACAGGATTCACAATAAGTAATAGAGCATGTGAGAGTATAATGAGCTTGAGATTGAAAAACTGAGATTGAGAGCTTTGATTAGTTTGATACTTGAGTTGAGAGTGGGTCGGTGAGGTTAGGTGAGCTTGAGACTTGAGGTGAGCTTGAGTGTGTCTATGAGACTTAGGGAGTGATTGAGTGCATCTATGAGAGAGGGGAGACGAAGAGTAGAGAGCCGAGAAGGGACTAGGGAGTGGGGAGATGGAAAGCACAGAGTCAGAGAGTGAGAGGAGAGGTGAACTAAAGTGAAGGATGAATTGGATAGAACTGAGATAGTTTAGGGTTTTGTTTTAAGTTTAAACAGTGCGTTTTGCACCCTTTTTTTTTTTTTTTTTTTGAATTTCGGCCAAACGGTGCGTTTTTTTACCTTTCTTTATTTTAATTTAGGCCTGAATCAGCCGGTTTGGCATCAATATGGCTTGAATCGGTCTATTTCGGCAATTTTGGCCAATACAGACTGATTCGGCTTGAATTGTGAAACGAGAAAAAAAATAAAAAATAAAAAAGGTTGCAGCACAAACGCGTGGGTAGCGGCATCGCCTGCCGCACCCCGCGTCGGGCCATGTCGGACGCAGGTGCGACGCCCATTATGCCGCATTAGTGCTTCAGGGGGAGGGGGATGGAATTTAAAGACTAGAACTCCTAATCTCTTGTCATTTGACGATCAAATGGTGAAAGGATACTACTCGTAGTGTAAAACAGAATAAATTTCTTTCAACCTTTAATGATAATCATTGTTTTCTTTCTTCCCCCTCCCCCCTCCCCCCCCCCCCCCCCCCCCGCGGTTGCAATAGGAACTTAAAAGTACTAATATATTTGTGTTGTGTATGTGTGTGTGTGTGTGTGTATTGTTGTAATAGTTCTGTTGCAAAGGGTTTTGTTTTAAGTTTAAATGGTGTGTTTTGCACCTTTTTTTTTTTTTTTCAATTTCAGCAAAACGGTGCATTTTTCACCTTTTTTTTATTTTAATTTCGGCCTGAATCGGCCAGTTCGGTGTCAGTATGGCCTGAATCAGTCTATTTCGGTGGTTTCGGCCAATATGGACTAATTTGGCTCGAATCGTGAAATGAAAAAAAAAAAAAAAAAAAGGACACGACACAAACGCGTGGGTAGTGGCATCGCCCACCACACCTCACGTCAGGCCATGTCGAACGCAGGTGCGGCGCCCATTCTGCCGCGTCAGTGCTTTAGAGGGGAGGGGATGGAATTTAAAGACTTGAACTCCTAATCTCTTGTACATCTAAGGACAGATGGTGAAAGGATACTACTCATAGTGTAAAACAGGATAAATTTCTTTCAACCTTCAATGATAATTATTGTTTTCTTTCTTCCCCCCCCCCCCCCTCTTGTGGTTGCAATAAGAACTTAAAAGTACTAATATATTGTGTTGTGTATGTGTGTGTGTGTGTATATTGTTGTAATAGTTACGTTGCAAAAAAATTTATGTTGCAATAAATTATTGCAGCGATTTATTTTGTTTCAATAACCTAATTTAAAATGATTTATTGCAACAAAATGCTATTGCAACGAAATTTTTGTCGCGAAGGATGAATCAGATAGAATTGAGATAGTTTAGGGTTTTGTAAGGTTGAATTTATTCAACCATCTAATTGGCTTTATTCCGTGCCAAATTTGCTTGTAATTCAGCATTTAGTAACCATGTATTTAGGTGGGTTTGTTGTAAGGGTAGTGAGTGAGATAGAGTGAAGTTTGCTCAAGAGTGTGCAAGAAAACAGAGACTCGCGACTGGGACTCGCGGGTGGACTCGCGGCTGCAAGCAGCCAGAAGCTGCACACGTGCCAAGCATGCTGGAAGATGAACAGTCATGCTAGCTGGAGCACTACAGGACAAAACAGGACAACTGGCCATACGGTTAACTCGCGACTGGATCTCGCGACTTGGTCAAGCCGCGAGCCACCCCTGTTTTGTAAAACCTGACGTTTCACATTCCTCTCCCACTCCAGTATAAATACCCCTTTAACCCACGATTGAAAGAGAGCTTCCAGAGAAAATTTTGAGAGAGAAACCCTAAAGAAAAACCAGATTGCTTCACCCACAATCTCTACCTTAGAGTCTCTTCAAATTCCCCTACTCTCTTCCTCTCCATTGTCAAATCCTTGAGAGGCATTATACCAAAACCTGGTTCTCACCATTATCATCTTTGTGAGACAGTTGTTTTGGATTTCTGGGAAGCAGTTAGGAAGGAACCAATCTTCATTGGTTGATGCTATGGTATAGTAGCGGAATCCGGAAAGCTAGAAAAGAAAAAGGTTCGGCGCAACCTCGTTGGAGCAAGAAGCTTGGAGGGCTTAGGTGCACTGGGTAGATTAGGCTTGGAGGGTCTATTGCTGTCCTTGTATCCCAACTTTATTTTCTAGTGGATTGATTACCGCTTGGAGGGCGGCGGAGAGGTTTTTCGCCAAGGACTTCGGTTTCCTCTTCGATAACACATCGCGTGTTGTCTTTGTGTTTGCATCTTCCTTCCTCTCTATCTTTGCCTTTATATTTATCTGCTGTGGATTTTATTTTGTTATGGCTTAGATAGTTTATAACCAATTTCATATTATAGCATATGTTATGTTTCCGCACACTAGTTGTTTGACATATTGCTTGTATTGGTTAAGTTGTAATTTGGGGGTCTAAACGTTCAAAAGTGTTTTTATACACGTTTTTGAACTTTCAATTGGTATCAGAGCGGGTACACTGCTGTTGGTTTCATTACCATTGTGTGATCGTTGACTCCCTTTTGAGATGGATAGGTCTCAATCCCTAAATGCACCTCCATATTTTGATGGTAGTAATTATGCTTTTTGGAAGGTTCGTATGAGAGCTTTTCTCTGTTCTATTGATGAATCCGTTTGGGTTGCTGTTGAGATTGGTTGGACCAAACCTGAGGCAGCCAAATCCACATGGGATAAGGCAGCACTTGCTGCATCTAATGCTAACAGTAAAGCACTCAATGCTATTTTCTGTGGTGTGTCTCCAGATGAATTTCACAGGATTTCTCACATTACCATTGCCAAAGAAGCATGGGAGATTCTGGAAACAACTTATGAAGGCACGAAGAAAGTGAAAGACACCAAGTTACAAATGCTGACCACTCGGTTTGAGGAGCTCAAAATGAGTGAGGATGAGTCTTTTGACTCTTTCTATGGGAAACTAAATGAGGTGGTTGTCAGTAAGTTCAACTTGGGGGAGAAAACGGAGGACTCAAAGATTGTAAGGAAGATCCTTCGATCATTGCGGGAAAGTTTTCGTGCTAAAGTGACAGCCATTGAAGAGAGCAAGGATCTTGACGACATCAAAGTACAGGAGCTGGTTGGTTCTCTGCAGACTTATGAGATGTCGCTGCCCAATCAACGGAAGAGTAAATCCCTTGCTCTAAAGACCATTAATGAGAAAGTGGAAGATCAAGACTCATCGGGAGAAGATGTGGTTGACAAAGATGTAGCCTACCTTGTCAAAAATTTCAGAAAGTTTTTGAAATTCAAAAATAATGGCAAATTTGATGATAAAAGAAAATTCCAAAGTTTTGGAAGGGAGAAGAGGGATTTCAAAAAGAAAGATGGAAAAGAATCCCAACCCACACAAGGTGTCACTTGTTTTGAATGTAACGGGCATGGACACTTTAAGAAGGAATGTCCGAATTATTTGAAATCGAAAGGCAAAGTGTATGCCACGACTTTGAGTGACTCAGACTCGTCTGACTCAAAATCTGAAGAGAGCTGTGATGGAGAGGGGAACTATTCAGCTTTTATGACTATTGCTCATGTTGAGTCTTCGGATGAGTTAAATCTGCTTGTACGAGACCTTGGAGAACATAGTGATGATGAGTCACTAGGAATTGTTGAAGAATCAGAAGCTGAAGAAGATGAAAGCACAGCAAATCTTCAAGAGAATTATAACTCACTCTTGGAGAAGTCGGGTGAATATACAAGGGTGGCCAAGGCTGCTGTGAGAAAAATGAAGAAGGCTGAGGAGGACTACAAAAGTCTCCTAATTCGATATAGGGAGGCCAAATGTGAGATAGAAACACTGAATGGTGAGTTGTCCGAAGCTTACACAAAAGTGAGATTTCTTGAGAATGAGGTTGTGCAAGCGAATGTTAAAATAGAGAGGGTCACCACCAAGAAGCTAGATGATGTTATATCATCTCAAAAGAGCTTTTCAGAAAAATCCGGACTGGGATATACCGGAGGAAGTAGTTCATCTGGAAATGTCATTAAAGAAGTGAAGTTTGTAAAGGCCAAAGATCCAGTTGTAGCTGACCTTACTGGTGTGAAGCTCGAGGTGGAGGAGAAGAAGAACGTGGTGAACCAACAGATGCTGAATCCTCATAATCAGTCTGTGGGTAGGTCTGAATCTCGTGCCAAGTCACGTCCACGACCACAAAGAGGTCCTAGAGGAACTTATGTGTGCCATTATTGCGGACTTCAAGGGCATACTCGACCAAATTGCCAAAAGTTGAGAGCAAAGAACAGTGCAACTCCTCAAAGGTCAGGAGGACCTAGAAATGATAGGAGAATTTGGGCAGGTGATCAATCTAGAGATCAAAATGGAGATCCCGGAATGATGAATGTGATGAAGATGATTGGTGCATTCACCAACTGCTTGGAAAGCTTCTCACGAAGGTTTGAAAGCCCTAACTCCCGTACCCAATCCTATAAGGAAATCACCCCAAACGCAAGTGACGTGTGGGTGAAAAAGGGTACTCATGCATAAGCATTACAACATGTCCATGCATTAATACTTCCTATGCTTTGTGACAATATTTGTTTGATTAGTTTGCTGTTTTTGATGGTGGTTGTTTGCTTGTCTTCTTGTGAATATTTTTAATTTTGTTTTATCAATCTTTTTGTTTCTTGTGTCAAAAAATCCAAAAATCACATAAAAATTAGAAAATCAAAAAGCTTGATTGACTTTGTTGAGTTTTGTCTCAAAACTTGTTTTGCCTTGTACCTTTGTGCTAATGGCTTTGTGCATTTTCGAGCATTGCTTGTTTTCATGCACTCATATCACTGTGAGAAAAATCTTGAAATCTATGTGATTGTTGTAAATAGATCTTCAAACTTGTCATGAATGATTAGTGAATGGTTATGTTGATCTTGAGACATGCATAGACTTGTGTCTATATATCTTCCCACTTTTTATTTTTTGTTTTGCTAAAAAGAGCTCACCAAATGTAAATCTCCAAATGAAAAGAGATATTGAGCTGCAAAAGCCTGTCGCACATTCTAGTATTTGACTAGGAAAAAGGGTAAGCGACCTCATATTCAAGTGAATGTTAATTCAAAAAGGCCAAAGGCCTGTTCTTAAAAGTGAAATGTCATATATCACTCTCACAATGAGAGATGATTGCCTCAAAAAGATCAAAAAGATCAAATGTTATGATTGAAAGTGGAGTCAAATGAAAAGCTCCAAGTTATGTTATCAAGATGTGTGGGAGGTCATATATACATATTTCTATAATTGAGATTGGTCACATGATCTAGTGCTAATTGTGTATGCCTTGGTTGAATTGATCATTGAAGCTTCACATTAGACGAAGGACTATCTCATTGTTGGTATCCACACACAACACACAAGTTTATGTTCAATAAATGCCATATTCATTTGTGTGATTGTACTTGATAAAATGTGTTTTCACATGCTCAATCTTTGTTAATTCAAGCACAAAAAGATTTTTGAGTGTTTTAGGTGTTTTTGGAAAGTATTTTGTTTGAAAATTTTGAAAATTTCAAAAATACTGTTTTGCCCTGTTTTGGCGGCTCAGTCGCGGGTATGTCAAGTCGTGAGCCTCAGTCGCATCTTCGCTGGTCATTTTTGGCGACTTGTTCGCGAGTGGAAGGTCCAGTCGCGAGGTTCACTCAGAGATTTTCGCGGCTCATCTCGCGACTCACTCGCGGGTAGACCTTCCAGTCGCGAAAAACACTTAGAAAATTTTTTCAAAATTTTGTTCTTGAGTGCTTTGACGGCTTGATCTGGCGACTGTGTGGCGACTTAATCAAGTCGAAAATCGTGTGTTTTGCAGAAACAGGAGCAGTTTTTAAACCTTTTTTAGTTTTCCCTCGAACTTTTGTAACTGTTCATCTTCTCTTTAAACTGTTTTCCTTCCAAACACTTCGTGAATCCATTTTTCGAACCTCATTGGTGCTTCATTTCTTATCCAAATCATCAAGAAAAGGTATGGGTTTTGCTTTCTCAATCTCATTTTCCTTTTTCCTGCATATTTCTGTTACTGTTTGGACTGGTATTGTATTCGTTATACTTATCTCTTTGTGTAATGGGTATGGCATGTCTTGTTTGATATTGTTCTCACCTGTTTTCATGCTGAGCAGTCACAATGTGTTTTTCATTGTTCTGATTTTTGTCTATTATTGAATCTGAGAATCTTTTCTGAAATGGGTTTGGTGTCTATTTGACTTACTCATTACACTTGCTTGAGTATTGATGTTGGTGTTTGGTTTTGGTTACTGAGTTTTTATGATAACATAATGTATGTCTCTCAACCACGTGCTCCAGTGTGGATGTTTTTGGTTTCTTCATGTTGAAATTTTTTCCCTTGTTCATGTCTCTGATGGAGTGAATTTTGTTATCTGCTCTAAATGTTCAAATGCTGTATCTGATTGCATATCATGGTCATGTTAACCTATCTCAATGACAGTTTTGTCAGTTGTGCTGTCTATCTATGTCTTGGTGCACTATCACCAATTTTGCTGCACGTGTTAGTTTGTGCTTCTGTGTATTGTTGGAAGTTTTGGTTGGGTCTGCACTATCTTCTGTTTGTTTTTATATATTGAAATATTATTTACACTGAACCTTGTTGACAATCATCTTGTGGGGTATTGTTGTTTGGTTCTTTGCTGTTGGCCTGTTCTCTTGCAGATGTCTCGTCGATCTTCCAGGGGTAAAGATATTGTTGCTGACGAACCAGCAACACCAGTTGCTAAAAGGACTCGTCTATCATCTCAGGCATCTCAAGATCCCAATGAGGATAGATTCAGACTTCCGCTTAACTCACACGCCTACTCAAATGTGTTTGACAAGTCAACCACTATAGTGGAACGGGTAGTAGAGTTCAACACCTTAAGGACTACTTTCATCCCTCGAATCTTTGAGAAACGAGACTGGGCAAAATTGTTCGGGAACTTTGATGATCCAATGGATGAGCTGGTCAAAGAATGCTTCTCCAATGCAACTGATCTTGGACCTCAACTCATTTTCTGGGTCAAAGGAACAGAGTTTAGTGTTACCCCAGACTCCATCGCAGATCTTCTTGGCATCACCAGACCTCGGGATGTGAATATAACTCCGTATGATGAACGAAATCCAGAAGTTGGAGAAATTCTACAAATCCTTGGACACGACCATGAAGTATCCAGTGCAGGAACATCCATCAGCACCGCAAAGTTTGCACCTGAGCTGACCACACTGAAGTTGATCATGTTCACCAATCTCTACCCACTGTCCAACACTACATTCATCAATCTTGGGAGAGCTCTATTTCTCTGTGACCTTATTACAGGAGCCCCCATTGATATATGTACTCACATCTACTACACCTTGAGGAAGACCACGTGTCGATCTGCAGCTCGAGGAGTTATTCCATTTTGCAGTCTCATCATGAAGCTCATTCTTCGTGCAAGCATTATTCCTCCTGCAGATGGAAAAATGTTGACTCGTCAACGTCCCATTTCCTTATTCACTCTTCAAGCTAGCAGAAGTCACTCCTCTAAATCACCAAGAAGTGCTCACCTCTCTCCGGTTACTCCTTCTGCCCCTGACTCAGAGACACCTGCACATACCACATCTACATCACGTGCTGTTCCTGAAGCTTCACCGGCTAGTATTCCGCAAGCACAGACTGCTCCTCATACTGATAGAGTCGGCAGCGTACTTGAGCATATTCAGAAACGCATTGATGAGCTTGTGGCACTCCTCTACTCCACAAACAACCATGTCCAAATGCGCCTCGAGACTATGGAGAATCAGCTTGATGAGATTCAACGAAAGTTGGACGAGAGTCTTTAGCTATTTGTGACAAAAAGGGGGAGAGCATTCAGTAAGGGGGAGGAAAGTTCAAAGGGAAGTGTGCATAGTGATAGGGGAGTACACACTTACTTTTGTCATACTTTTGTTTTTAGTCTTATCTTCTAAACTTATGGTTTTAGGTTTATGTCTGTTGGGTACTTTTAGTGTTTTTATGGTTTTGATACACAATGTTTTGGTGTATAGATGTTCCTAACTCTTAACTTATACTCTTGGTTTAAACTTTAATTTATTTTGATGATGTTATTCAGAATGTTTTTGTGGTTTGTACCCATGTGCTTTTGTAAGCTTTTAGGGTTATTGTTTTATGCATAGTTTGTAGGCTTTATGGTATGTACCTTGCTTAGTGCAGCCTTTATGCTATGTTGAAATCAGTACTTTAATTTAAATGTTCTGCATTTTGGTTTATGTACTGTCACTCTTGTGCCCTTGTAGGATTGTTCCTAGATGCATATGCCTTGTGTGTTATGCATTGGTTGAGTGTTGAGCATACAAGTGTCTTGCCTTGTGCTTGTTAACTTGTATGTTCTTGTGTTCATTCCAAGTGTGAATGAGCACTGTGATCACTACCTTGTGGTGTTCACTTGGTTGATCAAGCCATGGTTTGTTTATTAACTCCATCTTTGCTTGATCTCATATTTGCCTGTTTCATATGCATTTATAATTTTCTGCTTACAATGATCATGGTGTATTGTTGTGTTTCAGGAGTATTATGTTCATATAATTCAAGTGCTTCACGGCTTCTAGAGTTAGGTGTGAGTGAGTTTTGTTCAACTGTTCCCAACTCACATGTTAAGTCTAGAGTCTGTTTTAGGGTTTTGTCACGGAATAGCCAAAGGGGGAGATTGTAAGGTTGAATTTATTCAACCATCTAATTGGCTTTATTCCGTGCCAAATTTGCTTGTAATTCAGCATTTAGTAACCATGTATTTAGGTGGGTTTGTTGTAAGGGTAGTGAGTGAGATAGAGTGAAGTTTGCTCAAGAGTGTGCAAGAAAACAGAGACTCGCGGGTGGACTCGCGGCTGCAAGCCGCCAGAAGCTGCACACGTGCCAAGCATGCTGGAAGATGAACAGTCATGCTAGCTGGAGCACTACAGGACAAAACAGGACAACTGGCCATACGGTTAACTCGCGACTGGATCTCGCGACTTGGTCAAGCCGCGAGCCACCCCTGTTTTGTAAAACCTGACGTTTCACATTCCTCTCCCACTCCAGTATAAATACCCCTTTAACCCACGATTGAAAGAGAGCTTCCAGAGAAAATTTTGAGAGAGAAACCCTAAAGAAAAACCAGATTGCTTCACCCACAATCTCTACCTTAGAGTCTCTTCAAATTCCCCTACTCTCTTCCTCTCCATTGTCAAATCCTTGAGAGGCATTATACCAAAACCTGGTTCTCACCATTATCATCTCTGTGAGACAGTTGTTTTGGATTTCTGGGAAGCAGTTAGGAAGGAACCAATCTTCGTTGGTTGATGCTATGGTATAGTAGCGGAATCCGGAAAGCTAGAAAAGAAAAAGGTTCGGCGCAACCTCGTTGGAGCAAGAAGCTTGGAGGGCTTAGGTGCACTGGGTAGATTAGGCTTGGAGGGTCTATTGCTGTCCTTGTATCCCAACTTTATTTTCTAGTGGATTGATTACCGCTTGGAGGGCGGCGGAGAGGTTTTTCGCCAAGGACTTCGGTTTCCTCTTCGATAACACATCGCGTGTTATCTTTGTGTTTGCATCTTCCTTCCTCTCTATCTTTGCCTTTATATTTATCTGCTGTGGATTTTATTTTGTTATGGCTTAGATAGTTTATAACCAATTTCATATTATAGCATATGTTAAGTTTCCGCACACTAGTTGTTTGATATATTGCTTGTATTGGTTAAGTTGTAATTTGGGGGTCTAAACGTTCAAAAGTGTTTTTATACACGTTTTTGAACTTTCAGGTTTTGTTTTAAGTTTAAACGATGCGTTTTGCACCTTTTCTTCTTTTTTTTTTCTTTTTTGAATTTTGGCCAAACGGTGCATTTTTCACCTTTTTTTTTTTTAATTTTAACTTCGGCCTGAATTGGTCTATTTTGGAGATTTCAGCCAATACGGACTAATTCAGCTCGAATCGTGAAACAAGAAAAAAAAAAAAAAAAAGGATACAGCACAAACGCGTGGGTAGCGACATCGCTCGCCGCACCCCACGTCGGGCCATGTCGGACGCAGGTGCAACGCCCATTCTGCCGCATCAGCAGGGGCGATGATACATTATAGTCAGGGGGTTCAAATGAACCCCCTGACCTGAAAATTATATAAATATATATATATATATATATATATATATTTATATATATATATATATATATAATATTTTAAAAAAAGTTTATTTTGAACCCCCTAGAATACAAATTTGCACCCCTCACCATGAGCCTCAGAATTTGACCCCTTTATTTTTTAAAGCCCAACTTAAACTCCAGAAAGAAGAAAAAAAAAAATCCAAAAGAATATTTTAGTCCTTAATCTCAGAAATTAAAAGCCCATAAATCAAAATTTGAGAAATCATAAATAAAAAAGGGTCAGATAAAACTTTAAGAATTTTTTGTTGCCTAACCTCTAAAGTCTCTCATTATTCTTCTTCACTCTCCAAACCCAAAGGAAAAAGGCTGTCTTTGCTTTACACACACAAAATCTGTCGCTGCCTGAGGCCCTGACTGTCCCTAATCTGCCGCTGCCGCTGTCGCTTGGTCTGCCTTCTGTCGCCGCTTGATCTGGTTTTTCAGCTCTTTCTTTCTCTCTTTCTTTCACTGTGAGAGTGTGTTTATAGTGTTTTGATATGCTATTTCACTTAATCCGTGTGAGTGAATCACCGTATGTATGTTTTGATTTTTATTGTTGAGTTTTTGAATCTTGGACAGTTGGACTGTATGTGTGGGAGCCGTGGCGTCGAACTTTTGATATTTTTTGTTAAACTCAACTTGAGTTTTGAGGGCGAAAATGGGTAATTACCCATAAACATGTAACTATTCAGTTAGTTGGCCCGGGTTGGAAAGATATTGGGATTCTAGCAACTCGAGCCTCAGAGGCTCGGTTTTGGGCCCTTAAATCGAGCCTCTGAGGCTCGGTTTAGGTTGTTTCATGTGGCAAAAATCCACGTGGCGTTTACATGAAACTCGAGTCTCAGAAACTCGAGTTCCACGTAGATGCCACGTGTTAAACTCGAGTCTCTGAGACTCGGTTTACTTAAAGTGAAACCGAGTCTCAGAGACTCGAGTTTTAAATAATACATTTTCAAAAATAACACCTCACTCACCTCACACAAATCACTCTCCACTGTCACTCACCCTCACCCTCTCTCTCACACAGAGCAAATGCTTAAGGTGACGCTCTCACTCACTGTCTCACCCTCTCACACACTGATCCGTCACTCACTTTCTCCACTCACGCTCTCACTCACCTGCTTCTCCATCTCATTGTTCTCACTCTCAATCAGTCTCACTCTCAGTCTCACTCTCAGTCTTAGTCAGCCTTCGCCAAAACCTTCGATCAAGCCACAGCAAGCTTTGAGTCTACGCGGTCTCTCAAAACTAAAGAAAAAGGTGAGTTGCTTTGTACCCACCGTTGACTGTTTGGTTGCCGAGAAACATGCATGAAAAATTTAAGGAAAGTCATCAGTCGCGAATTTGTTTTCTATTTTGGTTTCTGTGTTGAATTTGTAATAAAACTGTTAAACCTGCTAAAAAAGAGCGAAACTTTATTGTGTTTTGAGATTGAATTGGTTTGTGGGTTTGATTTTTTTTTTTTTTTTTTTGTTTTGTTTGGTGCTTTGTTCTGTTCGTGGGTTGATGTGTTGATATGAGGGAAATTTCATACTCAAATCTTGAACTATGCATTGTTTTGCAGTGATGATGTTAGGGTTTGTTAACTGGGTCTTTGTTAAATTAAATTGTTGATGTTAGGGTTTGTTAAAGTTGATGATAGGGTTTGTTAAAGTTGATGATTTAGTGTTTAATTTGATCCATGTTACTGAAAGTTTGATGAATTTCTTCTTTGTAAATTTGATAATGTCTTAAACCCCTTTTTATTTTTCTAATTTTCTGAATTCTGCATCTGTGCTCCTTTAAATTTTATTTACATTTAAATATTTCAATTGGGTTGTCAAATGTGAACAAATTTGCATTGCAGTAGATGTTGAAGTTGCTCTCTACCAAATACCTTGGCATGAAAATGAGTTATTGCCTTATTGGTTAGTGTATGAGTTACTTGGTGCTAAAATATACAAATATATCTTATTCAGTGAATATTCCTTATAGGAAAATTGAGAAAATCTGAGGTATCTTAAATTATGTTTTTCCTACCAGTGAGAACATGTAAAATTTTAAGCCAGAATTTTTTGAATTATCCTTGTAAAAAAAACTGAGACATTGACTTTGGATAACACTTTTTGCATCACTGAAAAACACTAGATTATTCCCACCCACTCCTATATGTAAGATGTTAAGGCAAACATAAAAGTCCTTGGGATCATTTTCAACAATTTCCTTTTTACCAACTGCATCCTTGAGTTGGGTTGACAAAAAAACATGAAAAAGGAGGGCCCTTATCGCACTAGCGTCCTTCCTTTGAAATTTTTGCTTCCAAAGCACCAAAAGGACCGACATATAGAACTAGTCTAAAGTGCAAAATTACATACACTACATGCATTTCTGGTTATAATTACAAAAGAAACTACCTTCAAACAGTAATGTCTATACAAAACTAATAAAAATGAGGAACAACCTCCACTCATTTCTGTAAGAAAATGCATGTAATTTAGTATTAGAACATACTATACTCAAGGGCAAGTGCCAAAGAGTAGGACTGCATACAATCCACCCCTCCATTGGTGAGATCAACATACAGAATCAGCCAATTAAACCATTAATTTATTAAATGTGTGGCCTTAACTCCATCAGTAATGGATATATGAGTGAGGGGCATATTGTATTTAATACCTATATAATCTTTTGGCAGTTGGCACCAAAATGATATGGTAAGAATGATTAAAAATGCAAGAATTTGCTTACCTCTGCATCACTTTGCAGCAAATTACTCCACCTTTGGGACATTTAATCAAACTGCCTCTATTTGGCCTAAAAACTTCATACACTCTATCCATCCATTATGCTAATTGCCCCTTCTGCTTTCCAATGATTATAAAAAGAACATGCGTAATGTTGCCCAATGTTCAAACAGAGACTGCAATACCAGAAGTTAAGAAGCTAAGGATGTGTCTTTAGCAGGTAGAGAAATAGAAAAAATTTCAAAGACATAGAAAATGAAAAGAAAAATGATATTATCCTCAAGTCTTAATTGGTATTCAAGTGAGATGTAAAACCTTAATTAGTATTTTTAATTGATTAACAGATAAAAATTCAATCCAATCTACCTTAAAATTTGTGCATGTCCAAAAAATTAGACTCATTCAATCAATCTTGTGTTGTTCTGACTTTAAAAAGTCAGTCTTCACACCAACATTTGAGGAAGCAAACAAATATTCCCCCCAAAAACAAAAAAGTTAACCACAAATACCTTTATAGTAAGCTGATTCCCTGTAGAGTTAGTTGCCTGGTCATGTCCTCCCTTCAAAATTCAACCAAATTTTCTACGATTCTGCAATTATTAAGAAGCAACCATATATGTCATTTCATCAATACAAGCTTAGATACAACGATATAAATAATTAGAATAAAAGAACAAATGAAAAATTTTACAATTATCCCTTTTTGTTCTCCTTAATAATTTGAAGAAATCATGCATCTAATAAAAGTTTTGAGGAAAAAAAAAGATGATTAGCAATGAGTCCAAGTTTGTGCTTGCCTTAATTTCAGGGCCATATAGTTTTGAACAGGGTCCAAATTTTTAGCCAGGTTTGCCCTTCCCTTAATTTGTTCTGCGTGAGAAGTCAAATGATTGGGAAGTTCTTCAAAATATCAAAACCTCAAAAAGCAAACTGAAGAAGAACCAAAAAAATTGGTTTTCAGTTCAGCATATAAAGCAAGATACTTTAAATAGTTAAAACTTAATTTGTAATTTATGATTTTATATTCTATTGACAGATAAAAATTCAATTCAAACTATCTTTGAATTAGTGCATGTATGAACAGATTAGGCTCATTCTCTTGTTCTTTCTTTTACTTTAAAGCCAGTATACACACAAACATGTGAGGAGTATTTTGGTTTAATCATTCTCATGAAAAGCATTTAGTAGATATATGTTGGAAACTTTCATACCCAAAAAAAAAAATTAAATAAATAACTACCAAAATACCAGTTTAGTAAGCTAATTCCCGGTCAAGTCCTCCCTTCAAAGTTCTAAGAAATTTGCTATGATTCTGCAATTATGAACAAGCAACCATATATGTCATTTCATTAACACAAGTTTAGATGAAAAGAAATAAATCATTAGAATAAAAGAACAAATGATAGAACAATTATCCTTTTTAATTCTCTTAATAATTTGAATAAATCATGCATCTTATTAAAGGTTTGACGGCAACAAATGATTACCACCGAGTTCTTGCAGAAGGATACAACAATGTAAATAACTCATGCAAGCCACTAACTTTTGCATAAGGATCCAATAGAATCCGAGAAAAATCATAGTCACAATGCCTATACATTACTGCATAAATGAACAGAGGATGCAGAAATTGAGTGATGACAGATTCTGCATCTTTTGAGCCAAAAAGATGAAACTCGTAATTACAAGGCCGTGTCTCAATTATAACTAGTAACCTTTCTGTGCCATAATGAATTTGTATAAACAGTTTTCATAATAGGAAAAAGCTGCTAATTATCACACTATTTAATAACCTTTAATTGGATTAATATATTGAAAATTCCACAATTGTATTATATATTTTATTTGTTCTTACTATGGACACCTATTTTTGTATTAATAGGATTTTTTTTATTGTCTATTCCATGAACTTATGTTTTATGTATACTTTTAAATGAGATAATAATTAAAGTATAATAATTTTTATATTTAAAACACATAAAAAAAAAAGTAATTAAGAAATTTACTTATTATGTGGTTGTCATGACATCAATCACAATTATTATGATGTCATTTTTTTTTTTGGAGAAGAATTATCATGTCAATTTGTAAGCATGTTGTAATAAAATTGATATAAAAAAAATTGTTTCTTTCATTCAAAAATTAATTTATTTAGTTGTTGATATGAAATCAATCAATAGTATTTAATACATTAGTTTCTTTATTCTTTTTCTTTTTCTTTTTTTATGTTCCTAAATTACCCTTTAATCTCATGTTTGATAGTAAGTTTATCAAAGCCCTTCATTGTATTGTGGTATTTGTAACTAAGCATTATTCTGTGTGTGATCTTCTTCTAAAAAATAAAAATAAATAAAAAAATTGCGTGTGTTCAAAACTGTAACCTTAAAAATAAAATCCTAAGTCTAAAAAGCTTTGTGTTCATATTGGCCTCTTTTGGTTTAGTCTTTCATCTTTTACTGAATTCTCATTGTACAAATTGGCTTTAGTTGCTCTAACTCATACCTATATATTTAAGCATATTGTGTGTTCAATTTTGAAACTAACTGCTTATCATTCTTCTTCAGTATGGCTGCTGCAAATGCTGGACGCATTGACTATACACAGCCTGGACCCATTGACGACTCAGTGTTGTCACAGCAGCCGACGCATCGGTCCGAAGCTATTTGGAATGGGCGGGTAAAACACTCAACTAAATATTTACTTGTGCACATGCATTTAATCCATACAATGTACACGTATTTGCATATACTATATTAATCCATGATTTTGTTATGTGCAGGATCCAGGGTCCATTACCTGCCGTAGTCGTAGTTCAAAGTTCTCCAAGCAACCTCCAATGGTGGACGACCGAGTGAGGAACATCATCACCACAGTTGGTTTGGAGGGACTCTTGTGGGTCCCGGGTAGAGAGATTGACAATGGCCTGATAACGGCCTTAGTGGAGCGATGGCGGCCCGAGACTCATACCTTTCACATGCCACATGGTGAGGTGACCATCACATTGCAGGATGTGGAGGTTCTTCTCGGGCTTCCTGTTGATGGTGACGCTATAACAGGGAGCACACAAAAAACTTAGGTGGATGTGTGCCGGGACTTCCTTGGCTTTCGACCTGTAACTCAAAACAACCATAAGCAACTTGATGGGCAGAGGATTCTCATCAACCGCCTTTTGGAGGAAGTTGCTAACCCATTGCCGCCTGATGCTGAAGAGGATCAGCTGCATAAGTACGCACGATGCTACATCCTAACACTATTGGGAGACACAATATTCATGGACAAATCCGGCGATAGGGTGCATCTAATGTGGGTGCAGCAGTTGGAAGACCTTCACAACCCACGGAGGTACAGTTGGGGAAGTGCTTGCCTTGCATGGTTGTATCGAGAGCTATGCAGGGCAAGCGAGGACACTAGTCAGATTGGTGGGTGCTTGCTGTTGCTCCAGTACTGGGCATGGGCCAGGTTCCCCTATTTGTGCCCGACAGTTGAGCGAGGCCCGCCAGTGGGTGCTTATGGTCCTCCAGTACGTGGTCCACTATCCCTGAAGTAAGTCTCTATCTCATACTGCTATAACATACTGTTATGTGATCATTACCAACTCCACAATCATGTAACTTGATTTTATTTATTGATTTTAAAGGCTTCTAGCAATTTTTTATGTCAACATAACAACATTTTAAACCGAGGTTCAATGTAGTTGATTATGTTAATCTACTATAATTTTGTGACTCTCAATATAGCTGATTTGTGCTTTGTCTTTTAAAAGGGCCGTTTCTTATTCCAGTGATATTATTAATTAGTTTAATATCTTTAAGATTATCTCAGTAATTATATGTGATTACATTATCTTAGTTTTAACAGACTCATAAGTTTTATATTGATATTGATATTATTAATTAGTTTAATATCTTAGTTTTAACATCCAATTAACATTAATTGCTACATTTCAGCTTTTAGTATTATATTGATATTTAATATATGTGATTACATTATAGTTTTAAGATTATCTCAGTACTTATTGATCAATTCTTTTTGATTGTAGGTGGTTGTGGGTCCCAAACAAGAAAAATAGGCCCACCCACATCTTCAGGGACAGGTATCGCGAGCAACTAGCTTCCATGTTGCCAGACCAGGTATGAAAATGCCTTATTTTACGCTTTTACGAATGTCCATATAGGTTTCGTGAACTTTGAAATATAAACATTGTTCCCTAATGTGTTGTGTACTTCTTTTTTGGTTATTGTAGGTGGTGTGGCAGCCATATGAAACTCATTTTGACGACCTCCCACCGTGGTGTGTTGCAGGGAGGGCCGTATGGACGGCAACGGTGCCGCTTGTATGTTTCCACCTAGTAGAGAAACATACACCGGATCGTGTTGTTCGTCAATTCGGGATGATCCAAGAAATTCCCCGCGCTGTTAACACTGACAGAGTGCTTCATGGCATTGATTTGAGGGGGAAGATCGGTGTTAATTGGATGCAGAAACATGCTGTGCATATCCTTGAGTGGGGTAATCGCTTTTATCGGCGTTGTGAAGTAGTGCTTGGTGATATGCCTCCAGAGCACGAGTACCACGACTGGTTCAAAAGGGTGACTCGGAGGTTCATCGATAGGCCTAGTGCTGTAGTGACTCTGCTGGTAACTTCTCAATATCTTCTACATGTTACCGTGTTTCTTACCATGAAACCACTGTTTAGAGAGCATGATGTTTGTTACTACATTTTTTGCTTAGCACTTCATCTCCTTTTAATTTGCAATTATTAGTAGCAGAACCAACATTTATTTTATTATCAATTGGCATTGTTGATTTCGTATTGCAGGTCTAATATGTGTGGTTTTTCCATGTGCAGATTGAAGGATACGTCCGTTTGTTGAGGCGTCATCCAGTGGGTACGGAGGACCACAACGACATTACTGATGTGCTGACGGCAGTGCAGGCGATGACACGTGTCCAACCTCCTATCCCTGAGGCCCCGATTGAGGAGGCAGCTATGCCTACCGGCCCAAGCACGAGCACAGCTCCGGCCAGATGTCAATCTCGCCCGCCTGTTGCTACCCCCTAGCTTGTCCCTACCCCCGATCCCTCTGCATCCACCCCACATGCATCCGCCAGCCCCACCATACCTTCATCCACCCCACATCCATCCCCTACCGTCACCATCCCTTCACCCAACCCACATCCATCCCCTACCGTCACCATCCCTTTACCTAGCCCACATCCAGCCCCTACGCCCACCATCCCTTTACCTAGCCCACATCCAGCCCCTACGCCCACCATCCCTTCACCCACCCCCCATCCATCTCCTTGCCCCACCATCCCTCCACCCACCCCACTTCCTTGTTCTGGGTCTGACGTCCGTCCACCCACCCCACAGTCATTTCTTCAGCTGTCACCCATTCCATCCTTTGACCTGGGTACCCCACCTGACATGCAACAGGAGCCACCCTCCCATAGTTCGTTTAGTACCCCTTCTTCAGCCATTGACCCACCCCATGTTCAGGCTGAGCAGGCGGTTGGGTTACCTACAACGGCTGAAAGTCGGCCTAAACGCATATCAAAGGCACCTCCGTGTGGGACAGGAGGGCACAAACATGGACACAATGTTGGGCCCGAGGCATCTGACGAAGGACATGCAAGACCTCCTCCTCATTATACGAGACGGTGTAAGATTCAAAAAAGGTATCTGAAAGCTTAATGTGAAACAACACACTTTATTCCATTATTATTTCTCTTTTCACATTTCAATAAGATTATTTTTGTTTTCAATATGGTTTGAACGTACATTATTAGAACTAGGTGAATGCCTCAAATAAGGACATTAGCTGGAGTAAGATATTCCAACAAGGATATGGTTCTTAAATGTGACAATGGAGGTAACCCAACATGTGTTGGTTGTTAAATGCTTTTGTTGCAATTTTATTCCTTGCATAATTTGTTATTTTAATCTAGATATATTTTTATGATACCACAGTCTATTAATAGAACTTCTATTAATTTGACAGGTGATTGGTGTACCTGTTACACTGAATGGAGATCTGAAGAACCAGTTCGTGGAGACCAATGTTGGTTTTGATACAATATGTAAGGTATTAGTCATACTGGCCGGAGAGCATGCTGTGGTGCACGGATCCACGGCGGTGGCTGCTTCCCTTGACCTCTACACCTATGTATGTTTCTCTTCGATTTCCCACTCCCTCTGGTACACACACTCTCTCTGTGTCTCTCTTTTTGTTGCTATTTATTTGCTGTGGTTGTTTTGTTTTTAATGTTTGTGATGTGGGGTTGTGCTGAATTGGCACAAAGATGGGAGATTTGGGCCTGAGTTGAATTCGGTATTGGTTGAAATGGTGATTACAGGATACCCTTTTGAGCTTTTGTGGTTTTGTGATGTGTGCGCTGCATTATGTTGCTGTGATTGTTTACTTTGGGTTTAATTTCTTGATTGGAATATACCCTTTTGAGCATTTGTGCTTTTTATGTGTGTGTGTTACTGTGCTTAGGATTTGTGGTTTTGGGGTTTGGGTTAAATTGGGTTTTGTTAAACTGCTTTGTTTGTGGAAAGTGCTCATTGATGTCTGTTCCAAGTTCCAACCTATACAACTTTCTCAGCTTATCAACAAATTCTACAATTTTTTTTTTTTTTTTTATATAAAAAATAAAAGCAAGAAAGATTTTTTCTTTAAAAAAAAAAGTCTTCACCAATCAAACGCTGAGAGACAGATTTGATGAATATGGGCTGTTTTACTTTTATTTATTTTTATTTTGGAAGTTGGTCAAAGTGAGTTTATTGTAGTTATGGTTGTGTTAATTTTTTCAATGCTGTAATATTCACAAGTTCTGTTTTCTATCAATGGTCTTCCTGGATAAATCTTTATATTATACTAAAAGGTTTTATTCAAGTTAAATAGGAGACTTACATTCCTGTTTGGGTACACATAAAATGAGCCTTATATGGTTTGTCCCGACCTCAAGTTTTGCATCTGATCCATAATTTTCTGCACAAAATAATTCTTTGCATAGTTCTGTAAAAACCATATCTGAAAATCAGTGCTTGCTCTCAGCAGTTCTTCTCCTTCTTAGATATTTTCCCCAATGACTAATTTTCAGCCGCTAGAAAAATCACACATGCCTTACACTTCCATTCTGGAAGTACGTGTTTGAGATATTAGGAATGACTTATGAGTGAGTTATGAAAAGTCCCTGTGGCAATGTGTCAGGTGTAAGGTGAATTGTGCTGGTGGCACTTGTTTTGCCAAGCTTACTTGTGTAGTTTTCAGTGTCTTGTTTGTGTGTAAGGTCTCGGTGTGCTTCTGAGCTGTCATATTTTGAGGAAGGTGTTCTTGTATGTTATTGTGAATTGCTAACTGGGTACTTTTGACTTTATAGTAAATAGTGCATTTTGTCTTTTGGCATTCTTCACAGTCTTACACAACAAATCATATTGTCCAGTCTTGATATGGTGAATTGTAGGAGATGAAATTGTTTGGTTACATTTTAAACGAGAAGAAGTAATAAAAATAGATTTTGTATTGCATTGTTGCATGGTGTTGGGTGTTGTTATAATTAACCTAGTTATTGGTATTTTGCTGTGCATGAATTTGTTTTGGCTCAAAATTTGCAATGCCTACCTTCCCTTTGGCCTTTTTTTTCTTCTTAAATTTGGCGTGGCTAGTCAAAGATTTGGTTGAATCTGAAAACTATACTTTAAGAAAAATTGATGACAAAATTTCAATGGTTTTTTGTCCCTTGCCAAAATATTAGAAAATTTGGTTGAATTTTCATACAAAAGGATGCATCTTCTTGTACATATCTTCATGCTATTCGATGCAAGCAGCTACCTTGAATTCTGTTTCGCCTAATGTTTTATTTCTTTTCCAAACTATATGATAATGCTGTTTGCATGTTTTGTTTATTAATCATAAGATGGGGGGAGTTGGTGAATATTCAAGGAACTATTGTCTATGTGAATATCTTTGCCTGTCATAAGGAAGCTGATCCATGCAGGCACCAAATATGAGAATTTTTCATTTACTGTTTCCATCTGGAAACCAATGTTCTTTCTACTACTATTTCCTACTAGTGTGTTTCTATGTCTTTGAGGATGGTTGAAGCAATGGTAGCTTGTGGTTTTATTATTTGCTTCACTCATTGCTCCCTTTCTTCTTTCTTGCCAGAGTTCGGGTTATGAAGTTTACATATTAGAAGCTACATATAAGGACCCTACGGTAAGTTTGTGTTACTTGACAGTTACTAGTTTGGTTTATCACCATTTTAAATTATCCTTCATTCATTGCATACTATTGTCATTCAATGTTTGGTTCTATTATGTCCAGTGCAAGAATTTCAGTTTCTTATTCTTGCCAGTCAAATTTCCTGTTCAAATTGGTATACATTTTATTAGGTGGCATCCTGCATGTAAAGTCTGTTTAAATGATGCTCTAGCGCAAGAATGGTCTAGTGGTTCAATTGTGTTGCTTGCTTTTTCCTGGTCATGGTAAAAGGTGTCTTTTTTGGGGTCCCAATGATGGCATTTAGTAATTCTCTGTATGAAGTAGAAAAACTTATCTCAAATAGACTGATTCTATTTGTATTTATTTGTTTTCGGATTTTAGGGCTGTGCAGCTAGGAATGTGCATGGTTTTACCCAAGATGATGTTGAAAAGATGGCCAGGCAATGGGAGGAAGCTCCATCTTTGTACTTGCAACTTGATGTCAAGGTTTGTTGTAATAATGGTCTCAGTTTTTGTTTTGGTGTGGGTAAAAATATTTCATGGAATTCAGATGAACTTAACTAGTTTGGTCATTTTTAATAGAAGAAAATGTTGTATTCTGTTAGTGCACTAACTGAAGAAGTTTGAAGATTTTTAAGAAACAATTTGTGGTTGCTTTGCTACTTGGATGTTGATGCTGTATTTTTGCTGTCTTGACAGACATTATTCCATGGGGATGACCTGAAAGAAAGTGGAATTCAAGAGGAAACTGAGTATTACTTACCTTCTTTTATTCTTTATTAAAAATATAATTTTTTTAGCATATATTCTGGTGTGAAATGCTTGAATAGCTAAAACATGCCCATCAATTCTACCAAATGTAAATGAATTTATTTTTCATTAGTTTTGTCAGTTATTATATTTTCAAGTGAAACACCATACAAGGCACGATTCTCATTATAATACACACATTCACTGAGCTTTGGTTCTCCCCACCCCACCTCTCTCCCTTTCTATTTCTATACTTGTTGCAGGCTGATGGAGGTATATTATTGTCAAATTCTATGAGAGATATATTAGAGATGGGTGGCCAATTATGACTTTCACTTTTATATTGGGATATTTTCCAATGAGCTATAGCTCAAGTGGCACTTCCTCCTTTCATAATTATGGGATTGAGGGTGCGGTTGTTGGTTCAAGAACCACAGGTTGCATGTGCAACTTAACAATAAAGAAGCCTTGAGGCCCTCAAACCATGTACCATGGACTTTTAAAATTATAATGGCCTTTAGGGCTGTTATAGTCATCTCAATCCGGACCAATCAAAATTAGTTTCCATACCACTCAAGATTTGTCAGTATGAATTTAAAGCTTTCTTCACTTTTATTTATACAGAATAGTTGGTGCTTATATTTAGTGCAATCTTTCTGACAGATCATTTGTTTTGCTGTATAATTTATAGGAATAGTTTAGCCTTTTAAGGAAAAAAATTGTAAAATCTACTCTGTTTGTGTATCTATATATGAGCTATAGCCTCTCATTGTTTGGTGTTGTGCTTCTTATTAATTAATTTCCTATGGGATAGGGAACTTTTTAGTCAGTGTTTTAATTGCTTTGATCTAAGATTCATTTTACATGTAATTCTGGTAGGTAGAAACGGACATGGAAGATGAGGATGTTGATGGAAATTTATCTGGACTGCAAGAAAGAATGCCTGAGAATAACATAGTACCTCCTCTAGGAGAAGATACACCTGATGGTATGCATCAATCCTTGGCTTTATACCTAACATAATATTGATTTTATCTGATATGGCTTGACTCAGGGGTTGTATGTATCTCTATTTGTGTGTTTTCCATAGTATTACTGCCTCTGCATTTATATGCATTTAGCAAGTATACTTTTGTATCTTTAACGCCACTCTTTGCTTTACACTTAGAATCCTTATAATAGATTCTTTAAAAGTGTGTCTATTTCTTATGTGCCTTTTTCCTTTATAATGTTTGAGCTTGTGTTAAGGCTGGTTTGGATCGATCCGGTTAGTAACTGATATCATTTTACACAAATGTTCCATAATTTTTCTTTCTTCACTTGTTTTCCCTAAAAAAATTTGCTTTTGTTAATATATCTCTAACCACATTTGACATAAGAAGAAATCAAGGAATGTGGATGTGGAAGATCTACAATTAAAATTGAAAAGGATAAAAAGAAAAAGAAAAATATAAAATCAAGACACTCATTGAAAACAAGGATTGTGTCATACCAGTTGGAGTTAGCATTGTCTATATTGATTATTCTTTTCTTCACCTCCCCTTTTCCTTTTATTTTTAATGTTTAAGCTTGGTTAAGGCTGGGTCAGCTGGGTAAATGATGAACTTTATACATCTAGGTATGATTTGATCTCTAATGAGTGTGCTTGTTCATTATTCTGTACTATCAAATTTAAATTCTAATTCCTTCTCAAAAAAAAAAAAAAAAAAAAAAAAAAATCTAATTGTTTGTTGTTTACTTTTTAGAATGTCCCCTTGGCAAGTACCAAATTTTTGTCTAGAATAAATATTTAATACTAATGTTGCAAAATCCTTCTCCACATTGTACAAATACAGAAGTCATTGCTTAATTCATTGTTCCTAAATCCATTAACAACTGACTGTGATAATCTTGTATTTTTAATGTGCTTGAGTATTTTAATCTTTAGATTCTTCAAAGGATGGGAATAGATGGGACTCTGAAGGAGACCATCTGACGGAAGAAGTGAAAGAATTAGGTAGGAGTAAATGGTCAGATGATTTAGATGAAGAAGATACTGAAAGAACTGAACGTGTGAAAGGTAATGTAAATGCTCTTTCTGGATTGATTCAAGCATATGGCAAGGGTGCAAAATCTGTACGTTGGGCTGACAAGGTTTTTGTTTTTAGTTAGTGCTATTATTTGTTAACACTTTAGATTACATACGAATGTTCATGTATTTCGCCTGATCATAATTTTAAACTGATTCTCACTATTTTTAATATGCGCATGTTGGTATCTGGTGCATTTGTTATGTGTTTGAGAGAATTGAGAAACAGACATGGAAAACTTCAAATTTCTTTGACATTGTATTGTAACACAATTCGGCTCTCATAAGTGAGTTGTATATTGTTTTGGGTGAGTTAGTTAAGTAATATGCTAGTAGGTTTCAATAGTCAGTGGGGATATATGTTAGTTATTTACACTTGAATGACTGTCATCTAAACTACAAACAACAATTGGACATATCTATGCCTATAAAATTACATCGTGAAATTATAAATTAATTACAACATGGGTGCCGAATCAGACACATGGTGTCTCCTATCTGATAGATTTATGACAAACAGATTTCCAGAAGCATCCAAATCAATGACTGCAGTGTCACCAGGCCGGTAATCTCCATCAAGGATTGCTTCACTCAAGATATATATCATGGTATATGTATCAAGATTGCTGCCACCCAAAATGTTTAGGATTTAAATTTATACTAGTGTTTAACCCGCGCAATGCGCGGGATCTTTTAAAATCTCATAAGTAGAAGAAAATACAGGTAATTGCTTTAAATATATATTATACATTGTTAAGACTTAGTCATTACAACTCTATTTTTGATGGTATTTACGAAGGATCCTGACAAATTACATTGAAATAAACAAACATGTTTTTCACTGTATAACTAACCCTCCTAAAAAAATAAGAGATCAAAATGATAACCTGTGTATAGCTATAAAAATGGTTTCATTAGAAGTAATAAAGTTGTAAGAATTAGATATCATTATATTTCTTTTAAAAAAAAAAAAGGAAGAGAGGAAAAGAAACGGAAAGAAAAATTTAGATTGTTAGATTTATATATCTAAACCATGGCATACTATTTCAGAAAACAACGTGTTTTAACTTATCATATTTCTTAGGTAAAACTCCATAGTGTTCCATTAAGCAACTGAGAAGAAAAAATAGCCACAATTGACATTATAAGGAAAATTTTTATGTATTCAAGCAGATATATAACTGATCCAAACAGCCACAATACAATTATATACACTATATTGACTTGGTTGAAAAATTAAAATAACTAAAAAAATAGAGATGCAGTAGCTGAACACACATAACTTTTTACTTTACAACAACAGAACAATAGGGGAAAATCTATTTATTTTATTAAAGCAAATCCTGTTGTCTACATTCTTCATTCAACTTATACACTTTGAAATCAACCATTTTGAGACCATCACAGTGTCTAACATACCGAATTGTGAAATATAATTACATTTTATAGTAACGTTGTTCTAATCTGTCAGCTTTATTCAATACATTCAGTTTACTCTTCTAAAGAAAAAATAATAATTAACAATACTATAAAATACATAAAGACTCGTAGAGTAAGGTAGTATATACATTAGAGTTCCGTTTTTTTTCTTCTTTGTAGCAATTTGTTTAGTACTCACGTTTTTGAAGCATTTGGAGCGGCATTTGTAGCAATTTGTTTTAGTACTCTTTGAAATATATTACAAACTCTTTATTTAATCAAATATTCCTTCCTCTTGTATTTTATATAAATGGAATTCATGAAACTTTTCACTCACTATTATGTAATCTTCTATTCATAAGATAAATAAATAAAACTAAAGCATCTATAAGCACTCAATCCAAAACACTAAGATACACACAATAAAAATAAATAAGTAAACAAAACAAATAAAGCTAACAACAACATTTAAAAAAGCATCCCAATAAACTGAGTCTAATAGCCTGCGCAGTACAAAAAGTTATAAGAAACAAAGTCTTATAAGCATTCTAATGAATTAAAGACATATATGAATAAGGAAATAACAATAAAATTTACATTAAAAACTCAGTAATTAACATTAAAAAAAAAAATTTACTTACTAAAAATTACAAAATAATTTTACTCCTCAAACATTCAGATCTTAAACCATCCATCTTACAAAACGTAAAGACAATCAGAAAGGAAAACCAAGTAAAAGCATTGTTAAATATTATGTGTATATATATATATATATATATATATAGGCAAATATTCCCTTAGGAAAAATTATTACAGGCCAACACCAAAAATCTTATAAAAAAACTATCACATACTTATTCAAAGCAGCCCAAAACACCAAAACCTACAAACATTGAAAAAAAAAAGGTTTAGAAATCAATCATTATTGAACAACTAACATGTTTTAGGTTGTCCCTAATGAATAAATACAAATCATCTAATGACTTACATTGTCCCTAATAACAGTAAATAATTAAAGATTATAACTTGAGGCCAAAACATTGAAAGAAAGAGAATAAACGTCCGGATTTTAATTCAAATTCAAATAACAAAAATTAGCATGAGGATGTGAAATAAGAACAGAAATTAATGATTACAAAATCATCACGAATAGAAATTCAAATCCTTCAAACCCAACACAATGTAATTGTGGGGCCCAATAATTTATGGGTCAGGTCCATTTGCTCGTGGGAAGTCCAAAGGCCCAAGCCAAAGAAAGCTACGACCCAAGCTCAATAACATAAAGCCCAAATGGCCCGGAGATGTTGCCGAGGACAGTTCAGTCCTCGGCAGACCCAAAATTCCACCGAAGAAGAGGGGCAAAAACGGTATAGAACCAGACTGGAAAGGAGATCTAAAATATCTCGGGAAAGCTGCCCTCATTACCCTTCCCAGATAAGACTCTGCATCCAGCAGAGCCGGATTCTTCGGCTTTATCAACCATCCCCAACAATTCTGGGATTAGACTGACGGGACAAATATCAGTCTTGTAAAAGTTGACCCTACACGTGGACGAAGGGCAGCAAACGCAGGCTAGTATAAAAGAGAAAGTAAGTAATCTGGATAAGGGGGCTGGGAGCAACGGACAAAAAACCAAGGACTCCCATCCTACCTCGAGGAGAAAAACTCTAGGGGTAAGAACCGCTTAACGATGTATGCACACCACAGAAAGAAAAACCACCGCCGGATAACCGGAGGAAGACCTTAGCGATCCTCGGACCAAGTCCGAGGAGTCCAACCCCTCAGGATGTGATGCTATAGGGCTTAAATGTTCAAATCCAACTCCTTTTTTCTACATGAATTCCTCTAAAAACAGGATCGAACCATCGCCCCGTGATCAAAGATAAGCCTTTCAAGCCCACTCTCTACAAATCATATTGTGAGGGATCTTTCACGAACGAGTCCAACATCATTATTGGGCCGTTAAAGAAATCGTGCCCCTACAGTAATCATTGAGCTACACTGAATAGTAAAATTTAACAAAAACAAATAAGCCAAAATTAATTGCAAAGCCGAGCAAACATAATAATTAAGATTCATGGACTGATGTAAAAAATTAATTAAAGAATAAATGAATTAGTGAATCAATATAAGGACACAAAATATTATTGTTCTTTGGTCATTCAGATGGAACCAAGAATTAAAAAAAAAAAAAACGTTTGCATGATACTTTTATTGGCTTTTAAAATAAAAAGGTTATGATGGTAAAGAATTTGGCTTCCATTAGCCAAGGATATATATAAATAAATACTTAAAGCACATCAAACAGTAAAACTTAAAGCAAAATTTACACTATATTTTGTAAATACAACATAATAGTTCAATGTCATATGACCAGTGACTTTTATGAATAAGTAAACTTAGTATATATTTACACCCATTCAAAATAACAGCAACAACCAATAGCCTAAGGTAAATTGTAATTGCCAACTTCTAAATTTTAGTATGTATTTAGTGTTTTAACTTAATTCCATGAGCTTACAGATAATTATAGTCACTATTCTACTAACAAATGTGCAATTAAACAATTAGGAAAGAAATACATTAATACATCAAAACAAAGAACCATAAACTTTGCATATGAAAAAGAATCCAACAAATTTAGACAATATTTATACATTTTGGTGAAAACAGATTCAGTTCTTACAAAATATAATCTTGAACAACATTGAACAAACAATTTTAATTTTAATTTCATTATATGGGGTTCTTATTGTCAAGGAATTCATACATAATAATAGAGCAGACATGAAGATGTAGGAAAAGGCAGAATAAATATGTTTTAATATTATTATTAAAAGACTTTTCTAAATTAGGTTGAAGAAGATCACTAAACACCAATCCAATCTAACCAACAACACAAATATACATCAGAATTGAATCTCACACCAAATACCCAAAACAAAATCAATTGTAACCCAAACACCTTAGTTAAAACAAAATCTAACCCATTCAATCATGAACTGATATCAAAAAAAGACTTTAAATTTTGTATTACCGTTCCCAAAACTACCTATTGCAAAGAACAAAAACCTCTTTCTACACTTGCAACTCTTGGTTTCGCCCAATTTGGAGGTTTTCTTGGTAAATCTAAAAAATGTTAGTCCAATAAGAGAGAATAGAGTGAAAAATAAAATTTTCTTTCAAAGAATGAAATATGACTCAATAACTTGAATAAAAAAAACTATAAAAAAAATTTGTAAAAAAGAAAAGCTCACTGTAGAGAGAGAGAAAGTATGAAGAATGAACTATAGTTTTAGGTTTTTTGTCTAAAATAATATAATGAGAAATTTATTTGAAACAGTGTAGAATTCATAACTACCAGTAGAATAGTGAAATTGAACAACAATGTTGGAATGCATAGTGAACAAATCATCATATGTTGTTTAAAACAACCAAAGGCAATTAACTAATGCAGATACCAACAAAAAAGGACAACAACTTAAAAAAGAGTATGTGTTTTTTTAAAGATAAATAGAGCCTAGACAACAACAAAGACACTTCTTCTTCAACGTGATTAACTTTAAACAGGACATGAAAGAAGATAATAAAATATGAGAACGCAATAAACAACAAAATTACAACTTCCAATGTTCAAAACCTTAAATGACATAGAAGTATTAACTTGATTTCTTTTCACTCTACTGCAAAATATGAAACAACAGATACCAACATGCGAAACAAAAAATTGGTTTACAAAAAGTTATTTAAAAACAATGCAAAAAGTTATTCAAAACAATGCAGATTTTATAAAATAGTGTACTACAATACAGATTTTTATGAGACAATGTGCAGTGTAAATTTTTGAGACATTTTATCAAACACACATCATACATTATTGTTGCAACCATTCCCTGCCTATAATATGATCAGAGAACTACCTTGTTGTCAAAAGAACTACCTATAATTTCAAAAATAATAGAATACCATAATACCTCCAAAACATAGTCAAATAAAAATTTCAACAATAAGTGACTCTAATATAGAGTATAGTCGAAACAGACAACACAATAGTTACAGTTCCAAAGCCCAAAAAAAAAAAAAAAAAAGGCCATTTCGAATCCTTTCAAAATCGTCTATGTTTCTATATGCAATCAAGGAAGACTCCATTTAGCCTTGCAATAATAAGTGCAACAAAGTATCCAATAGTGAAAACCCAATATGCACTTTAAGATATTTCATCAACATAAAAGTAACATTCTAGGCAGCAAAAATCCACACACTACAAAAAAACAACAACGAATAAAACATGACAAACATCAAAAGCCAAACACAAATAGAGAAACCAAGATATTGAATCAGAAATCTAACAAAAAAGCAAAAGACACTATCCAATATTGATTTAGTATGCACTCTATAATGATTGCAAAATTACCCCCCAATTTATTGGCGGTGTGCATCTATAACCATAGGTTTTACGAATCAAGTTTGTACCCATCTAAAATTATATATATGGCAGGCCACAGTATCCGAAACTTGAATTAATATATCACATATATCAATCCCAGCACACAGATTTATCGAACAATAGTTCTTAAACAAAATTATGCAGGAATCATGTCACTCTGTACTTGCAGGCACTTATGTAAAAATGAAAACAGAACTTGAGCTTTCAAATTAATTTAGAAACTCTTATTGAAGTATTATAAATGGTCTTATTAGTGAGAGGACCCTTTGTAGCATAAGTCGTTAGAAATGAGAAGTTAAAGACTTTAAATAAACTGGAAAACTAAACAAAACATAATCAGTTCAAGAAAATTAAACAAAACAAAACTCAAGAAATTGGGGAAAAAAAAAGGAAATTAGGGAAAAAGGCAGCCAAACTTTAAACCTTGATTGAGTAATGCAGCAAAACAGTATTTAACAGTCTTAAAAGGAAGCTACAACCTATTAAGAAAATCAACCCTCAATGGACATATATAATAAATATAACTTCTGTTAGCAAAGAAAGTAAAACCTATTATGTGAATAGAAAATCAATATAAATTCAGCCCACTACCTTCTTTTTATCTCTTCATTGGGTTGCGCAGCAAAATTTTCAATAAAAACTCAAGAACTAACACCAAAGGGTGAATGCATGCACATATGAAAATTTATGTGAACATGAAATACTTTATGAATCATATACTTTTAATCTGAAGTATAGGTGCACATCAAGTAAGAAAATGCTGACCTTGGGTAAAGGTGCACTTTTGTTTAGTATTATTTCTAAATTTACATTTCAAAGAAGGCAGTAAATAATGAAAGAATACAATTCAGAATTCTAGGGTTCTGCCATTCTTGTCCATGCCATAAGAAAGAGAACGAACATTCGAATGAACAAAGCATCTAAAGAAAGCGAATGAACATTCGAATTTCAATTCAAATTCGAACTCAGAGGATTGATTTGTACCTTTCGTCGGTCTAGTTCCGATTATGTTGACCATAGAATTGCGCCGATCTCTATCTCCGTATCTCAAATCCCTAAATTGACAGCAACCCTAAAGAAGACAATAGGGTAAGAGATTCAACCAAAGCTAAGCCGTCTATTTACATAAATTAAACAAAACTACTCCTAACCAAAAAACCTAAATCATAAATAATTCCCAAATGAATCTCCCAACAAAAGCCGAACTTTGTAAAACTAAAAAAGAACATATGGGCGGCGACCCTAACTGCCGATCCCTAACTCCGTATCTGAATACCTCTGGGGCGAACGTTTGAGCGCAAGATTTTTTTTTTACCTCCTTCCCTTTCTTTGTATCGCAGTATCGCTTGTTTTTTTGGTTTAGAGAGAGAAAATGTTAAGCGTTCTTATGAAAAGGAATCGGTAGGGTTTTTTTAATTGCAACGTTTTTTATTTGTTTATTTTATTTTAGTTGTGTTTTTTTTTTAACCGGTTATTTAATTTATATTTTTTAATTGCAAACGTGGCAAAGATTTTAATATAAACAATTACAGCCAAACGGTGTTAATTTTTTAAAAACAATATAATGTATCACTTTTTAAAGTTACACATGTCTGAATTTTAGGTAGGGACTTTTCCTATTTGTCATTATCTCCTTAATTCTAGGAACTCATTTTCTCTCAGCTTCTGCTTTTATATATATATAGATGATTATAAAAGTGTAAGGTTCAATTTGAAATTAGTAAAATTTGTAATAGTTCTAAACTTTCAAATTTTAATTTGAAAATTTTGAACCTCCTATAAGTCACATTCAAGATTCTGATTGAACAACCAAGGAATGATTTAGCTCTCTGGTGTATTCATTTTCTACCAGTCCCCAGTCCTGGCCAAGTGCTTGTAATTAGTCTCATTGATCATAGGTCACCCTTGCACTGCTGCAGGCAAGCCTAGTAGTAACCTCTTAAGAGTTAAAACCATAAACCATAAACCATACTTTGGCCATTTGTCAAATACTAAATTGATAGTCCATTATATTTCGACTCTCATAGCTTAAGAAATTAAACTAGAAGAGAAACATTGACCATTTCAAATACTAATTGATAGTCCATTATATTTTGGCTCTCATAGCTTAAGAAATTAAACTACAAGGGAAACAGGGTGACAGCCTCTTACAAGAAGTAGATCACTTACAACTTAAACAACGCTTAATTTACAAAGACTTTTATTGCTTCTTAATTTTCATACAGCACATTAACAACTTGCCAAGCACCCATTTAACACCATACTGTTCTCTTGGGGTTAGAGCATACAACTTGCCAAGTACCCATTTAACTTTGAGCTTTTACTACTTCAGGAAGAAGCTAGGGCTGTTGGTCAGCTTCGGAACCATAGACTGGTAAATTTACTTGGTTGTTGCTGTGACGGTGATGAGAGGTTACTTGTTGCAGAATATATGCCTACTGATACATTAGTAAAGCACTTATTTCATTGTAAGTTTGTAAGCTTATCCTTGGTGTTGTTGCATGAGCACTACTCTATATATAATTGTATGTTATCTATTAACTAAATCCACTCTCTAAGTTTAATCTTATAAAATGCAAGAAGCAGGTCCTTTAATGATTCCCTGCATGGACATGGCTTGCCTGAATTCTATAGAAATAATTAAATCAACTATAAATTAATAAATAATGCAACATGTATGTAGGTTAATGGCCGTAGAAGCTAAAGTGAAAGTAACGTCAAAGAAGTGCCCTCGAATAGATATTTCATCCTACCAAGCAACTACGCGCATATTAAGATAAATGACTGTTGTGTAGTTGTCTTTATTTCCTATATCCTTTGTAATATCTACATTCTGAGTTGGTCTAAGTTATTTGGCCAATAAACCATAGGCTTGATGATGGGTTGTAGAAATTAAATGGAAAGCCCTTTTTTTGGGGGGGGGGGGGGTTAGGTGGGGGAGAGGGAGGGGAGGAAGGCTTTGGTGTTTTCCTATGACATTCCTGTAATTGTAAGACAGGCAGTTTCAAAGGGGTGGCAAAATGTATCAAATAAGTACTGAAGAAAGGGACCCTTTAATGCACAATGTCCTTTCCAACCAATAAAGATGAGTAACCTAATTAGGTTTTTGTCCATTAGTGAGGGGAAGGAAATGTCTTTATCAAAGTACCATAGGATGAGATGATCAACCAAAAAAAAAAAAAAAAAAAGTACTAGAGGATGAAAAAATCCACTCGTTTGTTAGTGGTCCACTTATCTATAATGAGCTTGCTCCATAGTTTGGGGGCCTGCCAAGTGCCAAAGATGGACATATTCTCTTTTGATTTCATGTGCCTCCCCTCCATCCACCATATCATGCTTTCATGCTTTTATAGAATTTTTAGGATATCTACGGTAGAATGTGAAATAGTTAACCAATTCTTCTTTTCAAAAAAAAAAAAAAAAAATTCCCTATGTATATGTGCATTCTCTGCTGATCAGTATTTGGGCTTTAGAGATTAGAGGTTTGTGCATTCTCTTCAAATATCTTTCAAACTGTTGACTTGTATCTATTCATTCTTAAACAATCTGATTTGCAGGACTCTTGTAAAGATGGAATTCAAAGAGATGCTGCTTATTTTCCCCCACGTCCTACTGAACAGTCACATGTTATGGGGCCATCCTATCCTCTGATGGTTTGTACCCTTTAGTTGCCTGAGCTCTTGGTATATGATCTTAGCTAGGGAAGTAATTATGTATATATCTCACAGACTACTGTATGACTCTTTGTAGGTGGGGATTCAATCACATGCAGTGGATATTAGTGCAGCTACTTGAACGTGAGAGGTAGGGTCCAAGGAAACTGATGAAAAGGCTGATGAGGTTCTAAAGTAGGATATTTTGGATTGTTGGACGCCAGAAAATCACTACGGATGGACTGAATCTGAGTGTTAAACATGTTGGGTTTAGACCATCGGTAATGATTTTGTGGAGTCCAACAATCCAGAATATCCAACTTTAGAACCTCATCAGCCTTTTCATCAGTTTCCTTGGACCCTACCTCTCACGTTCAAGTAGCTGCACTAATGATGGAGCTAATCTGAATGAAGGTTTTGAAACCTTAATTGAATAAAAAGGTATGCTTGTTTCCCAAATATTGCAACCTTGAATTAGCATAACGAGATTTTTATCAGAAAAACAAACTCAATTTATATTTATACAGCCGTAGCTTCAAAATTTTTGTAGGCTTTTTATGTGGGTGGCTGATAAATGTACCTTGATTTTAACTGAAGGAGATTCAGCTAAGGCTCTTGTAGTAAGTTGTTGTGTCACTGTGCAGAGTTTTTTAGCATTAAAGTTAGCTCTATTGGGTTTCACTTTGTATGATTTTCGACTTTATTCATTGTATTACAGTTGTCATGAAGCGTCATGCGCTACTTGAGTCACTTTGATTTCCCAATGTAATTATATTACTTGTAAATTTATCACACCCTTTTTTTTTACATAGAGTAAAAAAATTCCTATATCAGAAAGTTAAGTGCTTTATGGCGAGTCTGCAACTTCTATTTAGTTATCAGGATGTCATTTAATCAATGTTTTGGCTCAAATGTCATGGCATTGTAATGGGTGGATATGGTTGTCATGGGATGCTAAACACTAACTTATTTTTCATTTCTTTTTTTATTATTCTCTTCATTTAGGAATTAGGATGGGTGGCTAGTCATTAAGATTGATGGATTTATTTAAAGTTGATTGCATAACACACAAATATTGCATCTAATCAATTGCAGTAATTTTATTTTATGTTTCTAGATATATATTTTTTACTTTCTTGAGTTTTGGTTAGGATTTGGTCAATGACGTTATCTAAAAAATTGACAGTGAGAATGCTTAGGGAAGAATTACAGCTAATCCAGGAGCCTGGATCATTCATGCTATTTTTTGGCTGCTGTAATTCCTTCCTAACTCTCTCTGATTGCTTTTGGGTGACAACAGAAGCTGGAGAGACTTCAAGAAGAGGAATTAGTAGAGAAGCCATTTCAACGGAAACAAATGAAAATAAGGTTCCCTGAGCATGGAAGAAGTGGAAGATCTGTTGTAACAATTAATAACTTGGACTTTGGCTTTGGAGATAAGGTGAATTGATATACTTAATCAAACTAGGAAGAGGGTTCTAGAAACATTGAATTATCTATTTCTGATTTTTTATGTTTTATGAAATTGATGAGTTGTGTGTCAGGTGCTCTTCAACAAGGCAAATCTTACAATTGAAAGGGGAGAAAAACTCGCCATAATTGGCCGAAATGGATGTGGAAAGAGCACTTTGCCGAAATTGATAATGGATTTAGAGAAGCCAAGAGGGGGTGAAGTTTTGCTTGGGGAGCATAATGTCCTGCCAAACTATTTTGAGCAAAATCAGGTGTGTTAGTGTCTACAATGTTGTATCTCCCATTTATCTAATGATCATGGTGTTTCTACTTTTTCATGCTTAATTCTAAGCTCCAATGGTTTTACAAACATATACATGTACTTCATATATATTTTTATATAATTGGCAGTTTGTATGTTTTGCTAATTTTTTGCTTGTGCTGACTGACACTGACCCGCATCTATTTTAGGCTGAGGCACTTGATTTGAATAAAACAGTGCTTGAGACAATAGTAGAAGCTGCAGAGGACTGGAGAAGTGATGACATAAAGGGACTCCTTGGGCGTTGTAATTTTAAAGCTGATATGGTTGATAGAAAGGTTTCTCTTTTGAGTGGTGGTGAGAAGGTAAGCTAAAACTGTATGCCCTTATGCGATTTTGTATTCTCTCCTAGTGGACATATATCTGGCATTTATGTGTTACATAACAAGTTCTGTTTTGTGCTTCAGATCTTTAACTGGAAAATTTACCTATCAAAAAAAAAAAAAAAAAAAAAACAAAAAAACTTTAACTGGAAAATTAATTTATAATTTTCTTAGTCTCTTGTATATACACTAGAGTAGTATTGTACTTTAATGGAAAGCAGAAATTATCAACAGCATGAATTTCCTAGTCTCTTGTATATATTTCATAATGTTAAAGAGTACTATTGTAGTTTAATGGAAATAAGAAATTGCAGCACAATCTGGTGGATCTCATTTCCGGTGATAGTTTGAGGATTTTTGGACAAAGTCAAGGATTCCTGAATGAAAACTGCTGAGATGATAGACAAAATATACAACTACAAACCATTAGATGATTTTGTCTATGTCATTCTTAATTCCAGTGTTCTGATTTTTCAGCATGGTTTTTGGTGTTTCTTTTCCACCCCTTTGTCTAATTCAGATTATTTGTTGAGTTTTAGTTGGACCCAAGGAGATTCTAGGAAGGGTGGAAGACACAAATATTTTGTGGATTTTATGTATCATTTGGAAGTTAGATGTATGACTTAAACTGGATCTATTTCAATGCATCTAGTGATCTACATGTGTAATTTTTTTCCTGGCATAGGGTTGCACTTGTGCCTGTGTAAATATGTATGCTTGTCTGTTAAATATATTTCCATTACTTGTTTTCGGTTGAACAGGCTTATTTTCTTACCATGTCTTTGTTTCATTACATTTATGTTGTACATTTTCCTTTTAATGAGACATATCTGATTGTTTCTTCCTGTTTTGTTAGGCGCGTCTTGCTTTTTGTAAGTTCATGTTGAAACCGTCCAGTCTACTAGTTTTGGATGAACCAACTAATCACTTGGATATACCTTCAAAAGAGATGCTAGAGGTTTGGTTTATGTTTTCAGTTAATCTCTGGTTTAGCACTGTAATCTTTAATGAATGTAGTGGTGCAAAACCTCATGATTACTTTAATCATTTGATGATTTATCAGGAGGCAATAAATGAGTACCAGGGAACCGTTATCACAGTTTCTCATGACAGATACTTTATAAAGCAGATAGTTAATAGAGTGGTGGAAGTTAAAGACTGCAATTTACAAGATTATGCAGGAGACTACAATGTAAGCCCACCTCCTCCTCTCTTCTCTCTTAAAAGAACAGCATAATTTAAGATTTACAAGCTTTTTGAGGAAAATAAATCTGAGCCTGAGAACCTAGTCATGATTTTATGGCACTTCACATTTGCTGTGATGACCACTGGTACACCAAATTTCAGACTATCAGGCTTAGCAGTGCCTAGTGCCTACATTTCATATCAAACCAAGCATACAAAAGTTTTAAGTGCCCATTGAGGCCTAATTTGTGATCATATCATGAGATACATTTATTGACATTGTTAAGCCCATTATGCAACTATAAATGAAAAAAAAATAAAATTATCATATCCCATGTGCATAGCTTAGTGGGAGTCTGGACGTTGTCCTCCATGCAGTGCAATTATCCAATTGCTAAATTTATTAGTACTTTATGACCTTGTGTATATATTACAGTATTATCTTGAGAAAAATCTTGATGTGAGGATGAGGGAGCTAGAACGTGAGGCCGAGCTTGAGGAGAAGGCTCCTAAAATTAAAGCCAAATCCAAGATGTCTAAGGTAAGCATTGTTGTTATTATTACCAGCATTATGAAACAGGAAAGGAAATGATATAGCTTCATAAGCTTATGCTGTAGCAATCTGAGCCCAAATTTAGATTTTGTTCCTCTAATAGGCCGAGAAGGAAGCCCTGAAGAAGCAGAAAAGGCAAGCATTTCAGCAGGCAAAACAAAAATCAAAAGGAACGAAGAATTCTAAGAGGTGGAATTGATTGATTCACCCATATTCTTCATTGAAGATTCCTCCAATGTTTCAATTATTTTTTTTTACTTGTAAAAAAGCCTAGGAGATGAGGTGGCCTGTTGTGAGCCAGGTAGTTGTCCTCATGTATATAATTTAAATAGAATTACAGGTATTACTTGAAATTAAGGCTGTAATTGAAAATCTTGTTCTAGCAATTTGTTCTCCTTTACTAATGATTGCAGAACCCCGACAACATGCATTTATGCTTTCGAAAGCCATATAATGTAAGGAAAACATGAAGGCAGGAGTTCAGGGACTGTTTGATTATACCCCCTTTTGAAAACCTGGTTCTAGATATCATTTTACCATAAATCCAACAGAGTTCTTGAATGTATGAAGTGTGCTAAATAAATGAAGCCTAAATTCAGAAAATACATTCAAGTATGACATGGTAGCCTCCCAGAATGACGTAAAAGCCACCGGTAGCTAGCTAGTACTGCTTTGGTTGTTAATTATTATTATTATTTTTTGGCTGACACAGCTATTATTGTGTTAGACTAAGTACATTGAAAGTTGGGGTGCCTACCACGAACCTTCTTGGAATGAATCTTAAAATTTTGTATGTGATAGTGGTTGCATCAAAGATGGTTGTTGTTGCTGTTCTGAAACTTGCAACCATTGGCAACGACAGATGCAAACTTTGAACTAGATTTGTAGATTCTTTACCCAAAAAAAGAAAAAAAGATTTGTAAACAAATAAAATAAATGGAATGTTAAATTACTAACTTGGTTTCAAACTATTTGGGCTAAATTTAATTTAACACTCAACTACTATTTGTATAATTGTATCAATAATTTTTTTTTTAGAAATACTATTTGTATCAATTTAATCACTTAACTTTCAAAATCAAGCCAATGTCATCATTAGGTGTGAATTTTTTTAGTAACTTTAATAAAATGGCCACCCTCCAAAAAAAATAAATAAATAATAAAATGGCCAAACTACAATTTTTTGGTTTTTATAAATTTGTCACAGTTTTAGTTTTAGTTGGGTCTTGTTAACAGATGCCCTTAGATTATTTGTTACCAAATCATTTTTAAGGACAAAAAGTTAGTTAATTTTTTTTTATCAAATGCTTTTAAAAATAGTTCCTAAACCTATACTTTTAGAGCATCGTTAACTTTTCCCCACATTTAATAGTATCAATTTTGTCCCTCGACTTTCAAATCAATTTCCCCAACTATTAGTTGTATCAATTTTGTTCATACACTTTTAAAACCAATTTCTAAGAATAAAATTAACTTGATTTAAATGTTGAAAGTCGAAATTAGCACATTTATATTAAAATTGATGCCATTTTAAAGTTATATATATACACACTATTTGTCAAAGTAATGGGGAAGAATAACATTTTAGTTAAGGTAAGTAATATTCCTATATGAATGCACTCAATTGTAAATTTGCAGCTGTGCCTTAACTATTTCTTTTTTTTGAAAAGTAATGATATTTTAGCAAGGGAATAGACTATTACATGCACAAGGAGTGCCTTAGGAGTGCCTTTTTGTTAATAAGAGATGGTTTGATAACAGTTTGAATACATTTTTATCTAATGTTTCATCTTGTTTCCCAGGTTCATCTTGAACGGAAATATGTTGTTGACATTGATAAAAATATAGATATCACCAAGATAACTCCATCAACAAGAGTTGCTCTCTGTAATGACAATTATGTGCTTCATTTAATCTTGCCAAGCAAAGTTGATCCATTGGTCAACCTCATGAAAGTTGAAAAGGTTCCAGATTCCACATATGACATGATTGGCGGTCTTGACCAGCAAATTAAAGAGATAAAGGAGGTTTGCCTCGTGTACCCTTTTACTTTTTGCATTTAAACTGGTAGTGGCAATGGTGACAGTGAAGTGCAGCGGACTATGCTGGAGCTTCTCAACCAGCTGGATGGATTTGAAGCATCAAATAAAATAAAGGTATCGTGTGTGTTTTCATTATGCAGCTTGGGTTGTTTAGTTTTTGGTACTTTTCTTTATTGTGACCTCAACTATTTAAACAAATTCATCTCTTATTGTAAGTATTTGGCAAGCATGTCAAAATAGGCTTCATTCTTGTAAAGATTGCCAGTATTTTATTCAATTTAAACAATCTCAACTCTTTTGGATGGATTTGGATAGAATGATAAGTATAGTCTTGTTAATTCCATAACGACCTATTGCACTGGGCTATTAAAGTCTTCAGAAGTGAAAGATTGTGTGTTTTCTCTGTGCATAATCATATTGTCACAGATTTTTTTCCTTTTTTTTTTTTTGCTGCAGGTTGTGTGCACAGAATCTGGGATGTTTGCTCTGAGGGAGAGGAGGGTTGATGTAACACAAGAAGATTTTGAGATGGTAGTGGCAAAGGTAATGAAGAAGGAGACTGAGAAAAACATGTCATTGCGGAAGCTATGGAAGTAGTGTGTCTCCATGTTAATGTTTTGTTTCACTCCACCACCCTGAATATAATTGATCCGTGGCTTTGTTCTTCACACACAGCCAACAGCTCTGTTCTTTGTATGGATATAAAAGCCACATGGGGGTGCCTACACTTTGTTGAAGTTTTTTAAATACCACTGGCATCTTCTGTTTATTTTGTTAAATATTCTTTTGTGATACATTTTTATGTAATATGTGTTTTACTTCAAGTATCTGACAAGAATGTCCGTAGACAATGACTGTCAATCTTTTATCAATCTATTGGTTAGACGACCAGAATGATAATTAAAAAACTGTGCTTAGTGGAGAAGCACATGTGGCTTAATTTTCTGGGCATGAGACATAGCACTCAGAGATCAATCCTACCATGTAGTGGTTGTAAATGAGCTAATTAGAGTTAGAACTTCAATTATATTCAAAATAAAATTAAAAGAACAAGTTTGAACTTTTAATATTCCACTCAATTTTCTTGCTTATAGTTTGTGCATTACAATGTGATATGAAATTATACTGAATGTGTGCTTTTTGTGTATTGTTGGATTGTGAAGACATGAGATGTTGATTTTCTTTTCTTTTTCTTTTTTTTTTCTTTTTTTTTTTGGATTTACAGGGTTGGGTTACTTAGATGTTGGCAGTTGAAAACTAAAAAACCAGATTGTATAATTTTATTTTGTTCATTTCAGTTATATTTTTGGATTTACAAGGTATTTACTCTTCGATGTTGGTGGTTTAGTAAAAAATTACCTGAAATTAGTTCTCAAATGGGATAATAAAAAAAAATTGAAAAAAAAAATCCCAGTATTGGGTTACCATAAATGGAAATCGAGTCTGTAAGACTCGGTTTCTATTTATAGAAATCGAGTCTTAGAGACTCGATTTCCATAAATAAAAATCGAGTCTCTAAGACTCGATTTCCATTTATGGAAACCGAGTATAAGATACTCGAGTTCCACTGGGAATTTTTTTTTTTCTTTTTTGGCTGCAGGTACATTGAATTACGTTTTTTAGTTCTCAAATTGGGGTAAAAAAAAAAGGAAAAAAAAAATCCCAGTAGAACTCGAGTATTTTATACTCGGTTTCCATAAATAGAAATCGAGTCTCTAAGACTCGATTTCTATTTATGGAAATCGAGTATAAGATACTCGAGTTCTACTGGGATTTTTTTTTTTTTTTTTTTTTTTTTTTTGCCGCAGGTGCATGGACCAGAATTAGTTTTCTCCCCTGCAGCAAATTTTCCAGGGTCCAGAACACATCAAACAACTACATACCAGCATATGATAGGCGAAGGGAGCATACATTAAAGTTCTACAACCAGATTAAAACAGTAACTATTCAATAAAATTATTGTTGGACAAAAGTCTTAGCACACAATGGCAGTTCAATACTAGAAGGGCCTTGTGGTTGAACTTGCCAAAGTAATATCATTGTTTGTATTATAGGAAAGAGCTGCATCACGCAACTAATGTAACGAGTAAAATGGATAGCAAATAGTTCAATTATCCGTAATTTACAACAATAAACAAAATAACAACTAAGTTAATACAACATAGTCTACATATTCGCCTAGCGGATATAACATATTATACATAGTCACCTAACACTTGTCCATACTGATACAACATACTCTACATAATCACCTAGCTTGTCCATATAGAAGATAACGACAAGTCCCACGTACAATGTCACTTACGAAAATCAAGTCTCCGCTTGCCTGACAAACATGAAATACGGTTATTAGTTTCCAAATGCAAAGAACAAAAACCAAATGACATTCTGAGTATATTATATAAAAACAGTGACGGCACTTGCCTAGTTCGTAGCACTACCACTTGTCGAAGCCCCATGGGAATTGGGACAGCATCTACGGTTATGCCCCTCTTGATGACACACTCTACATCGTTGCCTCGATTGAATCTCCCTCAACTCCGGATCTTCCCTCCGGCTTCCCCGTTCTCGCCGTACCCCATCCATTTCATTCCTTATTCTTGACATCGTAGGACGACCTTTGGCCCGCAACAATTGTGGGTCAGGCACCCACCGTGGTCCGCGAACGTCTGTCCATAATGACTCTGACTTTGGCACCACAAAATTATGTGAATATGTGAGAATGGCGTTGTTCAGACTGTAACATGGGTCAATATAGCTGGGCGCATCGAGATGCAGACCTTTAAGAACTTTAATTGCATGTGAACAAGGGATCTTCAAGTTTTGCCACTTTCCACAACCACATGTTCTATCAAATATGCGCACATCATGACTGTGATTTCCCCCTCTAGCTCTATGGTCGTTATACGGGGTAACCACTTGATATATACCCTCTGCATAATTATAATTCCTCAGAGTGTGTCCTGCAATTTTCTGCTAATTTTTGTTATAGATCTCCATTGCATAATCACTCCACACCTTACCTCGAGAGAGATCAGAAGTAATTTGTTTATGTCGATCGTGGAAATATGTAACAAATTTAAAAAAAGTGAACTCAACCATTGCAGCAATGGCAAACCGCGGGCACCTTTAAGAACCCCATTAAAGCACTCAGAGATATTGGTTGTCATTGCCCCGTAACGTCTTCCACCATCATGTGACTGGGTCCATTTGTCTACATCCTCACTCATTAGATATGTGTATGGCATATAACGTATAATCCGGAGATCAGTAGGGTCTACACCCCTCAGTAAATTAATCTCGGCCTCCTTAATGGTTTGCATTATGGACACAAATTTAGCATCATGAGTCACATATCCAGCTTTCAAGGCCAATGCCTTTAGAGTCGGGTTATCAAAGTGTGTGTTGAAGTTGCTAGCAACATGTCGAAGGCAATATCGATGATATACCCGTTCTCTTCCGTCTTGCCCTCTAGGCCACTCTCGAATGGCGCATTTGATACCTTTATGTCGGTCAGAAATAATGCAAGTGTCCTTGTTTTCAATAACACGCTCTATCGAAGTCCTGAGATACTCTAAAAACCACCCCCAACTAGCCCCTGACTCCTTATCCACAACAGCAAAGGCGATAGGCAAAACCTTTTGATTACCATCGGTTGCCATTGCAATCATCAATACCCCTTTGTATTTACCATATAAATGAGTTCCATCAATACTGATCACTGGCCTGCAATACTGGAATGCAGCAATGCATGGAGCGAATGCCCAATATACATAGCACAGTAACGTAGTACCTTCTAATGGCTTAGGTATGGTGTGATAGCTATACTGGGTACCCGAATCCTGATCTAAGTATGCCAACAACAACTTTCGCAACCTTTGGTAAGACTCCTCCCAATCCCCAAAAATCTTAGCAATTGCCTTTTGTTTTGCGTCTCATACTTTATAGTAAGAAAGCTCATGATCATACTTAGTACGTATGATCTCCCAAAGCTCATCAATAGTAGCAGTGTGCTTTTTTCGCAATCTTCCCACAATTTCTGATGCAACAAAATTAGAATCCATCATTCTACCGTCTCTTCGCAACCCAAAGGGTATACAACTGTGTGGACCCATATAAGACGTGACCATCCACAGACCATTGAATTTAGGCTTCATGTATGCCCCAACGTACCACTTGTAGTTGTCGTCAACGCATACGGCGCACAATTGAGTTGTGCTCGACCTTTGGATGGAGAAATTTCTATTATCCTTTGCTACGTATATTATCAATGCACGCTTCACCGTAGCTTTATTTGCAAAAGTCAACCCTTTACAAAACCCATCTTGCCAAGTACAAAGAAATGGTATCTAAAGACGTGAAGGATTCCCAAGTATTTGCGTAGAATGAGTCCGCAGGAGGTCTGTAGCCAATGGTCGTATCTGTATCATGCTGGACACCAATATCATCATCATCTGCATCACCTTCATCATGGAACTCCATATTTTCCTCTTCAAAATTAGGAACGACTTCATGCTCATCCACATCGTTCTCAAAGTCACCTTGCTCAATCCTCTCTTCGTACTGATCCATATCATCATTATTTATGTTATCATTCGCAGCATGATCTTCGTCTTCGTCTTCGTCTTCCTCCTCTAAATGTGTCTCTTGAGAGTAGAGGGTTTCACCAGTATTTGCAACATAATCTTAAGATGGGAGCGTATAACCTCCCATTGCATACCCTCCCATTGTAGTGCATCCATTATCTAGGGTTGTAAATTGTAAAGCCGTAGATGTTTCTTGCATCACCTCAGTACTGTTGTCTACACTCGCCTCCAAACTTACATACAACTCAGCAGCATTTACTTGGGACATTTTCTGGATCCTATTAAATATCATCTTTACATGTTTATCTTCTTTAATCGCCATATACCCATAATTTATCCGTTCATGAAGAACTTCTTGTGGGTAACGATAAATAATCTTGATGTCATACCAAGCAGGGTTCAATTTCAATTCGTCCATTATTTTCCTCTTCAAATCAGTCAACGTCTTCAACTTACGATGTAACATCATGTAGTAGCATTTGATACCCTCCCCTCTAAATGGAAATCCGTCAATCCCTTCAGGATTGTAAAGGGGTCCACCGAAGTATACATTTATGTCAATATTCTTCAAAGATTGTGAACCTATTAGAGAGCCAAGTAAATTTATGTTAGTGACATATTTGATCTCTTTGATTTAACATTAATTACAAAACCTTTTCTATCTACTCAAAGTACAAGAATCACAACTTCTAAAAGTGTAACAATTGCATATACTCACCCCACATCACATACAAACACACTCAATCATTATAATTTCATACTCAAACAAATAAAAAAACTGAAGACAAAACTCACCCCCATTACAAAATTGAAACTCAGCTCTAACAAAAATATAAATAAAAATATCAATAAAAGAAAAAAAGTCATGAGGATGTGCAAATGAATGAGTGCAATTATGTAACAACATCATTCAAGTAATTTTAAATTAATGCCATACCCTATTACACTACTATTGATGAAATAACATAGAGCAGGGTTCATCAGACAAAAAAAGAAAAAAAAAACACTAATGTGAATATAATCATGATCAATCAAATTAGACATATCATCTAATTTAATATATAAATATAAATATATTTATATATTTAGCCTATTTATACAACTATATAATTAAATATTTATATAAATATATTTATATTTAGCCTATTTATACAACTATATAATTAAATATTTATATATTTATATAAATATATTTATATAAGTATTTATATATATAGTTGTATAAATATAAATATAAAAATATAAATATATTTATATAAATATTTAATTATTTAATTATATAGTTTTATAAATATATAAATAAAAATATGTATATATAAATATTTAATTATATAGTTGTATAAATATAAATATAAATATAAATATATATACGTATTTTTTATAAGGAAACAAATATACATATTTTAATACAAACAAATATCTTATCAGGAAACAAATATATTTGCCTAATACAAACAAATATTTTATTAGGAAATGGCATATACACTAAAACAATGCAAGCAACACTTTTTAAAGCAGCTATATACACTAAACAACTAATTAGAGAGTGAGGAGACCCTTACTTGACATAATGATGTGCAAATGTACTGCTGAGATTGTATGAGAGTGAGAGGAGCAATGTTTTGCTGCTAAATATGTATGAGAGTTTGAGTCTCTGTGAAAGTTCTTAAGAGAGGTTCTGTGATTGAAGTTGCTGAAGGTGTGAGAGTTGTTGAGGCTTTGTGATTCAAGTTGTTGAAGGTGTGAGAGTTGTGTTTAGTCAAAATATTCTCTGCATCTGAGAGTAGTGTGAGAGTTTTTTATTGTTAGTCTAATATTCATTGAGTACGTTCCTAAACAGACAAAATTGGTTCAACATAGTCTGAGAGAAGTTTTTGGTGCTTGTGCTAGTTTAACATATTTTTTGAATATGTCTCAAAACAGACAAATTATATTCACATGTCCTTCAGCAACGTACTCAATTAATAGTGTACGAAGCAACAAAGACTGTTGACTAGCACAGAGCACAAGCTTAATAGACTAGCACAGAGCACAACGTATTCAGCTAATATAGACTAGCACAGAGCACAGCAAAGACAGCTTGCTTGACATGACCAGACAACCAGACATGAGCAGGGCAGGGGGAATAGTGCTTTGAAACTCGAGTCTCTAAGACTCGAGTTCAATTTGAGTAAACCCAGCCTACGACAGCTTGCTTTTGACATGACCAGACAGGACAAGGCAGTGCTTTGAAACTCAAGTCTCTAAGACTCAGTTTCAAAGTTAAACCGAGTCTCAAAGACTCGAGTTCAATGCGCGCGTGTTTTTGCTTAAAACTCGAGTCTTTGACAGTCGGTTTAACTTTACGTAAACCGAGTCTCTGAGACTCGAGTTTAGGAGGTGGCACCTACGTGGAACTCAAATCTTAGAAACTCGAGTTCCACGTAGACTCCTTGCCATATCAACGTTTCTCAAAGCACGTAAACCGAGCCTCAAAGGCTCGATTTAGAGGCCCAAAATCGAGCCTTTGAGGCTCGAGTTGCTAGAATCCCAATATCTTTCCAAACCGGGCCAACTAACTGAATAGTTACATGTTTATGGGTAATTACCCATTTTCGCCTTTGAGTCTCTAAAGTAAAGTCTGACCGTGTCTATGTGTGGGGCTGTGGGGGTTAATGGGTCATAGACATATATAACTTATTACTTTTATTAGTTTATTGTTGTTGAGTACTTGAGTTTGAGTTTCTTTATTGTTGGGTGTTGCAGAGTTGCTGTAAAGTTGAGTGATGACTTATTTACTTTGAATATTTGACTAATTTGAGACTTGTGTATAGTTTTTAAATTTTTTTGAATGTGACTTGGGATTTGTGAGTAGTTGTTGGCTATGTGACTTGGTCAATACATTAACATTAAAGACAATAAAAATATAAAATATTTAAAAAATTGTAAACTTATAAATTAAAGAATTGTAAAAAAATCATTTAACAACAATAATTAATATATTTATTATATTAGAAAAAAAAAATATGTCACATGAACTTATAGTTTATTAACCCCCCTGGAGAAAAATTCTAGAGTCGCCCCTGCATGTCAGTGCTTCAGGAAGGGGGGGGAGATGGAATTTAAAGACTTGAACTCCTGATCTCTTGTACATCTGAGGACGGATGGTTAAAGGATACTACTCGTAGTGTAAAACAGAATAAATTTCTTTTAACCTTTAATGACAATCATTGTTTTCTTTCTTCCCCCGCCCCCCCCCCCCCCTTTTTTTGGTTGCAATAAGAACTTAAAAGTACTAATATATTGTGTTGTGTGTGTGTGTGTATTGTTGTAATAGTTCTATTGCAAAAAAATTTATGTTGTAATAAATTGTTGCAATAAATTATTGCAGCGATTTATTTTGTTTCAATAATCTAATTTAAAATTATTTATTGCAACAAAATGCTATTGCAACGAAATTTTTGTCGCAATAATTTATTGCTACAAAATTTATTCTAATAGTGCACAATGAAATTTTTTTTCGTTGGGTGTTTATTGCAACAAAAAATTTCGTTGCAATAAGGTACCGCTAATAGTATTCAAGTAAGTGAGTTAAAATAAAATTATAGTTTGCGTTTCTTTCTTGTAAAATATTGTATTTTACTTATCAGTGATATTCTCTTCAAAGGTTATACTTAATATTATATAAGTTCTTGAAAAAAGATTTAGGGTAGTCATTTATTTAGATTTAGTAAAAGAGTTTAAATTCTATAATGATATCTCTAATAGAGTAGTATTGCAATTTTATCTAAAGAGGTTCTTTCTATGATTTGAAACTGTGTTGGTTTTCCAGTATTCAAAATTTAATGATGAATGGTGCTTTTCAGTTAGCTTTTTAGTCATATTTTTTAATTAGGCTTGTGTGGATATATTGCAATTGGATTCCGAGTTTGGAAAATTGATTCATAATTCTTGTTATCTTGATAATTAACTATTGCTTTAATATGAAGTTGTTATTTGTCATCTGTGTTTTCACTTTCCACCCAAAACCATTGTGATAGTGGTAATATAAAACCGAGTCTTGAATCAGAATGATATATATCAATATATGTCTCTTGCATACAAGTTTTTTTCCCACGCTTTCTATGATCTGACAGCACATCCAACCATCGGCCAAAATGGCCCAATAGCACCTTTTTGCAAAATATATGGGGATATACCACGGTTTTAGAAATATATAGCAATGTAACACTTTTTCGGAACTCATGTTCCATAAACTTGAGTTTCCCATGGAACCCGAGTTCCATAGAAAATGCCACAGTGGCATTACTGACCTGGAATTTGTTTAATTAAAAAAGGCAATGTGAGACTCGATTTCAATAGAATCGAGTTGTTTGTAGGGTAGAACCCGAGCCCTGTAAACTCGAGTTTGGTGGAAAAAAGAAGAAGGAAACAAAGTATAGATGTGTGTACCTTCTGCAGAACTGAATAGCAAAGGATTGCAAAGGATTGAAAATGGCAGAACAGATTGAGTAACCCAATCGCACCACCCACTACCACCTAACCACCCAACATCGATGAGCAACCCAATTGTACCACCCATCACCACATTCGCTAATTTAAAACCAAACTCAAACGCAAATCACGTCACCATGGTGAAAAAAATCCAAAACCCCAACAACCAAAACTCAAACAAACCACTAGAACAAAAGCCCGACAACCACCAAAAGTTAAGGCAAATGTTAGAACCAAGCCCAGTAACCACTGAACCAAACCCAGCAACCAACACTACCAAGAGACGCCAATCTATCACATCCCCAACCACAACCCACCACTGTACCAAACCTAGCAACCAATGCGACAATGAGTCACTGATCTGCCACATCCCCACCACACCACGCACGCCGATCTACCAAACGCCCACGAACCCACACTGATAGACCCACGTTGATGAAGAGCTCTGAGAACAAAGAGGATTGTGAGTCTGTGACTGATAGAAGAAGAAAGAAAAAGAGAGATAAAACAAAACAAAAAGTAGAAAAAGGAAACGAAACAAAAGGTAGAAAAACAAGGTACTCGACTTTCCTATGCTCAAGTACTATAAAGGAGAACTCAATTTCACTGAAATTGAGTTCAACATGGCATTTTTTATTTGCAAAATTCCAGCTCAGCCATTAATCTCAAGTGGAACTCGATTTCTATGAAATAGAGTACCATGCGAAACTCAACTTCCTAAAACTCGAGTTTTGAAAAAGTGGTACATTGCTATATATTTCCAAAATAGTAGTACATCTCCATATATTTTGCAAAAAAGGTGCTATTGGGCCATTTTGGCCTCTAACCATCATTCATATTTTGGTAATTCCCACCCAAGCAAAATCTCCCAACTGGCAATTGATGTACTTTTTCCACTAGTGTCAGATCTTTACCTCTACCATCATAGGGAAGAGACTACTACGTACAAAATCTTACAATTGACATATTCAATTCAAGATCAGAAAACCTTGAAGAATGACCTACATAGCTAAAGTTAGCATTTGACGTAAGATTTTGTTGAAGGTGGAATTGAACGAGCAATAGTAGGGGTAGCAAAGAGAGCAACAAAATAAAGTGGGCAAAAAATTCATGCCGTAGAAATCAAATTGGAATCGTAGGTGTGCACATATGGTATAAGGAAGTATTGGTATGTAACAATTTCTATATGAATAGGTGACTTTCCTCGATAACTTTGCCACCCATTTCCCTTATATATTAATAAAACCTTTTATTCTAATATAATTAGAAGACTTATATAACTTCACAGGTCTTTTTAACTTTCCTATTCATATCACTCATTATTTATTCTCTTTCAGAAGATTTATGTTAATTTCTGATAACTTTTCTTTCATCTAAAACTTCTTGTTTAATCAGAAAACTTTACATTTTTCTTTTACAAAACATTATATTATATCATATTATATACTAGACTTAAAAGCGGTGGTTGCGCCAAAAAAACAGTTTATTTGTTTTACTAAACTTTTTTAGATAAAGTAATAATAAGTGTTTAGCACAGAAGAACTTTTGTAGATAAATATTGCTTCAAAAAGAATATGAGATAAGGTTGTAGTAAATGTAATTAACAACACCTAATTTATTTCTAAGTAAAACTACACCTATATGTTTTACCTGACAAAAACATGAAAATCGTGATGATAACAATTCATTGTAGATAAGTATTTGCTTCAAAACGAATTTGAGATATCAATCATATTTAAAAAATTGTATAAAAAAATACAGTATACATGGTGAAGAATTTCAAATTGTAATCAACTTAGAGAATCGTGAATAATTGTGTAGAGAGTTGAACTTTGCAAAGAAAATTCCATTCCTACAAGGAAACTTAGTCGTCTATGTCTATAGCCATAGGAAAAGGAAGAATACAATTAAAATTGCAAAAAAAAAATGTGTCAATGTCATCGTATTTTCTCTCTCGTTCGAAAAACACAAGACTAAGAGGGAGAAAAGAGAAAAGTTGTAGACGTGGTAGATTATTATTTGTAAGTAAAGTGGTGATGTTTATCAAGTTCGACAATAACCTCCATGAGAGGTGGTATCCTCACAAACATTAAACACACACATTTATTATCAGACCAAGTTTGTCACCTAAGTTCGACAATAATTTTCTCCACTTTGTTACTTTTCTCTGATTCTTTCAATTCCTTCTTGTTGGTGGTATCTTCGTTAGTCTTCCATATTTTCTCATTCACGTTTAGATTTATGCTTTTGGAATGGAATGCTTGCGGTACGATTTATTAATAAACTGTGTTTGGGGTCTAGTTTTGTTTCTCTACATAAAATTTAGACAAACAGATTAATTTTACTTCATTGTTTTACCATAAAGTATTTGGAAATTTTGTAAACTGTGTTTGTGGTCTATTGTATTTGTTTTAGTCACGAATCCTGAGCCTGTTGCATTTGCTTGCTTCTTGGGCTGTACGAGACTCCACTTATAACGTCTAAAAAATCAATAAAATCAAATCGGCCCAATGGGTTCTGATTTTTAAACTTGGGTTGGGTCCATCAACACGGCAGTAGTACACTGAATAGCCCGCCATGTCGTTTCCCCTTAAAATTTAATACCAACGTTTATATAGACAAAAGCCATGTAGCCTAAACATTTGAGTGAGCAAAATTTGTTCAGTTTGAAGAGAAAAATTAAGGACTTTAATGATAATTAGAATTTTGCTTATGTCTCAACTTCCAATTGCAAAGCCATAGCAAAGTAAAGATTTGAGAGTTGCATGGAAAATGGGCTTTACGAAGCTAATCTTGAATAAGAATCTCAGACAGTTCTATCAATACTGAATTTGAAGATTCTAAATTCAGCTTGACAACATTATTGGATAACCATGGCGTAAACAAATTGAACTTTGTAAAGGGCATGCACATAAATTAGCTTAAACAACAAGAGCCATGGAATAAAATGCAAGGCATTTTGAATTCATCAGTGGAAAAAATTAGCACCTCAAATTTTTTTGAACTACTGCGTACACAAAAAAATCCCTCACTTAGCATACTTTCAATATATACATGCCAAGAATGTCAAAACCATGGGCAACAACCTTACAGCTATTGATATCTCTCAAGGTAACAACCAAACCATTCTCAATCAATTATAAATTCCAAAACTTCTTCACTAATTTGGCAGAAAGAGAGCACCCATTTGCATCCAGAAAGGCAATTATATTGGACTCGCTCTTGATATCTGCAGAGACAAAGCTTAAGTCACTAATGGTATCATGTCCATCTCACCTCACATGAAAGAAAAAACAAAACAAATCTTGTTTGTTTGGTATGCAATGCCTCTAAATGACCACCCTAAAACAATAAAGACAATTTCAGAATAACAGTAAGTCATCTTATGGGAGAAAGATCCCAGATAGGCTTCAAATCATGGGAGAGATGAAGAACTATTCTGATAATGATAGCATAAAGATACTAAAGAAATATAAACATACTATCAGAAAATTTTGGCACAATGATATTAACCAACAAATCCCTAATTATTACAGGTTTATCAATAAAAACTATTAGGGGTTGAACCAAGGTTGTTAAAAACAAAATTCAACAAACATAAGAACTGAATCAGCAGGATAATTAGTATCATGGCTTTTCCATCATGAACTTATGTCATCAAAAATCAAGTCTCGATTTCTCCTCCCCAAACAAGTTCATTAAAACCTTGGCATCAATTCAAACAGATTGTAAATAATTTTTGTTTCTTTCCACAATAATTTTAACTAAAGTTTACAGCACTCCTAGTATTTTTATTGGTTTTAAAATCTCCTTTTATCAACTTAATCTACCAAGTCATACTAAATTCTCCCATCAATAAACATCAGAAAAACACTAGATCCAAGATATTCTCATCACTTAATTCTTGTCCCCCTTTTTGTTAGAATTATTTAAGTAAGAAACATACAACAGTTTCCTCCAATATATATATATATATATATATATATATTCCTCGCATTCATTATTGAAAGCCAATCACATGTTACTGGTTCCTTTTCTTTTTTCCACATTATATAACTCACATTCTTATGCACCCACTTTATTGTAAAGCTTGCTTTATCCCTTCTTCTTTTAACTTAAATTCTCCCCCAAATCATGATCAAGGATACGACAATGAATTTGCTACACTGTCAACACAACTATTAATGTTCAATTTTGGTATGGATATCGTTTACTTCAGTTTTTCCTTCAACCCAGAAGTTATTTATTACTCATTTAAAAAAAGGCAACCTGAATTTGCATTCATGAATGACCATTAAAAAGGAAGTGCAAACCTGATTCTGCAAGATCATTGAAGTTGTCCAGCGCTGAGGATGTTGTATTACTGCTGAACTATCAGTGATGAATGTTATTGTACTTGCTTCTTGTATGTTTGCTGCTTTTAGTGGTGGTAATTCCCTCATGATCCATAATATAAAAGCTGAGGGTGTTGATGATCCTAGCAACAACACATCATATTGTAAGTTAGCTGCTCACTACTTCTGAACAAAGACAGCATTGATTCGACACTTAATATAGAAGAATGAGTGCATGCAATGTTTTTCACCCATCATAAGCCTATGTTGCTTCCCACTGTAGTCACATATGTTATCAATCAATATGTAAAGCAACATGCTTTCTACTTATTTTAAGGTAAGTGGTGTGAAAGCAATAACTAACAGTAAAAAATACTCAAACCCTGGGAATCACTCTCTCCAAAAATTGGATACAGCTGCCTACCAACCACCTCTCCCATAACCCACAGAAGCAGGAGACTTGAGCACTAGCTATGACTTTTTAAAAACACACAATTCAAACTTCACAAACAGAATAATAGAGGATCCTTATTTTTTAAGCAAAATTATATTTCACCTTATGTTGTAGGGGCGGAAGCCCTCATGTTTCAAAAGTTGCATTTAAAAGAGGAGTAATGGGCTTTGACTCACAAACTGACTTGCTCAAACTTCATCACCCATTAAAATACTCCCCTAAACATCAGGTTTCAATTTAAAACTGTCCCCCAACTGCACGGTTGAAAATGTAATTTTCCTCCTTTTTATCCTTAAGAAATTAAGAAACAAAGAATGTATTTTTGATACATCTAAATTTTTAGACTTATTTTTAAAGGTGCACAAATCATGCCAACAATTCATGTTATCAAAAAAGTGAGGGGTGGAGTAAGGATATGTAATTAACCCAAATCTTTTCTAAAACTGTCAGTCACACCTGTGGCTGGTGCTCAGGGTTCCCTATATTTGCACGTTGCACCTGTGGCCAAATATTTGATATTTGATTTCCATTCTTTTTTAGCTTCTGCATATGATGTGTGTATGCGGAAGTTCATACTGATGCATATTTCCAGCATCTAAATAATTTACTCTTCCAAAGGATGCGAGAGTCATCCTGTCTTACTAAGCAATGAATGAAATTGTAATCATCTACAAATGAGCTGAAGTTCTCAATATTTATACAACTCTAGTACAAGTTTACAAAAGCATCATTGATGCTCCTTTAATCTTTGAATGAATCCACATTCACTGCAAATCTAGCTAAGTAATCATTCTCAATCTTACATTAACCTTTTAGGCAACCAAGTAGGGCATCTCTTCTGGTTTTAAAACCAGTTTTCTGTTTTCTAAGATAGATAAAGTTATTGGAATTCATCTCCAAATCAAGAGAAAATTGGGGTTTTATGCAATGTATTTCCATTTTTGATTTCCTTCAATCTGTTAATTCTTCTCTTTGATTTGTTTGTAATTGTTTCAAGTATAATTTATTCACCATCGTGAACATGATGCACTTTTGTTCAATAAAACTTTTATTACCTATCAAAAAATAGAGAAAATTGAAAGACATCATCTTTTTGATGCTTTCGGTTTCCTGGTTTTTGAAAACAATTTTTTTTTCTTTATTCCTCTCTCTCTCTCTCTCTCTCTCTCTCATGACAGTTTGGATGAAGAATCATCAGATCATATGAGGCCCAGTTGATATCTTTGACGGTGTAGGTTTGGATCACGTACCTAGAGGACCACGCATACTCAAGGCTAGCAACAGAGCTCATCCCTCCATCCAAAAATGTATTCCCTCTCTCTTGAGGTTTATAGGCTCAGTTGCATCACTTCAAGTGCATCATCAACTGCAACACCTTCTATTCCTCCACCTTGAAAATGCTAACAAGCTTAAGATACACAAGCAAAGGGAGAGTTTTGGTGTGGGTGCACCAATTGATGAATGATTTTTTTTGGGATGTTTGGTTGAGTTGCCTGAACGTGGCTTTGCTTTTGTTGTTGGTGTGAGTATGGGGCCTTTGATGGGGTTTTTGTGCTTTATGAAAAGATGATGTGTTGGTTTGATGAGGTTTAAATTGGTTGTTGATGGTGGCTTCAGTCTTTCAGATTGTTGGGGATAATACTGCTTGATGGGAAGGCTGTTGCTGGACAGCTGGAGTTGATAGGATTTTGGACGTGGGGCTACAGAGGCTGCTGAAGAAATATGTGATAGTGGGATTGTCATTAAGTTGCCCATATATTTTTTGGGGGGATGCCATGAGCATCTAAACAAATTTTTTTTTTGTTCCAAAATATTGCCTTTTGTTTTCTACATTCCAAACGAACTATACATTTCAACTCAACAGAAGAATTTTTTTGGTTTTCATCTCTAAAAACAAATTTTTTGAAACAGAAAAATGAACCATTCCCAAACATGCCCGTAAAATTTCGCATTCCTTCTTCAAGTGGTCCCAATTTATAAACCCTGATCCACCTCCTACAGTTTGGTGCCTCATGAACTGTATCTCCAGCCAAATTTAAACTTTCCTGACTTAAAATGAAAGAAAAACTAATCACCAAATAAAGAACTTACTCTCTCCAGTATAGGTTTCCCTCATTCACGCCTACAAACTACTTTTTTTTTCAAAATTTAAAATTTTCTCTTGATAGATTATAGTCACCCTTACTTAAATCTCAAAACAGAAAAACAAACCAAGAACACCTTCACCTTCTCAGAAATGCTAGACTCCTATGGACTCTTGTTTTAAAATTCAGAATAATCAGACAATGGATTGATATTGGTCTCAGAATGTAACATTATCCAAATGGATATCAGATGCCAGCTACCAAAACCAAGTGTAAATCCAGTTTGATATCACATATTTTCCTGATTGCATAGCCATGCACAGTGGTCAAATTCCATTTATGTATAAGATGGGCATAAGCAGATTCAGGATGTTATCTTGATCCTATAAAACATCATTGGGAAAGAACAATATTCTTTATGCAGGTCCAAGGCATGGTTATTAAGTCAAAAAAATTTCTGAGTGGTCAATGGTTGAAATTGAGAACCTAGGACAACTATATTTTTTCTTAGCTACTTGTTGCTTTGATCTTCATATAATAATATTAAGTACAACCAGATATGATAATGGGGTCAATTCTTGATTCTCCAGAGTCTAGAGACTGATGTCACCTTATACACATATCATCCATCAGCAGATATATGAACACCTATGCAATTAGTTTCATCAGCCAATAAATCAATATATTACTAAAAGCTGAAGCGTAGCGTTTAATGCTGCTGCGCTCACGTTGAGCCACGTCAACGTCCACGTCATCATCTTTTTTTTTTTTTTTTTTTTTTTTTTTTTTTTTTTTTTTTTTCCATTTTCTTATAATTATTTATAATTTTTTTTATTTCATATTTACACTTCTCTAACCTTTCTTCCTCCCTTACCTTTTCATCTCCCCACTACTTCTCTAACCTTTCTCCTTCTCTCATTTTCTCACTTTCTCATCTCCCCACTACTCTCTACATTAATATCATTCTTCATCTTTCCCTTCATCTTCCTCTATTTTTGTCTCTTCTTATTCACACTTTCTTACTATAAATTTGTCACTATCTCATTCATTCCATGCGTAGTTTTTCCTTACAAAAAAAAGGTTCTCTCTCTCTCTCTCTCTCTCTCTCTCTCTCTCACACACACACACACACAATTTTATAGTGGATTTTTATTTTTTATTTTTCTTGCATCTTCGCTTTAGGTTGATAATTTTTTATATTCTTTAATCTACTTTAGGTTAATGCGATTCAGTTCTCTCTCTCTTTGATTGTTAAATGTTATCCTATTGCATTAAAAAGGATTAAATATAAAAATATAATATTATTCTAATACATAGCATGATTTGGATAATTTAATTTGGTAGCTACTGTAATTTGATAGCATGATTTTTATAGTGCTCAATTTAGATGTTAAACTATGAGACTTTAATCATTTTTGTTTATTTTTTAATCCTTTGTGGTAGACAAAGTACTCTATAATGCAATTTATTTAGAGAAAAGCAAAGGTTGGCTAAACAAAAGTTATTGGATGAGAGACAAATTTTATCTTTCGCAATTTTACTTTAATTATTATTATTATTATTTTATAACAATGCATATATAAAAATTTAATTCTTAGATTTTGCTAATAATTGATTATTTGATAATATGTTTTGGGTGGACGAAATTACAATTTCCGCAAAGAAAATAACCTTAGTAGATTATAAATTACAATTTTTTTTCCTAATTGGTTCAATTAATCATAGTTAAGTTTTATTAATTTTTTTAGTTACTTTTTTCAGTGTTTTGGATTGTAGGCAGAAAAAATAAGTTTGAGAAAGTTTGTTTAAAACTAAAAGAATAATTTCTAAATTTTATTTTCTTTTTAATGATTCACAAAATGTTATAAATAAATTTTATTAAAAAATAAATATTTTCGTTAAATTGCCTTTTGAATTTTTGAGAAAAATTGTATTTTTTTTCATTTTAGTACAACAAAAATTATTAAATTTATGATTTATGATTGTTTCTATATTACATTTATGATTATTCTTATAATGAATAAAAATATAATTACAAAATACATTACTCTTTATTAAATTAGTTTAAATTGTATAAAAAAAATTTAATAAAACTACCATAAAAATAATTATCATGCGCAACGCGCAGGTTTGTGGCTAATCTATATATATATATATAAAACCGAAACCTTTGGAGCCCCCACAATTTTCCACGTCATCACTATTTTCTTTTTCTTTTTATTTTAGATTCTTTTTATTTTTGGTTTTATATCTTATCAAGTATTACAATAGTTTAGTTTAAATAAAATTCTATTAGATATATGTTTCAAAAGCTTGAAAATTCTATTTCAATTAAAATTCTATAACAAAAATTTTCACAAATATAAACTTCTGCCAAGGTCGAAACCCTTCATACTCACTCAAATTTTCACAAAGAAAACACACATATCAAATTGAAGCCATAGCAGGAAGCAAGTTGATTCTTCAATGAGAACAAATCCTGTAGTACAAAGGCCATCTAATTGCTTTTAGTTTTGAACTCGATTGTCTTATTAACAACAAAGTCTATGAATTGCGATGATGGACAGCCGTCCACAAATAACATCCACGCAAGGGCTTGATGTTCTTCTTAATTATCTCATATAATTCTAGGAATTATTTTATTTAATTTTTTTTGGAATTAATATATTTAGATGGTTGGCATAGCAGACAACGTAAAAACAATTTTCTGTCATTTATGTTGCCTTCTGCATAACCCTAAATCAATGTTGAAATGTTGTGTTTTACAACCATCTGATCTTGGTAACCAAACCCTGCACCTATGATTGTTTATGATTATTTTTGTTCATTGTTTGTAGTTTAAACCCATTAAAACTTATTGGCTGATGGTATTTCATGGTTTTTTTTTTCCCTTTACTTTTACTTTCAAGGTTGCTAGGAACACAACCTAACATGTGATTTTTTTTCATTGTTTAAAGTTTAGACCCATTAAAATTTAAAATTGATTACTTTATAGGTTCATGTACTTTTTTCTTCTTCTTATTTTTCTCTTTTGAATAGTCATATATTTTGTGTTAGTTTTTGCAATATTTGAACATGTTTAGCAAATTTCAACAACTATACCATGTATTATTCTTTTGAAGGTAATCAATTTTTCTTTTATATTTCTCTATTATAAAATCATATATATATATATATATATATATATAGTTTTGTTTCAATAATTTATAGGATGTAAATCTTATGATTCCTTAATATTTTTTGGCCTTTTGGAAGTTTTAACATCTGACTTTTTGAGTTATATTTTTGTAATATCCAAAACTATCTGGAAAATTTCAATAATTATAACCATGAATTATTATTTTGAGTGTAACAAATTTTTCTCTTATATTTCTCTGTTGTGTAGTCACACACACATATATTTTTATAATTTTTAAGCTCTTAATCTTTTGATTCTTTTCGATAGTTATAAGTTTATAGTCATGAACTATTCTTTAATATTTTTCGTAAGTCATTGCACGTTCAAACAATGACTTCTTTATCAAATTGTAACACAAATTGAAGTTAAACAAGAGCAATTCATGCAATAATATAGTTTCTTAATCAATTTAAAATTTTATAAAATCAATTTAGTTTACCACATAAATAGGTAGGTTCCCGTGCATAGCACGGGTTGGCGACTAGTTAAATTAAGTCTTAAAACCCATTCCATGGCCATATGAAGAATCAAATAGTTAAAAATGGACAATGGGTAGAATTTCACACAGGACGGTGCAAAATCATTCAGGATAGTTGCAGAAAGAAAACAAGAAGGAAACCTTGCTAAGAAAAGCAATAAAGGAAGAACCAAGATAAGATGTTAAGAGATGGGAGGACTAACGTGTGAAAAGAAGAAAAAATGGATGTGAATGAAGCAAACATAGAAATTGTACCCTCATCATTTTCACCAACCTGAGACCCTGACACAGAAATTAGAACCACATACCTATAAAATAATACAAAATGAGCAAGAGAGACGTATAAAAAACTTTTATGGGATGTTGCGGCCAGTGATATAGCATCTACAACCATCATGACATGATGAAGTTGAAGAAAGCTATAAAGCTGAATTCAATTTTTTTTTTGTACAATATAAATTTGATGACCAACAGAGAAGTATCTACCTGAATATCAGTTAAATGAGCTACAAAAGAACTTGAAGTGAAACAGAGCACAGAAACAACAGCTAAACCTGAAACCTGCACAGAACAGAATACTTGCCAACATTATACATGGAACTGCAAAACCACTGATGGACATAAATAAGCAAGATAAATGCTACAACTACATACACACAGGGAAAAAAAAAGGATTTTAGTAATATTATAAATTTATAATGGAGCCACCAATCGCATTATATCAATGCTGGCTGTGACACCCAGAAAATCAAAGAGAAAAACAAGACAATAAAAGATTTAATAACCTCCACATTTCGGATGAAGCTCACTCAGATCTAACTTTGCTCATTTTCAAGCATAATAGAAGTCCTGAATGGAACTCATAGCAACAAGGATAAAAAATTATATCTCAAGAAAATTAAAACAATGGAGGAAAAGAAAAGAATAAAAGGAGAGAGAGAGAGAGAGAGAGATAACAATAATTGCATTTTCATTTTGACTAAACAGGTGGTCAATAACCAAGGTACCTTGCTACTCCAAAGAAATGTAGACAAATCAGTTAAAATAGGTAATGGAAATTTTAGACTGCTAAAATTCTCCATCCCACAAACTGGTTCTTTCATGTACATTGAATTGGAAAATTATGATTTTTTACTTTATATTATATGATTCTTTTAATAGTAATTTGAATTTTTTATTAAAAAGAGGAGAAACCTTGGTATACAAGTTTTATAAAGACTCTCCTAAAAAATTACAAACAAATATCGTCAAGGAAATCCACAAAAGAAAGAGAAGAGATGTTGCTGGTCGCATTAGGTCAATCACAACAGATTATGCACAACTACACATTTTTCCTTGAGAGTAGGTAACTCAATGCTGTTGAATGTGAGGTTTTCTCTATCTGCATAAGGCAAAGCAGGGCACCACCCCAAATTTGCACTGATTCTATATTTTCCAAACATTCCTTGCCAACAAAAAAACACAAGCACTATCACACATATAACTGAAAACATCTCCAAAAAAGAAAAAGAAAAAAAAAGAAGAAGAGATCAAGTCCTTGGCAACTGCACAATGAAGTAGCAAGTGATCAATTACCATACAAAAGTGATCCACTAGAATGATATTTTGTTTAATCAAGTTATGCACATTTAGATTTTTATTTTTTTATTTTTTAAAGATGTGGAACCTCACCAAGGCTGATGTGGATCCCTTTGGACCCAACCCTAGGGAGTAAACCATGGACACAAAACCCACCCTCCAATTACAAAAATTTCTTAAGGCTGATGTCCAAAAGAAAAAAGGGTATCCTTTCTAGAAACTCTAAAACCCCCAAATACTCCACAGTAATTTCATGCCAATAGATCCTCTTAATGCCTCATAATGCAAAGTACACTGAATAGACCACCAAGCCTTATCCTTCAATGTAACCTATCAGCCACTTCAGTTTTGGCATATTAGAATATAGTAGATTGAAAAGAAGGGAAAATGCAAAAGCACCCCTGAACTTAGGATCGAACTCAAACTGAATCCGTGGTCTTTTAATTCAAAATTATAAACCACTGAAGTTTGGGAAATTTTCAAATTGATCACTCAGTCTCACTGTCGTAAGCTGAACAGACATGTGTTTATGTTAATAAAAAATTATTTTAAAGCAAAATTTAATTCTAAAATCATTTCAAAATTAATTTGATTTTCCCCCCTTTTTTCTTCTTCCTCTCTGCCCTCTACTGCCACCCAACACCCCCCCCCCCCCCCCCACCACAAAAACAAAAAACAACTACTAACAACTCTGGTAACCAAGAACCACCACCAAACCTAGCCATTCCACCAAACTAGCAACCTCATTCTCCCAATAACCAAACAAAATGGAATAAGAAGTAAAAACCTCGGATCTATCTCATCCCAATTCATGTTATTTAAACAATTCATTTGACTATTAAGTAGGTCATGTGACTAAAAGTACACGTGGATGCTTATTTGACTTGGGGCAAAGTGGGTTGGAGGAACTTTTCTCCAAACCAGGTCCAAGGAAAATTCTGTCCATTTAGCAAAGTAACACCACAAACCATGTTACCCTAACAAAACAAATCATACCCCAAGTTTATTGTGCTGCACAAGTTCAGATTTTGAATGTTTGGCAGTCTTATTAGTAAAGCAGAATTGCATATGGCAATGGTATTGCACAATGTACAGATTGTAGATGGTTGCAGTAAAGCAGAAGGTAGAAGATTTGAGTGAAAAGCAAGAACAACAATCAAGCCTTTGTTCCAAACTTTTGGGGGTTGGTTATGGTTCCTTAACATATTAATCAAGATCGACCAAATGTATTCTCTTCCACTATTCTATCCGAAGTCATACTCTCTATTATTTCCTTAATTGACATGTCATTTTCTACTATTTTTACTAATATTATTTCTCTTCCTCTACGTTTTTTTTCATTCCATCGATTTGAATCAACTCTCATTTTCACCTATTCATGATTGCTCTCTTCCGAATATAACTAAACCATCTAAAACAACTCTCCCTCTTCTTTTCATCAAAGGCGGCCCCCTATCTTTAAGCAAATTTCCACATTCCAAATTCTATCTTTTGGTGCATTTACAATTTCCATTAATCCATCTTAATATCCTCAGCTATACTCATTTTATAAATATTTTGCTTCTTCATAGCTTAGCATTTAGTATCATAGATATGTTAGAAGTACGCAGATAAATTTACCATATCCTAATAGCTTAAGCTCTTATCTTATGATTCACATCCTCTTTGATCTCTCCATCTTCATGAATTATTGATCCAAAATATCCAAAGTTCTTGCTCTTTAAATTCTTACCACCTCTTCATCTTTGTCTCTACTTTTACTAAAATTACATTCAATGTACTTTGTTCTAGTCCTACTTAATCAAATATATTTTAAAATTAAGATTTTTTTTTAATTGAAATAAATCAAATGCACCACAAGTGATAGTCTTTTCCATCCACGAGGGTTATTATTTCAAATTAGAAGATCTTGGGCTAGTTTGATTTTGACTTTTAAGTTTTAAGGCTTTTGTATTTTTCCCAAAAAATAACCCACCAACTCAAGTTCCCAATCATGAAAGGCACAACTAAATCTAAGATTCTTAGAATGGATCCCTCTTCCCCTCCCCCCCCCCACCCTCCCCCCCCCCCCCCCCCCCCCGCGGTTGAACTTTAAACAAGAATGTACAGAGGTAACTTTATACACAAAAATCACAAATAAGTCAGGGAGTAATTCTTTAATGATGGTGTGTCCCCACACCACACATCATTCCAATTATGGTTGATATCTGTTTTATTTGGTGACTAATAACAACACATTAATGATAGGGAATTAACGTAGTTGAACCTAAAATTTGCCAAAGTAACATGAATATATTAGGAGACATCCTCATAGACAATAATATGATGCAGGAAGAAATGAGTGGCAGAGAATATATAAAATTTCTTAAGGGAAATCAAGATAGAAATACAAAAGTAAGAAGATGGGAAAGACTGAAGACATCACCTACTTGAGGAGAGAGACTCAATCAACCCCTCTAATGGTCTACTTAGGGACCAACTCACCAACTAGAGAACCATTCTTTCAAGCGAAGCTCATAAGACTTGCACCAAAAAATTATTCAAATCCACTCTCTACCATTCTCCTCACATTTACAAGGCTTTATATAGTATCCCACTAGTGATCAATTTAACAGTTTTTGGCTTCAAACATATCATCTAAATAATCTAATTTTGAAATTGAAATAACTCAGTAGCACTGAGAGAAATCTTCAATTCTGATGCCATAATACACAAAAGGCTAGGAGCACTAAGTGATTATACCAAAGAAAGAAATAGCTAATATGCAGATAAAGAAATTTAAAAAAGAAAATGACCATTAAAATGTTGTTGCTCATCATAACATGCTAATGCTCCTCCTAATGAAAGTATTGCTATGGAAAAAAAAGTCTACATACACCTGCATGATGAGTAAAATCATTGCCACATGGCTTCACTACATGTTAGTTATAAACAAAAACAAGAAATCTTCTATATCATTTAGAACACTAAACCTACTTCACCATGAGAAAAGACTTTCATTGACATTTTAAAGCAATTTACTAGAATAATATTCTATAATTACGTTAAAAGTCAAGCCACTAAGGCTAGTTTTTATAAAAGCATGAGATGTAACAGGCAGCAGAACCATTTCTTACTAGCACCCAAATCTAGTAATAGGGCAATCAATTGTTCTATCACTAAAATAGCGCTGGTCTAGTATCAAAATTAACAAAAAAAAATTGCGTTGAGCAAAAGATGAGAATGAATAATTAATACAAGTTACCCATTTCAAGTCAAAAGATAATTTATAAATACTGGCATAACCTCTCTCTTAAAGCCAATATTCTAACCACTAGATCTTCAAAAATCTCCTTTACTGCTAATAAAATAAGAGTTTTGCCTTCTACCAGCCCAACTTCTATATCTCTACTTTCACAAACTGTAACTGGAATCCTGACTAATTTACTCTATAAATTTACAGTTGCTATATTCCCCAAATAGGTTACTAGAGATCTCATTTATAACAGATATGTTCCATCAATAGCTCATTATATATCTTTCTAGTGGTCTAGAACAATAGTTACATCTGTGCAGCATGATGGATTAAAATTAAATATACAAACATTAAGATGCTTTAATTCATGTTGCAGTAATGATGACTGCATACAGTTCAATGTCAAACAAGTACTCTGTTGAAGAACATTAACAAGTATTATATGACAATAACAACAGGGAAAAGTAGAACTAAAATTACCGTGTCCATACCCGAGTCACGACTGCAGAATCAACAGGATTCTTTCCCATCCAATCCAGATTATTACAGCACATGCCAACATTACAACAAAACTAGTACAGTAACCTGGTAAGTAAGCACTGAGTTAACAATAGATCTGGATAGCTTAAATTTTCCAATGAGTACGTGACAATAAAATGAGGAATAATACAGAAATAACCAATCTTAAGAAGGAAGGGTAGATACAGGGGCGGAGCCAGAAATTTTTGTTTGAGGGGGCCGATTTGTGTTGCTAATTTATTAGTCTATACAAACTTTTATACACATACACAAACACGTCTCTATACACACACAAAAAATTAGTATTTTTCATAATGAATCCTTAAAATTAAATGTTTCATAGAATTAAATTAATCTTTCACCATCTTCCATAGTGAAATCTTTACAATTTTCATTTTCAATATAAGTTACCAAATTGTCTATTGTTGTGAGTAAAAAAATTTCAATTGAATTAATAAAGTGTTCAAAGACATAAATGATCCAAAGCTTTAAAAAATACGAGAACACATTTTACCATAAAAAATGAATTTGAGAAACAATATGTTCTCTATAACTACTAGATAAATTGGACAATTTTTTTTAATAACATTATTGAACTAACTCAAATAATTGAGGGGGCCAAGTCCCATTTTTGAGGGCTAATTATTAAAATGTTAAATATTTCTATATAGTAAAAAAAAAATTTCAAAATTTTTGGGGGGGCCATGGCCCCCCCACCCTAACATGTAGCTCCGCCCCTGGGTAGATACCCAACAAGAAGCTTTTCATTCTATCCATACCAACATTACAGTCTTTTGGCAGCTTCCAACATGGTGAAAGCGGAGGGGAAAACACTTTCCATGAGTATCTATTTTAGATGAACTTGACTTATTTGAGGTCTTATCCAATAAAGCTTCCTGAGAACTGCTGTCCTCATCTTCATCGTCCTCATCATTTGCCTGATGGCAAAGGTCAACCCTATAAAAAAACCCACAGGAGAAGCATAGAATATTGCTCACAGGAAACACTAGTCTGAAAGAAAAATTGTATGGCTATCAACTTGAAAATGAAAATATTCAGATATAACTAATTGAATGTAATCTTTTGATTATGAAACCATTGCACTTCCGGATATCTTGTTATGATTACTAATGGAAAACAAGTCCATAGAAATTAGTTATTGACATCAGTCCCAAACTTGTTGTGGAGCAGCATTAACCCACCCCACCACAAAAAAAACCCAACAAAAAAAAAAGAAGAAGAAGAAAAGGCACTACTTTAGATGTAATCAAATTACCACAAGAAAGAAATGCTTTATATATATATATATATATATATATATATATATATATATCCAACATCACTAATGAAACTTCAGAATGGAAATTAATAAAGACTTCTTTATGATTTTTTTAATTGATAAGTTACACATGTACCCAATGGGTCTTGAACCCATGACCTCACCTTCCATCCCCTTATTATGGGAGAAGGAAATGCTAATTGAGCTATAGGTCATTGGCTTCTTTGTTAAGGTAATCTATTTATTATGACAATTTTTAATGAAATTCTGTTTGCACTGAAGCTGTATTCATCTATCATGAAATGCATAAAAAAACACATGCACTGTTGAAATACACACACACACACACAACAGATACATCATCCTTTTTTTTTTTTAATAAGTAAGAAGAGAATATTATTAATAATAGAAAAGCAAGAGAAACACAAAGAAAGCATATGATCAGGTGAATTGGGACGCTTTGTTTTATCTGTTGGAGAGGATGGGCTTTGGGGATAAATGGAGGAGATGGCTAAAAACTTATGTCTCTACCGTTCACTTCTCAGTTCTGGTTAATGGTTCTCCTACTGGTTTCTTTGGTAGTTCTAGAGGTCTTAGACAAGGTGATCCTTTGTCTCCCCTTCTCTTTCTTTTGATCATGGAGGTTTTAAGCTGTATCCTGAAGAAAACGGAGGAAGGTGGTTTCATTCAGGGTTTTCATGTGGGTCCTATTAATTCTACTGGTATCTGTGTCTCTCACCTTTTATTTGCTGATAATACCATTCTTTTCTGTGATGCCTCTAGAGAGCAGATTCTTTCTATTAGGCTGGTTTTGACTTGTTTTCAAGCTTTTACTAGTTTGAAGGTGAATGTGGGGAAAAGTGAAATTTTCTCTATTGGGGAGGTGCGTAACATTCAGTCTTTGGCTAATATCCTTCAGTACAGGATGGGCAGCTTGCCTATGATTTACTTGGGTATGCCATTGGGAACTATGTACAAAACAACCTCTATTTGGAATCCGATCCTTGAGAGGAAGGAAAAGAAGCTTTCAGGTTGGAAGCGGCTTTATTTGTCTAAGAGTGGTAGACTCACCTTGCTGAAGAGTACCATTTCAAGCCTTCCGACTTATTACCTTTCCCTTTTTACCTTTCCCTTTTTACTATCCCTAAAACTGTGGCGACTAGATTGGAACGCATTCAAAGGAAATTCTTGTGGGGTTCTTCAGTGGAGTGTTTCAAATATCCATTAGTGGCTTGGGAAAAGGTTTGTTTACCGCGTGAGTTGGGTGGTTTAAGAATTCAGAAGTTGGTGCCTTTTAATCAGGCCCTTTTAGGGAAATGGCTTTGGAGGTATGGCCATGAATCCTCGCATTTGTGGTGAAGGGTCATTGCCATGAAATATGGGGAGGGAAAAGGGGGTTGGTGCACTAGAGCTTGTAGTAGGGCTCATGGTTGTGGGTTATGGCGGGGTATTAGTGAAGGGTGGGACACTTTCGCTAAGCATTTCTCTTTTGTGGTAGGGAATAGTTCTCGTATTCTTTTTTGGCATGATAAGTGGACTGCGGATGTTCCTCTTAAAATTTTTTATCCTCAGTTATTTTTATGTTCAGCTCATAAGGAGGCTTGTATTTCTGATGTGTTAAGCCCTCCAGTGGGTGATAATGATAGAGTGCGGAGTCTAAGATTTCATAGGGAATTCAATGATTAGGAGTTGGCGGCTTCCTACTCCCTTCTTCATTTCATCCAAACCCAAACTTCTAGGAGTGGAGGGTGTGACAGGCTTTGTTGGGATCTTAATGGCAATAGGAAGTTTGATACTCGGTCTTTTTATCATAATATTTGAAATGCAGTTTCTTCCTCTTTCCCTTGGAAAGGAATTTGGAAAGTTAAGATTCCTAAAAGGGTGGCTTTTTTTATGTGGACAGCAGCCCATGGTTAGATTCTAACTTTGGATAATCTCATGATTCGTGGTCGCCCTTTGGCGAATCGCTGTTGTTTGTGCTGTTGCAATGTGGAATCTGTGGATCACTGTTACTTTTTTGTCCAATAGCTCATTCTTTGTGGATGTATATGCTTCGATTGTTTGGGATCGATTGGGTCATGCCAGGTTCAGTTGTGGACTTATTATTTAGTTGGTATCATTGGCTTAGGAAGCATAGCTCTGATATTTGGGATTTGGTTTCTGGCTACTTAATGTGGACTATTTGGACTAAACAGAATTGGCGGCCTTTTGAGGATGAGGAGAAAACTGTGGTTCAGTTATTAGAGTTTTGCCAACAGACCCTCTTTGATTGGTCTCGATGTTGGGGTTTCTCAGATTGTTCTACCCTTTTGGATTTTCTTTCATCTATTAGAATAGATTAGGGGCTGCTTCTGTCTTTTTGTTTCTTTTTCTTCCTTGCTACCAATATTATACTTGAGTTCATGGAGGTCAACAATTCCAAGATGAATCCAACAGCATGTGATAGTTGTAGATAATAGATAGAACTTCACTAGAAAAGCATGGGATAGGAAAGACGCTGATAACTCATGCAGCATTATCAACTGCTGTTGCATTTTAAGAGAACTTCAGGAGTAGCAGAGAAACGCAAAATAATGAATTCAAAACATAAAAAGATCATTGATGTTGAGAGCTCCAAACACACGACTTCAAACTCAAGTTGAAGGAATCAAGAAAGGTTGACCAACCCCTAAAAAGCTTTCCGTTCCAGTATTCATCAAAGTTCAATGCACCAGAACCAATATCCTCAAACCACAAGGATGAATTTTGACTGGTCCTATTTCAAACTCTTAAAGTATGAATATATAAATAAAAGAAGAAGAAAGAAGTCTCTACTCTCCTATGTTTTAAGCACCTTTAGACAAGTTGAGCAATCTCACTAACAGTGTTTTCTACTCCTTTGTTTTGTTCTTTAATTGGGTTGGGAAATTAAAGAACACAAATTTAACCACAAATTGCTATCCAAAACTTTGTTTTGCTATCCAAAACTTTAACCACAAATTGCTATTGATATTTCCTGTCATTCCTCTTCCTTTTAAGAACCCTTTTAATTGAAAGATGCATCTGTATATTAATTTAAAAAATTGGCTATTGCATCCATGAAATTCATGAACTCAAGACTTCATAAGCTCTATAAGCTTGTATACTTCAGAATCCAAAATACTTCAATGTGCACAATAGTATAGAGAAAAATTAAATCTTTAAGAAACAAAAATTCAGCATTAATTTGTGTAAATATTGTCATAAGGAAAACAATTTCAATTCAATGAATCAAATTGATCCAATGCTAAAGACAATAGAGTGATAGACCAGCTGTGACCAAGTACTGTGTAATTAACATTTCAAGGAAGCCATAAGTAACTCAAATTAACTTGTAGAAGCAATTTCCTTAAGTTTTGGATCAGCTTTTCCAATTTGCTGAAATTTATGTATCAATCTTATACTCACTTCCTGTATCTTCATTTTTGCCCGTTCCTCCTGGAAGCATATGTGATATGTCTATCTCAGTCAGCATTCTCTCTTCTCATTCTCATTCCAAGCAACCTCTAACATCTCATAAAAGGCATTTTCAGTTCTATTTCTTCCTGCCTTGCCACTCATTTACCTCAACCTGTTGAACTAACGACACTCATTTTAACTTAGGTTCCACAAGCTTAGAGGCACAATATTTTTTTAAAAAAAAGGACAGATACATAGCTTTCTAGATTAATTTTTTTGGATTATATATAATCAAATAGGTTGCCAATGAGCTCTAGCTCAAACCAAAACTCCTCCCGACATAAGAAAGGGTGGAGCGTAAGGCTGTGGGTTTGAAACTCCCCAGGCAATAGCTCTATCTATCAGTGGCACATCAGCTCCAAGAAGGTTGTGGACTAGTGGTGATGGAAAATGGTAATAATTCGACTGCTTCAGTTGGGATAAGGATTAAGGCGGCGAATATCAATGGATACAAATATAATCCGAACCAATTCAAAATACAATCAAGAAGGCCAATTTGGAAGCGGAAGCGTATTGTATGAATTTTCAAACTCCCACCACCCAAAAAAGAAAATTTATCAATCATCATCCTACAAGTCAATCAACATCAAGAAAAAGCACCCAATTTCCAAACCCAAGAAATAAATCAATTTATAGAACAATACCCATAAAACAAAATCTCAATCAAATTATCAAAACTGTGATGAGAAAGAACTAAAAACTCAAAATACAGCTCCAAAATTTTTATAAACAAGTAGTCTACTAAATTTTATAAACATAGACACAACCTCTCACCCAAAAATAGAGCATCCTCACTAACTCAGCCTCACTAACTCTCACCCATACACTTAGCCTCACTAACTCTCACTCACCCATAACTCTCACACCACATTGCCTCTCACTCTCACTCACCACACTGCCTCTCTCACTGCTCTTCCCTCTCAACAATTTCATATCTCAGGTAAGGGTTTTTTATTTGATTGTTATTGTAGTTGGGTATTAGTTGTCTATGGGTGCGGGTTAAAGAGTTTGAGTATCATAATAAGTGTAAATTACAAAAATTTATAGTTTAGGATGAACATTGCAATTGACCTCGTTGTTTAGGGTAGAAAGTTGCAATTAACCTCAGAAATAGGGTGATGTAGCCTAGCCTCTTTTGGTGATGTATGGTTGTAGATAGAAATAAAGTCTATTGTAATCTTTAAGGTAATCAAGGTTCTAGTATCTTCCTTATGTGTTACAAAACATTTTGGCTGTGTATGTGTTACAAAATTATATGATATCTTTTGTAATTATTTAGTCCCCCATTATCTTTTGCAATTTTGTATGTGTTACAAAAAATTGTGTTTGCAATTATCTTTTGCTTTACATGTCTTTGCCTCTCATACCATCCTGTTGTAATTAGCTTTTCCTATATAGGAAGGACAGATGGATTTGTATATGTCCAATTGTTAAATATAGTCGTACTATAGCCAAAATTTTAGAAAAAAATGTTCAGTTTGTATCATGAAAATCAAATTAAAAAGATTTCTTGGCTGCTTCTTTTTATTAGAAAGTTAAAGACTTGCTTGAAGTTTCTTTTAGATTAGGGAACTTCAAAATGTTTTTTAACTAATATAGTAACTTGACTTTAATAGGTTCACAATGCCTTAAATTGATATAATCTTATACCACGGTGGTCTGCTAAAGAACGCCAATGAGAACAAGGGATTGCCATTTGAAGGGCCGGGTATAAAGAGCTATTATATCCAAATTGATCGTAGGTTGAAGACCCTTGACGAATTGAAGATGATGGTTATGGAAGAGTTGTGTGAGAATCTTGCTGTGCACAACATACAAATTACTTATCGTATGCCAAATGAAATCCTAAAGCACCGGATTAATTACAAGTATATGGCGATAGAAACAGACAAACATGTGAAGATCATGTTTGACAAGTTGGAGAGAATACCTGAAGTAATTAACATTGAGTTGTACATATAGTTAGAGCCGCGTGCAGAAGTTGGTATCGAGGAAATCCAACAAACACAAACAAGTTTACAAGTTACAGTTCCGGATGCTCAATATGAGTATTTTATACATGTAGAGCATGATGATGTTCATGCCAATGATGATGATGATGATGATGAGGATGATGATGAGGGTGAGGATGACGATGATGATGACGACTATGTTGATGAAAGTACTGCCATTGACGGTGAAGATTTTGTCGATGGAGATGAGATTGAAGACATGATTGAACAAGGGGACTTTAGGGACTTTGAGATGGATATTGATGACGATGAGACATTGGACGGTAGTGAACCTGATGCAGACAATGTTCTTACTGTCCAAAACATTACGGACACAATCCCTGCCTACGCACCTCCTGCCTTGTCATTTTCTACAAATACTTGGGAAAATATGGTTGATCCTTCACATATTGAGACACCATTTGTGTCTATTTGGAGAGAGGAGATGAATTTGTGCAAAGGCTTGACTTTTGCCAATAAGTGGAGGTGCAACGCTTATTAACAAAGTGTTCCCTCAAGGAAAACAAACATTTTATGATCAGTAGGTCGACCATGACAAAACTTTGTGCGAAATGCGTGGATGAGTCATGCAAGTGGTATGTCTACGCAGTCATAAAGCCCAATCTCCACAGATTATGGATGGTCACCGTGTACAAGGGTCCTCAAACGTGTATACGGATTGGGGTGTGAAATGATAGTAGAATGATGAGTTATAATTTTATTGTAGGCGACATCCTTAAGAAGTTATGTGAGGATCACACTATCCTAATTAAGCATCTCAGATCTATGATAAAGTCGAAATATGAGGGTCATAAGCCTTCTTACTACAAGGTATGGGATGCGAAACAAAAGGCGATTGGGAAGATGTTTGGAAATTGGGAAGATGTTTGGAAATTGGGAAGAGTCTTACCAAAGGTTGCAAAAGTTGCTAATGACATATATTGATCAGGATCCAACTACTCAGGTGTTCTATCATACCACATCCATCGGTGAAGATGACACAGTATTTTTGAATTATATGTTTTGGTGTTTCGATTCAAGCATTGATGGATTCAAATATTGCAAGCCGGTTATCAATATTGATGGGACCCATCTGTATGGTAAATATCAAGGAAAGTTGTTGGTTGCAATGGCAACTAACGCTAACAACAAGGTATTCCCTCTCGCCTTTGCTATTGTGGATTCTGAGTCTAGGTCCAGTTGGAGGTGGTTTTTACAATGCCTCAAAGATGTGATTGGCCACGTGATACCTGACGAAGGCATTTGCATAATTTCTGACCGACATCTTGGTATAAAAAATGCCATTGCAAACTGGCCTAGAAGGGATGATGGAAGAACACGGGTATTTCATAGATATTGCCTTCGACATGTTGCGAGCAACTTCAACACACATTTTCAGAACTCGACTCTAAAGTCAGCGGCGTTGAAAGCGGGATATGCTACTCAGGTAGTTAAATTTGATACCATAATGGAGACCATTAAGCAAGCGAAAATGGAGGCCATAAGAGTAAGAAGAAGGTGACGGGGAAGGATAGCAAGGAAAAGAATCAAGATTATCTTCCATACACATACCTAATAAGCAAGTCTGTGGATATGTGGACCTAGTCACATGATGGTGGGAGATGTTTTGGGGCAATGACAACCAATATATCAAAGTGCTTCAATGGTGTACTAAAAGGTGCACAGGGCCTTCCTATTGCTGCGTTGGTTGAGTTCACTTGGTCCAAACTTGTTGAATATTTCCACGACCAGCACAGAGAATACCTTAATGAGTTGTCAAAGAGTAATAAATGGAGTGAATATGCCTTTGACACGTGGGACGGAAATCACAAAAAATCTGAGAAACACTATCTCAAGGCATTTAGCAATGAACAGATGATATATCAGATAATTACTCAATTTAACACGTGTAGCGCAGGAGGGGGAAACCACAATTATGAAGTTCGGTTACGGGAAAGAACATGCAGTTGTGGGAAATGGCAAAACATAGGAATCCCGTGTTCACATGCAATTAGAGTATGTGACTATTTACATATTGATTCGACCACATATATTCACCCATGTTATGGTTTGAAAAATGCCCTTAACACTTATCAGCATGCATTTGTGATTCCTAAGTCACAGTTATTGTGGAGGGATCCCATGGGGCCAAAGTGGTTGCCTAATCCAGAATTGTTGCGGGCCAAAGGTCGACCAGTGAAGTCAAGAATAAGGAATGAGATGGATGGAGTGAGGAATAAGGATCGAGAATCGGGATGGCGGATGGAGGACGCAGATCTGATAGAGAGTCAACCCAAGCAAACATGTGGACTATGTCATGCTTCTGGGCATAACAACAGAAAATGTCCGCAGTCCCGTGGCGCTTCCACAAGCGGTCATGTTCCACACTAGGTAGGTAGATGGCAAAAAGTTATACATCGGTTAAATAATTGTTGTTCATTCGATGTTTACCTAATGTTTACTATTTTGTCTCCTAACGTGATTACTCTACGTTTTTCAAGCATGCTTCCATGGATGACATTTTTGTCGTGCGGACCACTAATCTTAGGAAAAGTGACTACGTTGTATTGGCTCTATGTGAACTTTTTGGTTTTTGTTGAATGTACTTGTAATTCTCTATCCAATGTACCTCTATGAAGATTGTGATTTGAGTAGTATGGTTAGAACTGCAAATTAAGCGTGGTTGGGCATGTTTAGAATGTTGATATATTGAGCAATAGCTTTTGCTGCAATGTAAGTGCATTTGCATTGTAAAACTATGTTTATGCAGAGAGCGTAATAGTTTCTATAATTTAGTGCCTATTGAGAATGCATTTTGATATAATTTAATTTAAGTGCATTTATAGTTTCTGGTTTGCCTGCATGTCCAGAAAAAAAAAAAAAAAATTTCCCAGTTTCTGGTTTGCCTATTGAGCAGTTTTGCACGTCTAGAGGGGAAAAAAAAATTTCCTAGTAGAACTTGAGTCTATGAAACTCAAGTTCCACTAGGAAAAACAGAGCTAAACAGAGCATTCAGAACATTCGGGCAAAAAAAAAAATTTCCTAGTGGAACTCGAGTTTATGAAACTCGAATTCTATTGGGAAAAACAGAGCAAGACAGAGCACCCCTCTCGGCCTAAACAAAGCAATCAGAACATTCAGTAAAAAAAAAATTTCCCAGTAGAACTTGAGTCTATGAAACTCGAGTTCCACTGGGAAAAACCGAGCAAAACAGAGCGAGTTCTTCAGTGGAACTCGAGTTTTATAGACTCGAGTTCTACTAAGAATCTCGAGTTTCAAACACTTGAGTTCTTTTCTTTTCTTTTTGTGATTTTTTATTATTTTAAATCTCACATTTTTTTTTCTTTTGTACAAATGAGATTTTTTTTTGGTAAGTATTGTGAACATACGTTTGATGGTATTTCAAGGATTAAATCACATCTAGCTGAAGTTATTGATCTTGTTATTTGTAAAAAACTACTAAAATTGTTCAAGAAGAAGCTTATTTTTCTCTCAAAAAAAAAAAAAAAAAGAAAAGAAAAGAAAAGAAAAGAAAATAAGAAGCTTATCTAGCCTTTAAAATTTAGGCGCGTGCAAAAAGTTAATCTGATTTTGATTTAATTTTAATTATAGTATATGTATGTGCTATAGAGTATAGAGAGAAATAGACATAACATAATTATATAATATTTTTTAAAAATTAGAAAAAGCTTATTCTTTTTTCATGAAAAAACTTATTTTTATAATTCTATAGATCCATTTATTTTAAATTATTTGTTATTCTTCTATTGATCCAATTTTACTATCAATTTTCATATTCTAATATTATATTCTTTATCCATTTGTTGTAAGGCAAAAGAAATATGGTTCGAAAGAAAAATCGATTTTAGGAGTATATTGAAGAACTAAATAGTTGTTTCAAATGTAAGTTTTGTGAATGTAATTTTGCTAGGGTGCTACAAGGATTAAAGCACACTTAGCTGGAGTTAAAGGCCACGATATCGGTATTTGTAAAAAAAGTAACTACAAAAGTCCAAGAAGAAGCTTCTCTAAATATTGGACAACCTAACAAAAAACTTAAAGGTGCATTGACTTCAAGCAAGGCCGAGGAGTGGAATATTAGCTCAACACAAAATATAGAAGGATGACACATTAAGTGGACTCTTTAAAAAGGTGAGTGATGTTTGTAATCAATATTGCAAATATTTTATTGTTAGATTATATTTTGCCATAATTTTGGTTGAGATAACTAATTCAATTAGTGATTTTAAATGTTTGAATCAAGTAAAACATTATACTAATTTTTGGTGCTAGGGGAAGGCTCATTAGACAACAAAAACACAGTTCATGAAACATAATTAGCTCAATTGCTGGAAGTCAATAATTATATATTACCATCTTAATTGAATGCAAGTACAAGGTTGGAGTTTCTCAGCACAATACTGGTTAGCCAAAAAGTCATGGCACATTAAATAGAAGAAAAAGAAAGGAGAGAGAAATTTACCATAGAAACCAGTTAATTAGGACCAGAATTTATAAATAAAACACATTGTAATTTTTTAACTTTACAATTTTGTCTTTGAAACATAGATAACAAGAAGATGGTTCGTAGTGAACATATATTGCACAACAAAATTCTTCAAAATCCATTTTTCTGAACTGAATAGAACTAATCTGTAACATACACTAGGACGTAATAATTTTCTGCATGGAGATGAATCTACTTTTGTTAGGACGTAATAATGTGAATTGTTCCCGCAGATAAGCAAGCTGAGCTACAGTTAATGTCTTTGCAAGAATTTGTTCAATTCTTTGCTCCATGAATCAAGTCTCCTCTTCTTGGTCTCCAATTCGTAATTCAGTTTTTCTTATTCTTCAAATTTCCTATGAACATTATCACGAGCAAGCCGCTGCAACTTCCTTGTTTCTGAGAAACAAGTCAAATGGTTAAAAATATAACTAATTTATCATATCATATTTGTGCATATTATAAAATTGATAAACTATCAATTTTCCGAAAAGCTTAAACAGATCGGAAATAATGAATTTTACAGTCGAACTTAGGAACACCAACTCTAATACCATGCTAAACTACCACTATTTCCAAATCTTAAGTTTTATGATATGGTGAATTTAATCATTTAATTATTATTCTAAAACTAATCACTAGTTATGTTTAAATTGCTGGCATTATTTTGTGATCATCTCATTCCTTGGGTTCAATGCTATGAGCTTGTTTCAAGGTGCAACAATGACCAATTTCTATTCTTTTATGTCACATACAACCATAGATCTTATCATCTTGTCAAGAGCGTGGCCTGCCAACCCAGAAATAAGGAAGAAAGTACAATCTTTTTTTTTTAAATTTTTTTGAAAGGAGATTAATTGAACAATCGTCAGACTGTTTGAATATACAGTGCAACATACAACCTGTTTATATCATATAAGTTTGACTAAGCATAAAATGAAGCAAACTTTAGCACATACATACAAACACTGCAAATGAGCATAATTCAGGGCCTGAAGGATGTATGAAGATTGCATCAACAAAGAAAGACAAAGAAAGAGAATGAAGGTACAAACCTTCTTCAAAAGATTTGTGCATCCTGTCTTTTTCTTCAAGCATCCTACTTAAGGACATGGTCTTTTCATTGTATTTATATTGTAGCTCATTTAGACTTTCATTTGTAATATCGATTCATTGGCCAGGTCTGCCACAACATTGTTTCTGCTTTGTGCTGCTTCACTGTCAATGTCAGAAACTGTTCTTAACTGCCCTTTACTGCGAAGGAAATCACCAATCAGCCCTTCAACATCATAGTCATCAGCGCGTGCACGCCACCCATAGCAGTTAGGGCCAAGATTTGTTTTTTGAGCATTTCACTCCTTTTTGCCATGATGCTCAATTTCAAACAATTTCTCAAATTCAGCACAATTCATGAAACCTCTCCAATCATTACAAAATTTTACAATGGCCTGTCCCATGAGGTCCTTCTCATCCGGGAATACTATAATTTCCACTGGTTGAAATTTCCTGAACCTTGTCAACTAGTGTTGAGAACCAAGTAAAATGTCTTTATTCTCATTGGTACATACTATGTTAACAACAATGCCCATCCAAGGCCATACGTACAGATCATCAAGCTTTGGAAGTAGAGCAACCGGTTGTGGCAAAATTGGACATTGCTAAAGGTCCACTTCACCTGCTAGATCAGTCTCCAAATACTTTGCCAGGGCAAGGTGGTTTGCCTTTTGTTTTGCAGATCTGTTGGCAGAACCCTTACCCATTCCTGAAGCATGTTGAAGCAAGTCCTTGTACTTGTAATCTTGCTTCTTCTTCCCAGCACAGCATGAACATCTAAGGTTGCCATTCAAACCTTTGACTTTAAACTTTTCAACTGTCAGCTCCTCAAATGGTTTATCGATGTAATCATTGATCTCAGATTCACTGATATTTGACTCTTCAAAACTGTAGTCCATCTAAATTTTATAAATAAATCCAAATTCAGTGTTAGAAGAACAAAGAGTTTCGAAGTGAAAATAAAAACGCTAGAAATCACACTAGCACAACTCTCACATAGCTTATAGTCTACCAAACCATGATGGAAGGTGCCAGCCCATGATCACACTTGCTCAGCCAATGATATGCTTCATTCCTTCAAAAATTTATCTGTTCCTTCATAGAAAATGTCATACAAATTTGAATATTTTAAAAGATTTTTTTTTTGACATAATCCTTTTTTATTATTAGTTATCAATGTTACCCTCCAGTCCGTGTAGCCCTTTCCTGGAATATAATATCCAGAAAATGGTATTGACACAAGCTAGAGTTTTATGGGCTGTGTAGATTGAGAGAGAAGGGAGGGAGAGTAAATTAGAGTTTGGCAGATATTAATTGGTGAACTGGATCAACCTTGCACTGACCATCTATTTTGATAGAAAAAACGATGTTTTATCTAATATTTTTCTTAGCCAAACCAATGTTTGATTGATTTCAATTAACCTCACTAATGCTTAAAATAATTTGAAAAATACCTCCCCATACATAGTGAAAGCCCCATCCATAACACATTGCATAAGTCTCAGTTCCCTCAAGTTAGAACTAAAAAGATATGAGAAACTGTGCATCACTCCGTACATCAATGGATAAAGGCATGTGGGAAATTAAATCTTGAAAATGAACAATTTCCTCATCTTTTCAGGAATATGGGGACCCTCATTTCAGCATCACTGAAAACAGCCCCATAACTAAATTAATGATCATGTTTAAGAAAGTTGACATGTGCCATTCTTCTTTCTTTTTTTTTTTCCTTTTTAATAACAGTCCCCACAGTACTTGAAGAAATTGTGTAGTTTCCAGTCTAGATGCAGAAACACATTGGACCACATACAATTGGTGAGAATATGACAGCAGTCAAACATGAAGATGGCATAGACATTTACTCAAATGATTCCAAGGCCACATTTCCAAAGATATTTTTATAAATTTGTTGTGAATTAATCTGAAAATTTTATGAGAATCCAAGGTGACACCAACCAATTTAGCCCCAAAAAAAGAGTTGCACACCCAACAAGACTAATAGGTATCACTAGCAAAGATCTAGCCGGAATACATTTCTTTTCTGGCATTGATAAATCAATTTACAATCATTTTTTAGAAATCTAAAATGTTTAATTACAAAGGATGATGAAATTGACTAACTACAAAGAATTTCGTGCATGACAACAAATTTGGAAGGAAATAGAACACTATTTAGTAGAGCATTATTCTGGTTTCAATTTTCCCCCTATATATTGGGCATATCTTAAGGTCTTCTCCACAATCGCAACATGTCTGCATACAAAGAAATTTATAGAAGAAATTTATTAAATGTTAATACATTTCCCTCACTTATCTCTTCTAAAGAGAATGACCAAATGGAAGAGGAAAATTTACCTGGTGCCCACACAACCCTTGACCCCAGTTAAAAGAAAGAAAAAAAGTATCCAGCCCTATTGACGATGTTTTGTCTTCTGCCTCGAGTCTAACCCCTAATGCTTTGAGCTAAAGCTCACCAGTATCTTTTTCCTTTTCCTTTTGTTGTGAGCATGAGAACATGACAAAAGAGCACCAAATCCCATTTTTTAAATTAACTCACTTCATCACATTTCTAGAAAACACTCATTCAGATCTTTATAAAGCTCAATGACAGTAAGAATATCAAGAAAAAAAAAAATCATGAAACCTTTGATAATGAAATGGTAGAACTGTTGCAGGATTGTGCCTGCGCTTGTGCATGCATACGGTGCTGGTACTGCATTTGCTCAAATTGCTGTAGCCTTAAAGCGAAGTTAATTCCATTATGTGAATTTCCACCATCCTGCATTCCGTCACTATCCTCAGTGATTTGTGATCCACTTGGCATGTGATGTAGAATTTGATAGGGGTTCCCTAAAGAAGTTCGCCTGAATTGCTCACCATTGAAGGAATATGACGGTACAGTTTTTAAACGCGTTCGTAGTATCTTGAAGGCGGCACTTTGCTGTGATCAAGAGTCAAATGCAAGGTAAACATAAATTACTAACCACACAATTAAAGCACTTTACACACACACATATTGCATTTTGGAATAAACACCACCAAGCAGCTAGTGTTAGGAGCAAGATTAATCTGTTGGGCCGAGACGCATTGAGATTTTAGTATAAACAAGCCCAATAGCTGGGGTAACAATCAGATGAAAATCACCTTGACGTGAACCTTACTCTTTTACTTGGGTGTCAAGATCCAAATACCAAAAAGATTTCCTAGGAAAAAGAGGAACTTAAAACCATTTTCAGATGGAAAATAATCTGTATTCTAGTTCTACACCTAAACAGTGCAGCATACTGTTAGATGAATTCTATATATTTTGGTAAATTTTGTTTTCAGGCTCTTTAATTTGCAGCTCCAGGTCGAATTACCAGATCCCTATCCACCTCACTAACTGCAACTTGATCATGCATCCTGATTTGTGGTCACTTTTATGTTCCAATTCCTCAAAACTGGAAATCCCAATGTATCATGTGATTGTTCATCATTACAAGGCATTTGGGTAAAAAATTATTTTAAAAAACTGTAAAGTATGACAAAGATAAAGAGAAAAAAATAAAGATTTTTCATGGATTAATTTTGTTTATATACACGTGAGGACATAACTATCTTCTCAAAAAAACCAAAAAAAAGGTGTGTACAAAACTACTTACATTACATGATAGTGTATAAGTTGGTTTTTAATGCAGGCAAACATATTTGTCATTAACAAAGGGGGAAGGAATGAAAGTAAAACTCTTCTAGAACCATACCTGGGGAAGCAACATCAGAAGGCCATTTAAGGCTTTTAACAACCATATATATCTTCCAAGTTCAAGAAGCTGCAAGAACCACAAAAGAGGTCAGGCACCAGAACATATCAACTGTAAATTGGGAAGACAAAAGCAGGAACATAAACAAAAAAAAAAAATCCATTTAGTTGCAAGAAAAACTGCACCACCATTAAACACTCTGTACAAGAATAAAATTAGATACTGAGGATGCCAAAATTCAAAATTTGGGACGAAGTCCCTGTTGTTGTACTGAGAGCGAAAAAACTCACTTTCATGCGCCAAATACAGACAGTACAAGAAAGGTCATACATCACACCACTGTACAAACACACTAAGGGTGAGTTTAGTTCTGCTTTTTGTAAAAGTGTATAATGAAAAAATTGAGTTTTTAAAAAGTACATAATAAAAAAGTGCATTTTCAAAAAGTTAAGTGTTTGATAAAAGCTGTTAAAAAGTGTTTTTTTTAAAAACTGAGTGGTTGGCTAGCACTTATAAAAGTGACAATTTGAGAGATAAATTACCAAAAAGGACAATGTATATATAAGGGAGTTTATTTCATATATATATATATTTTTTGGATGTGAGTTTGGTTCATATTTAAAAATCAACTATTTCATCATACTTAAATCAATTTTTCTCTTTCTAAAAAAATTATTTTTTTCTCACCAATATTAGCTAATAATAACTTACCATTAAAATTTATTGTGACAATATTGTGATAAAAATTGATACTAATTTTAATTTTAACATACTATTAAAATTATTTTTTTCTCTTTCTAAAAAAGTTATTTTTTTCTCACCAATATTAACTAATAATAACCTACCACTTAAGATTTATTGTGAAAATATTATGATAAAAATTGATACTGATTTTAATTTTAACGTGCTATTAAAATTATGTTTTTCTCTTTCCAAAAATTTTCTCACCAATATTAGCTAATAATAACCTACCACTTAAGATTTATTGTGAAAGTATTGTGAAAATATTGTGATAAAAATTGATACTGATTTTAATTTTAACATACTATTAAAATTATTTTTTTCTCTTTCCAAAAAAATTATTTTTTTCTCTTTCTAAAAAAATTATTTTTTTTCTCACCAATATTAGCTAATAATAATCTGCCCCTTAAAATTTATTGTGAAAAAATTGTGATAATATTTCATTCTTCTTTTTTCCTTTTTTTTCCCCTCTTTTTTTATCCTCCACACACGGCATTTTTTTTTTCTCCTCCACACACGTACGCGTTCTCTTTTCTTTTTTATCCTTCTTTCCTCCTTTTTTTCCCTACCATTCCTCCAAACTCCAGAACATTCAGAGCTCTCCTTCTTCGTCTCTTTTTTTTTTTTTTTTTTTTTTTTTTTTTTTTTTTTTTTTTTTTTTCTTAGCACCTCGTCTGTTGTTCTTGGTGGAATCCATAGCATCCCACTCAGGTTCTGGCAACGTAGAATCCATCGAAGTGCGCGATGAAGATGAGACGGTGGAGTTCGGAGACGGCGAGTGGCTGAGAGGGAAGGGCTTGGAGATCGAAAATGGGGTCAAAGTCGGAGTCAGAGTCGGAGTCGGAGGGTTTGATTGGGAGGGGTTCGCTGATTTGATCAAAACCAGATCTCGGTGTTGTTGATGCATTCGGCTTCGATTTCGTCCTGTAATTCTATCATTTTGCTATATTCTGATGTTTTTTTGGTTTACATTTTGAGGAATCCTAATTTGCAAGGGATTGATTTTTTTTTTTTTTTCCTTAGCTGATTTGGGAATTTGTTATAAATTTTTTTCTATTTGGAGAGTAGAGAGATGAGATGAGAGGTGTGAGAGTGGAGCTTCAGGCGTGAACTGATGAGGACTTTTTATCAGGGTAATTTGGTAATTGAGTAACTAGCCCAACGGATACCTTAAACGCTCATGCGCTTTTTGGTTTATGGACCTCCAGCGGTCCATAAGATTTGCGCGTTCTTAGTGCATTTTCTGCCATGGCTCAAAACGCAACTTTTTGGAAAAAGTTGTGTTTTGGGCTGAGCCAAATGCACAAAACTCTCCAGCTTTTTAATAAACTCGCGTTTCAGCTCCTAAAAGCTGAAACAAACGGGCACTAAGAGGCATTAAATTATCCATGTACAAGGGTTTTATTGCAAGACAAAAAATATAAAATATAAAAAATTATTAATTGATTGGACATCCATCACATATAAAAATGGTCCACTGTTTGCACGTGTAACAGAAATTGAAAGCAAAATTCTTCCACTTCCACAAGGGCTACCACTTTAGTAGAGCCCTTACTAGCCAAGTTCTCTTCCAAGAAAACCTCATCTCCTATTCCCCCTAATTCCACACAGCACCAAAGAGAAAACTTCTCACCTCAATCTTGCGATTGTTACTTGGTCTCCCACACATCACATTTTCTCCTATCTCACAACCTTGAACATCATACAAGAGACAAAGGGCATCAACTGACTATATTTTCCAATCCTAAACAGGCCAAACAATCCTCAAAATTCAAATGCAACACTCCGCCTGACCAACATATATAGATAGCCAAAATTAACATTAATGGAAATCAAATCAGGATAAAATCCCCTTCAAAGCACACTTCTCCACACCATGCATCCTACAAAAAGAATATTGGTCCCCTCGACCTCCTTAAAAGGAAATATGCTCCAACTCAAGCCAGCCTATTCCTAATTGCTTTTCACTCACTCTCAATGTGACATTTTCATAGGAAAAACATATTAATATTTGTTAAGGACTTAACCAGAAATAACTATGATAGGCATTATTTTGATGTTGCAAAGAGAAAAGACCCAATAAGGTATGAATGTTTGTCATTACAATTGTCTTTTACTTATGCACCTGCAGTCTAAGATAAGCAAAGGCTTATAATTGCCATGGGTGAATGGCACCATGAAGCATACAATGAAACAAACAAGTCTTTCCCAGCGGGATTCACCAGTGAATGTTTTAAAAGATTCCGAAGCTCAGACAATTCAGGGGATGCAAGTAAAATCAAATTCAAAGCCTGAAAAAAAATTTAAATGGATAAACAATAATTCACCAACATTAAGTGACTAAAGAATCAACACAGGCAAAAGAAAATAAATTAAAAAAAAAAAAACTAAAAGAGAGCAAAGAAAAGCATTCTAAAAAATATGTACTGTTCGATGTCCCAGTTATGCCACACCATCTTAACTCAACGTACAATCTTATGATGTTGCTTCATGTTGTTCAAAAAATTATAACCAAGCAAAGCACTACAGGTTTATACAAGTTCTCAGACAATCAACAGAACCTGAACCATCATAGATGCAAAATCCAGATCCGAATCTCCTTCTAGTATGGTTGAGAGTTCACGATAGACCCTTTCAGCATCTAAAAGCTAGGTTGCACGGACACGCCATTTTTGGCATCGTGTTGGTGTCGGACACGTGTCGAACACCGGAACGAGTACGACTCGCCGGATTCCAATGTTCGGCGAGTGTCCACTTTTTTTTTTTTTCATTTCTCTGACACGCGCCAACGCGGCGCTGACACGGCTTCGACGCTACTCTGACGCGTCCGACACGCCAGCAGTGAAGAAAAAAAAAAGTAAAATCATAGATTTTGAGTCTGAGAAGTCATTTTGAGAAACCCACCTCTCAAGTTCTCAACCCACCCTCCCTCTGACCTTTGCCGTTGCCCTCTGTCCCTCGTCGGAGCTAGATCGGGCCGATCGGCGAGCTCCATAGGCGTCGAGTGACGCCGTGCCCTATCCCTTCTAGCGATCTCTCTCTCGGCGTGGACAACAGGTCCGACCTCCTCTCTCTATTTTTTTTTTTTCCTTCTGATTTTGGTGACTGAATGGTAATGGGTTTGTTACTCACTTATATAGCTGTTACTCTCTTATTTATATAAGTTATAAGTTATAATGTGTTTTTTTTTTTTTTTTTTTTAATCCCACTCTTACAGTTAATGTATTTCTTTACTCAGCCTTTTGTTTTGCCTTGTAAATTGTAATATTTATTATGAATTTAGTGATTTTTGTTTTTGTGTGTCCTGCTATAGTTTTAAATATTGTGTATTATTGTACTACTTTGGGTGTTAGTTTACTTATTTGTAGTTCTTACATTATTTAAATTCTAGACATAAACGTATTTTATGTCTAAAAATATTAAAAAATATGCCTAAATATAAAATATAATTAATTATTTAACCACCATGTTGCCGCCGTTTCATGTCCTAATTTTTCAAAAATTGTCGTATCCCCGTGTCCGTGTCGTGTCCGTGTCCGTGTCCGTGCAACATATACTAAAAGTACACATAGCTGGCAGATAATCAGAGCACTACGCCTGAGGAATAAAATCAAGAATGAAACAAGAGATTTAATCTCAGAAGAAATAATACGATTAAGTTAATATTGATAAAGAATCAGTACAAGACTAGCAACAAGAAAGCAAGAAAAGATAAGAAATGAAACTCACTTCTCAAGAAGAGAATTATCTACCCGGAAAGTATGAGCTAGGAAAACAACAAGGTGGCGGAAGTGCTGAGGATCTTCTGCTATGCCGGCATGAACCTCTAGAACAAGGAGCACAACCTGGGAAGATCCATAATAGCCAAGCAATTAAGAAAAAATTGAAGCCAGTAAATGATTCTTTTTGGTACTAACTACAATCACTACCAAAATGCAGTCTCATATAAGTAGCACACATTCTAAGGTTAACCTAAGGCTACAAAGAGTAGAAATGCCGCATTTGATTCAGTTTCACAAGACCACTTTCAAACCTGATATTTATAAATTGCTCTTTGTAAAAATTTAAAGCATCTATCTCACAGATAGATAGACCAACAATATAATCTCATAGACCATCCATATTTTGAAAATTATAACATACTACCAACTCCCAAAAGAAGTGCAAAGAAATGCAATACATAAATCTTGAACTTTGAAATATTATAACACAATACTTGAAACATATGCAAAACATATTACATTAAATATATAATGTTTGTAAGTGTGTGTGAAAGCCTGCAGAGAGGCTACTTCTCATATGAATAGCTGAATTATTTCATTTGCAACTGGAAATTATCTGGCCACACTGCCAAAAGACAACGGTCAAATTTCAGACTACTGCTCATTTTTTACAAAATTTTAGCTGGGAGATTGGCAAACTTTTGACATTCTCAAACCTGACCAGCAAAAGGGAAAAAGAAAAGCAAAAGACCGACTTCAGTTTTTTAATAGCCCTGAATATGGTATTTCTCGCTTACAAAACATACAGTTTTAGCCTCCTGTTTTCCTCATCAACGACATCATTTTCTAACTATCCTCTTTGCTGAGTTATCTCACTATGAATTAATAGCTGATCCCCAAAATACCAAGAAAAGAAAAGGTGAGAGACTACATATATGAGGATCACAACAATGCCACAAATAAAAATAACTCCAACTACATTACTGATGATGGTGAAATTCAACAAAAAAATGCAATTTCATTACACAATCAGAAATGAAAATGTACAACCAGGATAAAAGAATTACCTCATCAGAAGGATCTGACAGCGCTTTCAGAAGGGAGTCAAATATGTCATTGAGGGAACTTAAGACCTGTTTCAGGTAGAAAATTTAATTCAAACATAATTGACATTAACAAAGAAAGGTCCACCAAACAAAACTACAAAAATAAATTCTGAGCAAAATAAATTGATTAATTATCAAATTATATCCCAAAATTTAAAAACAAGATCTTGTTTAAACCTATATCCTTAAGCTTACCCAAGAAGAAGAAAGATTGTAGTAAAAGCTAAAAGACATGTATTTCCCAAGGGGAAAAAAAAATAAATAAACAGTGTATTTCATATGGAACCTAATATAAGAATGGGGCCACTTGGTCATTTCAGGACTTGAGCATGGTCCTTTGATTAGCTGAGTGCGATCTAACTTTGCCGGAGAATCGTCATTATCAACTGCATAACTAACCTTCTAACTTGTGGCATCAAATCAAAGACTCCATTCGCCTTGAGCTTGCCTTCTTATGTATTAAAGTTGCTGCAGTCTGAACTAAACGTATAAGAATGTTAGTTAAGCAAATGTTTAAAGATACCGTTTTGTTCTCGTAGCCAGTTGTAAAATTTTTTATTTAAAAAAATGTCTTCCAAATATACATATATACAATCATTTCACAAGAACCAATATAATTCCCAAATATTGATAATGTATGTGGATTATATTTTTGCTTTTCCCTATAACAATCAGATTCCAAGCGAAATGATCTACAAACCGATTCTTCCATGCAAGATCACCAGATAGTAGAATACCAACGCGGCTTGCAGTTTAAATGGTAATGCAGCACTTGTTCTTGTTGAGTTGCCAGAAGTCGCCAAAATCTTTTGTTCAAGAGAGAATGCATCTGCATTGGTATACATGGCCAGAATGTTTATCAACCAACTGCCCTAACCCGCACAGTTGAAATGGTTCAATTCAGCCTGGGATGCAGTACTTTCTACAGCTATCCACCATTCCTCATCTTCATCATTAATTCTCTCCTGGCAGAAAGAAAAATTGTTAAGGTTACAAGAGAAAAAATGAAGATTGCATGGGTTCAATAGTTCAAATTCTTGCAAGCTTGAAGATGCATTATGCTTTGTGTCACTTGAATTTCTGACAATTTCAAGGTCCTACCATCCTAGAGCATTTGCTATTCAATGGTCTGGTTATTGGATGAGAAAAATATGCACTTCAAACCACAAATTCAAAAAACACTGCATTGACGCTGTTGAAGGGGGATATGCACAATGCACCGATAATTTTGCCTTGAATAAACAATTTGTTTCTCAAAACATGCACATCCAGCCCATACAAAAAGCTGCACTCACTATTAACTAAATTTAAAACATGAAGCTCCTAGTTTTTGGTAAGGGGAAGACAGGAAGGGGGTGGGAATGGGAGTTATTTCCTTAAACTTCTAACACTAAGCACATTTTTTACTTCATCATTTTCATTTATCTCATGCTTAAATGGTTTGACCTTTTTTCTTTTTTCTTTTTCTTTGTTTATTGCTAAGTAACACAATCACTCATGTTGAACACATGACTTCACTCTCCATCCTATTCTTATGGGAAGAGCAAGTGTCAGTTTAATCAAAACTCATTAACATACTACAAGGATAGCAATGGGTGGGGTCAGAGGTTCTACTACCGCAGTAAACCATAAAAGAAAAACACATATCCTATAGCTGTTTTGACTTGGAAGATGGCAGTAGGAAAGGGCAACAAATCTAACATGTATAAGCATCATAAATATACTAACCATGTTGCTAAGCTCTACTGTATTTTTTCTTATTTTCAATATCATCTGCAACTCTTATGGCTTCAACCCACCAAGAATCTTTACTGCAGTTGTCTGTAATGTTTTCATCATTGTAAAGCAAAGCGTGTTCCTCATCACTATCAACAAATTGATGGTTGAGGTTATTAACTCTTGACACACCATGATTAATTGTCTGATCAGAATCAAAGAAAACCAGAGGATCAGGAATGACATCAATCGGGATTGGTCATAAGGGAGATCGGTAACCTGAAGCCATCAATACCCTTTGTTAAATGATCAATCATACATTAAGAGGATATTGAAGTTGATAACTTTTAAGGAAAATACTCTTATGCACCTCTGCAGTCAGGATCATAACATTTCTGATAATAAATAGCCCTTCTTAAGTCAACAATGTACATCACTGAACCAATAAAACATTGATGCACATTAGTATCTATGCCTCAAACATTAGCTATAAGATTGAAAAAAATGGAAAAATATTTGTTTACTGCAAAAATAAATAAATAAAAATTCAAGTATTTTAGTGGGTGGGTCGTACATCCATGGCTTACTCCCCTGGGGTGGGTTCAAAGGGCCTTGCCTTTGTGAGGTTCCATGTGATAAAAACAATTAAAAAATAAGGTTATCAACAATTTTTATATATGTGTATGATGAAATAGAAAAAGAAAAAAAAGAAAAGAAAAGATAGAGTTAAATATCCTTGGAGAGGAAAAGAGAACTTGTAGCTTTCACTTCAGGCATCCTTAAAGCATCATTTAAAGTTTCAAGTCAAATTCTAATATAAAATCTCATCAAATTACTCCCTATGATCTAATCTCAAGTTGTAAATATACTTGAAGATAAATATATAAGAAAAAAAAATTGTAGATAACCTTATTTTTAGATAAAGATAGGCATAACTGATAGATTTTTGCATAAGCAAACATAATGAAATAGTGCAAACGATTAAAATCATTCTTTTTTCAAAAGATAATGATTTAGTTTACAAAATTTTATATTTTAAAATTTACATATGCTAGCAGGATTATAGGAATTGTCATAGAGTAAATAAATAAAGATACAATTATGAAAAGTAAAAAATAAAAAATAAAAAAAAAGGTTAAAAATACTTGCAAAGAAAAATGATATGAAAAATACACATGACTAAGTTTATTACCTTCATTTTTATTTCACAACAAATTTATTATGAAATAAATGTGCGCAATTGAAATAGATGAGTTTGCAATTGAAAGTAAAAATTATTACGAAATAAATATATGACCATATGTTTATTGTTTATATGATCTTTTGCACGAATATTTGATCCTAAACTGTGGTTTTTTTGCCTCTTGGTGGCTGAATTTGTAGGTCCTTCTCGTTGTCCATTCATAATGGATCTTTGTCTTAACCTTGCTTCTCTTGTTTTTTATTTAAACGTTGTTCAACCATTTAACCCATAAGGAAGAAATTTAAGCATGGCAACTACTGAAGCCAATGTACTGATAATAACAATAGTTTTTAGAGAAAAAAGAAAAAGACTTGCCTGGAGATCAATTTCTTGAATGGAGTTTTTCTTTTGTTGGTACATATTATATATGTCACGTCTTTGCAAATTTGCAACAACATTAGCATCCCGGTTTATTGAAGTATTCATAATTCAAGATTAGTTTATTGAAACAAATTTATTATAAAATAAATGTACACAATTGAAGCAAATAAATTTGTACTTCAATACAAATGTACTATGTAAAATAAATGTATGACTATATTGGTTACCTTCAATTGTTCATTGCATATATGATCTATTTGCAAGAATAGTGTTTCTTTGCATTTTGTTGGCTGAATCTACATATCTTGATAGTCATGAACTCATAATGGATTTTCGTTTTAAAAGACAAATCAAGTCCATGTAAAATGTAAAAAAATACTTGCTAGTGGCGATAGTGATGTCTTCCATGTCAAACGGCTTCTAGGAGAGGTAGAGAATTTATTTATTTTTTTTAAATTTTTATAATAAACCAAGAGAGAAACTTAGTTTGAAAATTAAAGGAGTCAATATATAATAGTAAAATATTAATATTTGGAAGTGGTATTTGATGCAGATAAGATTTCAATTGTGATCAAATTCATCTTCTCATTCTGTTTTTTTAATTATTATTTTTTATGTTTTATGCATCTTAGTCTTCGTATAATTAGTTTTTTTGGTTGTATTTCTGTTGTGGGAGGTACAAATCTTTCCCCAATTAGGTATTGTCCGCTTTGGGAAGGAGCACAAGGCTGATGCCACCCTCACGGATTTGCTCAATCCCACATCGGGGAGAGACGCCTCCCACCCTTGCCTTAATGGTTTTTTAATGAATCAAATTTTAGATCTTAATTTTTTAAAATTAAATTGGATGCCACGCCACTTAAAATTTGCCACATCATAACACCGTTAGCCATGTAAGCACTAAGACTAACAGTTGTTAATAGAATGATCAATTGAGTTCATTTTTTAAACTTGAGAGACTAATAGTACTCATTTCAAAATCTTTGCCAACACTACAACATTTTATAATCGATCACTTCAAAGACTCATTCTAGAAAAATGTAGTAAATGAAAAGAAACCAACATGCTGAATCCTAAAAGTCATTTGATCAACACCAATGTCTCTAAACCTACATCAAATATTTAAAAATTAAAAAAAAGAAGAAGAAGCAAACAAAGAAAAGAAAACTGATTTCTTTGTTGGGTTTTGGAGAAGAATGCGAAAGAGTAAAGTACTGAACCAAGAGACAACTTTTGCCATTTTGAGAATCATATACTCGGCCTCTGATGAAACAGACACCAAGAGATTTCTTGGTCCTAGGCTTGGCCTTGGCCTTACTCTTTGTCTCAGTTTGATGTTTGGTGGGATCCTAACCAAGGTCCAAGTAGAACGAATGAGACATTAAGGGTATGTTTGGTAACTGTTTTTCCCTCTTATTTTTCTATTTACAAAAACAATTTTCTATTTTTGAGACTAAAAAACTTGTTTGGAAACCCAAAATGGACAAAAAACAAAAATTGTTCTCAAAACTCAATTTGTGAAGAAAACTAAAACATGCAAAATGCTGTTTTCAGTTTTTAATTTTCAAAAGTCAATGAAAACACGCATTTAATTTAATGGCTCTGTCTCTTTTGACGTGTTAGCATTAGAATTCAAATCCTAGTTATAACAAATTTTAGTATTTTCTATTTTTTTCTTCAAAAAACTATCTTTTTAATTTTAGCTAACCAAACATGTTTTTGATTTCAAAAATACACGAAAAATGTTTTTTCTTTATACTCCCAAAAACAAGTTTTTCAAAATAGAAAACAAAAATTGTTACCAAACATAACCTAAGTGGTACAGTTGGACTCAGTTAGAAAAAAAATTGAAAATGTATAACTAACATAGTGATCCTATTTTGTAGACAATGTTTTAGTGAGAGTTAAAGATGTATTTTTACTTGGTTGTCCTTTAGTTGTGTCTCTACTTAAACCTAAGGAAATAGGGGTATATTGGAACAAAAAAAAAAAAAAAAAATTGGTCCAAATAGGGAAAACCCCTTCAATAGTAGTATAGATAAATTCAAATTGAAAAATTACATTAATCTTAAAATAAAAAAGAGCCTCATCGCATGTGCGGAGCGCGTGTGATTAGGCTAGTTTAGGTTTAAAATTGTAAGATGAAGTTGCCATTTTTTTATTCTTCTTAAAAGAAAGTTTAAGAACTTTTTAAAAAAAAAAAAAATTATGGAAAGAAATCTTTGTAGATTTGAATTTCTTGAATTTTTAAATATTGTCTTTTTCATTAATCTAAACTGAATTAAGATCTTCTAAATTTCCTAAGATACTCTACCAATAGATTTCCTTAAATCTTAACCATTTTTTTATGATTTAAGGGTCTAGATTTTGTCATATTAGCATTCCACTAATAATACTCTTAAAATAAAAAAAATAATGTTACAAACAAAACAATTAAGATTATTGTTAGTGAAATGCTAATATTGTAAAATCTAAACCATTCAATCATTAAAGAATGGTTAAGATTTGAGGAAATCTATTTGGTAGAGTACTTTAAGAAATCTAGAGAAACTAAATCCATCTAAACTCTAAAGAAAAAAAAGTTGAATTTCCTTTTAAAGAAATTTCTTAACTTTTATATATATAGAGAGATGGGTTCAAGTTACACCTGGTGTAACTCTACAAGAATTACACTTTTTTTAAGCCATGGATTTTCAAAAGATCTAATGGTAAAAAAGAAAACACAATTTATTCATCTCATCATTAAATACTTACCTAATTAATAACATCCTTGTTAATCTCTCTCCTAATTAATTACTTCTTGTCTCTCTTTTTCTCTATCTTTATTTCACTGTAATTCATTTTTCCTCTATCACTTTCTTCGTCTATTTTCATAAAATGTTCAAGCAAAAACATTAACACCAGGAGCAGCAATTAAATTATAAGCATCAGATAATTATTGCCATATCATCAATTTGATTGTAATTTTAATCTCTTTTATTCTTCTTGAATGAGAGAGTAAGTCTCACAAAGTTAAGAACTACCACAAACTATAGCTTTGGAGGGACACCAACACCCTTTGAACCAATAATCTCTGTTAGATCTATTTGCCCAATAAAACTAATGCACTTTACAAACTGAAACTTAGGAACAACAACACAATTACAATTAATTTTCCATTACTTTTCTAATTCAAAGTTTGTTTTCAAAATTTCTCTTCCATTTTTTTCTTCTTTGGGTTTCAAGAGTTATAGTTTCAAGAGAGAGGGGGTTAAAGGACTTACCATTGCGAGGTCCCTTTTTAGACTGAGGAACACCTCATGTTTCCTCATGGATTTGAGGTCGGCTATATCCTTGGGCAGCAACAGAGCCTGCTCCACTGAGTTGGCCACGTAGCCTGCCTTGCCCCCCTGGAAGTCTTTTATGAGGCATCACTTGGCAGAGGAGCACCATCCAGTTCCAAGGATAGGGCCTAAGCTGGTGTTGCTACATGCTGGTCACCCCGCCTTTCACCCTCGCTGGATAACCTCATCTACATGCCTCTGGGCTATTTGGCCCCCGCTTTGGGGCTCATCCTCCTGGGAGGGGTGGGTTCTTCTTGTTTCCACCACCTCTTTACCCTTATGATCCCTTTTCCTCTTGTGGTCGGCGGGATTAGATCGAAGGTGTTGGGGGGAGAGGGTTGGAAGGGTGGGAAGCCTGTCTGGGCTGCCTTCCCCCAAGGTTGGGACTTTAGCATCTCCTGGAGAGTTGATCTCGGCTTGCGCTGAATCCCCATCTCTTCAGGAACGGTGGTGTCTTCTTAGGTGCTGTTTACTTAAACCAAAGGAGGGTGGCTAGAATCGTCGACCTGAAGGTCTGGAGATAGTGGCAAGTTAAAAATGCAAAATCATCTTCAGATTTAGTCAACTCAACCACTTCTTTGTCTTCTTCCTCTTCCTCCTCTTTGGTTGCTGGTTGCGATGAGGTTGCCTCCTCCTCGATAGCACGTTGGAAGGGCAGTGTACCTTTGGTATGCCTTCAGGGATAGGATCGGTGGTGAGAGTGCCTTTCGGGATGGGGCTGGTGGTGAGGAAGCTTGGAGCAACAACATTGATCCTGTGCAAGCAGGGGTCCCTTACTTTGATTACGCACTTCTGCGCCTGGAAACTTTTGGAGATGGGGATGTAGTCCAAGATTAGATGGGCCGCCCTCAGTTGGCCATCTGTGTGGATGAACACCTCGGCCTTCAAGATCTTGTCCAAGCTCGACTGGTTCGTGAGATTGAAGTTGGGAATAGTAGCGTTCTTATTTGCAAAACCATTAAGAAAAACAAAAAACATCATTAGCAAAAAATAATGCAAATCAAAGGACATTTCACGTACAAACACAAACAAAAGAAAAAGAAAATGGGGTAATTTTGAAATTATAAACCTAGACCTAGAACCCCGCTTGGTATCCCCTCTCTCGTCGGACAGGGGAGGCCATCGTGCCACTCCCTTGATACGATCAAGAAATCCTTTTTTAGGCCTTTGTTGGAATCGAGGAGGCATTGGATGAGCCTAACCTCGAGGTACCAAGATTTTAGGTAATACCCTTGCCCCGATAGGTGATGGAGGTTGTAAATCCAATTGACATCATGGTGAGTGAGGTTTAAGCTCATTCTCTTGTTAAGGGCATCTACACTACCTAATATTCTAAACATGTTTGGGGCACATTGGGTGGCAGCTAACCTATGGGCCCTAAGGTAGTCCTTAGTGACCATGCCCATAAGAACTCTCATCCTTCCTTCTATAAAGGCAATCATTGGGATTACCACCTCTTTCTCTTGCCTTTCCTCATGCCATTGCCCTTCTTCACAGTATCTAATCGCGACTCCTAATGGGATCCTATACCTAGCTTTAAAGCTCTCTAAACCCTCCTTAGAGTCTACCAAATGGGCGAATCTACCCATTCCTAAAAAAGATTTGGAGGTACTAAGAAAATTGAGAGAAATAAGAGGAGCCAAGGAAAAGACAAAGAAAAGAAAAGTAGATGGAAAAAGTAAATGAAGAGATTTATAAAGGCTTACGTAAAGAAGGGAACTGATTTCATCGAACTAGCTCTTGGTATTTGTGAGGGCACAAATAGTTTGGGTAAGTTTGCAGGTTTAGTGTATAAGTGCTAAAGTGAGATGAATGATTGATTTGAGTAGTATTTATATCAAAGAGAAAGTTACAAGCGGAAAAACTCCCACTTGGTTTCCAGTAAAATCCTCAGTCGTTAGATTCGCATCATGTACTAGAACGTGAGAAACATGGAGCAGCAAAAATTTAATGAAGGTGCGTCTCGAATGCCGAAGCGTCAGGAGCGTACTTTGGGCAGTTAAAAAGGAATCTGTACAGTCAGAGGTAATGTAAAATGGGCACGGAGGAACTATAATTACATAGAAATCCTCATTTCTTCCTGAGGAGCCAAAAAGAAGAATCTCGAGGGGCTATTGTAGGGGTGATAGGCCCCGGAGCCCATATTTATGTATATATTGAGCCAGGAGCCCAATTTGAGGACATTAGGCAATCCGAGGATGGGTAAACACTTTCATAAGGATTCGTGTTAGTAAGTGAAGAAGTGAAATTTGATTAGAGCCATCCAAAAGGGTGGTCTAAGGAGGAATCCCTCCTCGGTTGAGCAAAGCCGAGGTTAGAGGGTGTGGTCTGCCCTCAAGAGTAACGTTCTGGATCATTCCATGGATGAGAATAAGCATTAGGGAGGAACAGGACAGAGGAAAGCCATGAAATATCTTAAGGGAAAGCTGCTACCACCGCATTAAATGTTCTGCAGCTAACTCTTTGGCTGCATTAATGAGGAAGTGATACTTGAACAGTAGTTTTCAGCCTTACAGCTATTCTCTAGAGACTTCAGGAAGGTGCTGATGTGATAGGGATCAATACCGACACTCTAATCTACACATGGAAGGTAGATATGAAGGCAGAGAGATAGTATAAAATAGGGAGAAGGCAATGAGAGAAGGAGATCGAGAAATTGAGAGAGAAACATTGTAGCAATCAAAAACTGAACTTGTAATCAAACTTGAGAATCAATATATAAGAACTAATCTCCTTGGACTGTGCCAAGGACAATTTTCTTTATATTAAACTAGTCTATCTACATTTTCTTGTCATTTGAATCCACTATACTTGTTGACTGATTTATTAAAGCCCAATTTTCCAATCCACTCTCTACAAATTCCTTGTATTGAGCTTTTTGGGCCTAAGTTCATTTATCCTTTGGGTTAGGAACACAAATTGCGTCCTTACAGGGACATTTTGCTAAATAATTTTAAAACATGGGCATTTTGCTTCATAGTTTGTAAATTAAGGGCAAATGTCCATTTTCTCCCATTTTTTAATGGGAGATTTACTAAAGCTTAGTCCATATTTTTGGTCCGTTTGGTAGCCCATTGTAAATCCTCTGTGCAAGATAGAAAAACTATAGTTTTGGAGATTAGGGTTTTATATTATTTTTTAGAGAGAAAATTGTATTGCCGCATCTTCTATTTTTTCCTGAAAATAGTGAAATCCCTACAACTCTATAGATGTAGGCAAATTGTTGAACTAGGTAAATATTGTCTTGTGTAATTGTTTTCTTTGGCACATATTTTTCTCTATATTTTGCATCTCACAGATCTGGGAATTTCGTGTATATTTCCCTACACAATGTAGCATTAGGGTCTGCTTTTGTCCACTTTAGTTAGTTCGGTCCAATTAGGTTCATTCGATCCATTTTAGTCTACGTCAATCCATTCGGTCTATCTCGGTCTATTTGGTCCACTTCGGCGATACTTTTGGGAGGAGATATTCTTGTAGAAAGAGGAAACACTTCATTGAAAATTATGTTCTAGATAATATTACATTTTTCTTATTATGTTATTAAAGTCTTGTATTTTTTTTTTCTAATATAGGTGAGGAATTTACTTATATTTGCTTCTTCTTTAGGTCATTCAAGATATATAGATGATGAATCATTTGTCAGGAGCACTAAAAACAAATTTCAACAACACATTACATTATTTACAATATATCTCACCTTATATAATAACTAGATTTAAATACATTATGTTTCCTTGAAAAAAAAATTACAAACTTTAAAACACTTTCAAATAACAAATACAGATAACTTAATTTATAAAATCTATTATATTGTTTCAACTATACTTTATTAGAATTTTCTCAAAAATAAACTATAATTTATTAGAAAACAGCCATATCATTTTAAGATTATTTATAAATCTCATCTACTATTTTCTTTTTTCACTTAATGAAAAAACAAATCGCCAAATTTTTTACCGTATTGCGCAGGTCTGCGATTAGTTTATTATTGAAGTCTTAAATTACTAGAGTGATACTAAGGATACTATAAATTTTACTATATAATATTTACAAACGTATGTATCACCATTCATTATGACATTCATTTATTATGTTCTTGAAATCTATCGATTACATTCATTACAGCATTAATTTGTTAAAATTCAGTAAAAATTGTTTTAACTTTAGTTTTTTCCAAATTATTATGGAAATTTGATGATAAATGGTGATTTGGCACACTTACACCAATTTTTAAAAACCATTTAGAATTTCAATTAACTTGAATTTCTATTGACCCACAATTTTAGGGGTCATATTAGGGTTTTTTTTTTTGGTTTTTTTGGTTTTTTTGTTTTTGTTTTGTTTTTTTTTTTTTTTTTAACAAACAAACACACACAAAGGAGAGGGAAAGAGGTTCTAACACAAATAGCCAATATATCATTTCTTTTTTTTCTAGTAAGTCTAATTATCAAACTAAAATTTTGGGGCCCATGTATTGATAGCATAGAATTAAAATATATTTTTGGCTCGTAAAGTTTGGATTTGTTTTTATTTTGATCATTCATGTTTCAAAATTTTCATTTTTGATCCTTTGTGTTTTATTTTATTTTTTTTTCCTTAGTACCAATTCTCATGCTCTAAAGAAGAAACAATTTACTGCAACCATTTCAAGATCTACTCCAGGACACGGTCCTTTCAGTTGCTATTGTGAGCCAAATGCAGAGTCATTAAAAATTTCATTAATTATCTAAGAAATCAATATGTGCTATGTTGCTAAAGTGAATTCGCATTGTACTTTAATTCTAAAAATAACAAAAAAAATCCAACTAATTCATGGCTTTTACAATATTGAAAGATTTCGTATAGAAGTGTGGCCTTGCAACCTCTTCTTGTCGCTCTCTATAGGCTATAGCCCCGTGTGATTTATCTTTTACGAAAATGTTGTGTACAACCAGTATTCCTTGACAAGCTGCCCAAACAGTGAACCTTCTCTCTTCATTAACTTCATTGGCTCATCATACTCCACTATTTTCCCTGGAATAGAATGGAAAGATTTCCTTCAAAACATTTGAACTTAAACATTTCACTGCAAAGTTGACTGGTTTACATGACTATCATTTTCTTTATGTTTTTATACGGCTTCTTGTTTACTTAAAAGGTGAAATAACATCAGCTCGTTCCTTACAATATAAATTGCACATACAGTTGACATGCACCATCAAGAAAGTGGAGAAACTGCAGCATGACCCATCTGCTCATTGATCCTACAAGTCGATACTAATCTGTGTATACCACCCCCCCCTCTTCCTTCCTCCCAAAATAAAAAAGCCACAAGGACTTTCTTATTTTCTGAACTAAATAAAATTAGGTAAATTATAATTAAATCATAATCAGATCAACCTTCTTAAAATGATAATCCAATAATATCTCGTCTTCCAAATCCTCTACACTTTATAAGTTCCCACGAAATAAACTCGGAAGGATTCTTGAAATATACTCAAAGGATTAAGTAAAAAAACCAGGTTTCAGTTAGATAAATATGGACTAGAAACTTCACAGAATAAGATTACCTAACATCAAAATTATAAAAGATATTGAAACAAAAATGAAGGTTCATATCATGCACACATAAGGAATATTCTATTGATGATGGTTAAGGTAATTAATGCAACTCACCATCACTAATAGCAAGAACAATTGTGCAATCCATCACTGTCGGTATCCTGTGGGCCACTGTAATCACAGTACAATCAGCAAATTCAGTCCTGATTGTTTTCTGCAGAATCGTATCTGTTGCATTATCAATTGATGCAGTTGCTTCATCAAGCACTAATATCCGACTTCTCCTCAAAAGTGCACGCCCCAAACAGAATAATTGTCGTTGTCCCTGGCTCCAATTTGATCCATCTTCCAGAACTGAAAAACTAGTTGTTAGTTATCACTGGTGATCATAAACAAAAGCAAGTGCAAACAACATAAATAACAAAGCCTTACCTAAGGAGTCTAAGCCCTTTTCTTTCTCCTTGACAGCCTCGTCCAGTTGACACTTCTCAAGAACCTTCAAGTCAACATTATCACTTTAATATTTGATCCGTGAAATAAACAAACAAACAAAAAGACTATTTTTATACAGTAGAAATTTCAACCAAAGCTAGACCTACTGATACAGAAGCAACCACAGGTAGAAAAGAATTGAAGAATTACCTCCCATATTTCCTTGTCAGAATGTTGAGACAAGGGATCCAAATTGAATTTCACAGTCCCATTAAAAAGAGTAGGATCTTGAGGTATTATACCGAAACGCGAGCGAAGATCATGAAGTCCAATCATAGAAATGTCAATTCCATCTACTATAATCTTCCCTCCAGCTGGCTCCACTAGACGAAATAGGGCACCTATGAGAGTGGTCTTCCCACTGCCAGTTCTGCCAACAATACCTATTTTGTGCCCTCCCTCAAATGTGCAACTGATCCCCCGAAGAACAAGTGGTGCATCAGGCCTATATTTGATCTGTTTTAACATTGGTATTCTTAGAATCTCAGCATAAGAACCTTCTTTAATTTTAACATTAAATAAAAAATATATATATATATATATATACCTGCAAATCATGTATTTCAACTTTACCCACAGATGGCCAATTTGTTGGAGGCCGGTTCCCTTCTATTACTTCAGGGGCCTGACTGGGTATATGCATGTATTGATTTAGCCTTTCTACAGAAATGATGTAATTTGCTAAAGTGCACTGATTTTGAATTGAGGAGACAAGTGACATGTTTAATGAAAGACCATAAGAAAGTGCCATTCCAATAAATCCTGCAACAAAAGGAGAAATTGTCATCAAGAATCTAATACGCATATTTTACAGCTCAATATAACTCCATTAGTGTGTTTAAAAAACCATCTCCAGTAAATTGAACATCTATACAAGAACTGTAAATTGTTAAAGATAGAAAAAATAACTCTTCAAGGTAAAACTCACCAGAGCTACAAGTTCCGGGAGGAAGCACAACTATGCAAAGTGCTGTAGAGGCAAGAACAACTGCACTAAGTGTTTCTAATCTTTGGATCAACCATTCATTTGCTGCAAAACTATGGAAAAAAGGACTAGCATTTATGTCAATCAGTTCAAGATTCTTTGTAAAGAATCGGTCTTCCTTCTCAAAAGCTCTTATAGTCATGGCTCCTGCTAGAGACTCGGATAAATGATTTGCTACGAAGGACTTGGTTGTGCCATTGATCCGCATAAACTCTTTTGCTGATGAAAAATAATATCTCTGTAGATTAAGAATTCCAACAATTAAAACTTCTTCATATCAAAGAGGATTAAAATAAATATTTCCACATCACACACACACACAAGAAGAAGAAGAAGAAGAATCCAGTTCAGGGAACAGGAGATGAAGGCAGTGGCTAGTATACAATTGATCCTTTCAGATGAACACTATTCTCTAGTTTTCAAGCTTTTTGCAAAAATCTCAAATAATGTATATATCTCTTCATCCATTGCACAGAGAATAAGTAAACAAAATATATGACTCCATGAAAAGAGAAAGGCCAAAATAATCAGACAAGAAAGAAAGGAAACTCTATTCATTATTCAGTAATATTAAAAGCAATGCTTATGTTTAAAACTTTGTAATATTACATAACTCGGAGAATATTTATGATTTCCTGTAATATAAGAATTACACCAAAACTCTTCCTCATTTTACTCGGTGGCATCCTGACTTTGTCAGATTGCTTTGATCTCTTGATTTCACTTTGAATTGTTCCTAATTCAAAGCGATTCAAACATCTAAATTTGTAAGCATGCATTGGAGATTGGACTAAAGTTCACTTCATCATCTATTCTCGTTATCAATAATAGCACAGTACCAACACAAATTAAGGCAAAAACACTATTTATGTGAGAAATATCTAAGTCAAATGAAAGAAAACTTCGTCCAGTGGGAATTTTTTATTGAAATGTTTATGGTGTTACCTGTAAGAGAATTGCCAGAAAAAGCATTGGTATGGAAACAAACAGAACTTGCCGGGTAACAAAGGCCAGAACTCCAAGATTGGCATAAGCATTAGTGGTAGCCCCCACAGCAAAGATAAAGCTGAAAGGGACATCAAGATCGACGATACTCAGATCAGATGAGACCTAGACAAGAACAAAATGATACCAAACCATGTTAGTTTCACAAATCTCTTTGATCTCTGAACACAGATTCTGATCAAGATTCATACCCGACTAAGTATCCTTCCCAGAGGCGTGGAGTCATAAAAAGCCATTGGTGCACGAAAGAGGGAGTTAAGTAGCTGTGAAAATAAAGATTTTGATGATTGAAGACCCAAAAAAACTGAAAAAAGTGATCGACCTAGCAAGAATAGTGTTGAGGAAATTCCAATCAGCAAGTAAATCGTTATCAACCGCAATGTGCTAACATTGGGATTTTCAACATTATCAGCCATCCAAGAGTTTTGTGATATCTGACAAATCACAAATATAATGTGACAAAGACTGGCCATGGAGAAGTACAAGAACCCCTTGTTCTGATTTAGATATTGTAAATAAGGTCTAAATCCAGTGTCTCCAATTTCTTTCTCCTCTAGCTTGATCAATTGGTCTCCTTTAGATCCTTTAAATTGCTTCTCTACATAAGTCTTCCTGATATCTCTTGCAGCTGTTCCAACTCCCTGGGCAGCAGTAACATCTGCAAGCCTATCAGAACCAGCAGTCTCTTTATGTGCATTGACAAGATCCTGAAATTCTTGTCTTAAGGCCAATAATTGATGATAAGGGGCTGCTTGTAGGATTTCCCCATCTGACATCAACTGTCAAGAGTATCAAACTTACTTAGGATGATTGTGTTGATTGACAGGTTTGATTAGCAATAATATTTATAAAAAAACAAACTAAATACAAGAAAAGTTAAATCCAATCATCTATTCACTCTTAGTTAGTTATTAAGTCTTCTTATTGGTGCAACTTTTAAGGTAAAAATTGGAAGAAGACTGAGATTCCATTCATCGGTGGTGTATGAGCATATTGGTAAACCGGAAAATCAATCTGAAATATTTTTTACGGGCATTTGGTGGCAAGAGTCACCAGACAAAAATCAGAGGCTTTTGATTAAATAATGTAGACATGGAAGCTTTGAGATATCTTAGTCTTGATAAATTTAAGAACTTATTAACATGAAATATCATATAAACAAGTGTTGAGTGAGCTTAGTCTGTTAGTAATAACTGACTTCACCATGTAATAGTAAATCTGTGAGTCTCACCCTTTCTATAATGCATCTCATGATTAAAAATAAATAGAAAACTGCTAGGTTGGATGTGTTTGAGCAGAATGATGTGGTAACCAGAGGACTAGTAATAACCCCCAGCCAATTCATAACTTTTAAGTCATTAGATTTATCACAAAGATTGCAAGGGAAATAATGAAGAATTTTGAGGAGAGTTCTTAAAGTAGAATACTGACCAGAACAGAATCAATTGCAGGCAGGAAATCAACTTGGTGGGTTACAAGTAAAACTGTCTTTCCAGAAAGTGCTTTCATAACATAATCCTGCCAAAGTATAAGTTAGCTTTCACATAAACCTATTAGTTGGACAAACAAGACATTGCATACTTTAAGAAAAAAGTGATTACATTGAATAAGCTTGTAGCAGTTTGTGCATCAACAGCACTAAATGGATCATCCATGAGGTATATATCAGCATTTTGATAAAGAGCACGAGCAAGTTGAATTCGCTGCTTTTGACCACCGCTCAGATTAACTCCTCTCTCCCCTATTTCAGTGAGATCACCATAAGGAAGCAACTCAAGGTCCTTTACCAGTGAACACCTTTCAAGCGTTTCTCTGTACCTTTTACTGTCCATTTCAGACCCAAACAAAATGTTCTCTTGTATTGTCCCTGTCTGGATCCATGCTGTTTGAGAAACATAGGCAATCTTCCCATAAACTTGAGTCTGAAAATTCAAAAAAAGAAACCAGATTCATCATGGTTAATACCTTTTGATCTTTTGGAATTTGTGATAGGACAACATTCAAAAACATATCTATGCTAAACTGATTAGAGGATTTGCTCTTAACAGGAAATAGAAGTGCAGGGAAACATAGGATAAGGGACAACTCTGTCAAGATTGAAATATATTATGTAATAATAAAAAGAAAGGAAAGGAGCAGCAGGAACTCACAGTTCCCTGAATGAGTGGAACTTCACCAAGAATTGCTGCAAGAAGGGTTGATTTGCCTGAGCCAATTTCTCCACATATAGCCACCTTTTCTCCTGGTCTAATCTCCAGATTTATGTTTTTCAGTGTCGGCTTTGATGAATTTTCTTCCCATGAGAAATTGGCAGACTTGATTAAAATGGTGTCATTTACACTGTCCACATTGGTCTTCCTCTGTATATTTGTGCTCTGCAGCTCTGGTGCCTCAAGAAATTTCAAGATACGTGTAAATGCAACCTTTGCTTGAATGACCACCCAAATAACATTAGGAATAGATCTAATGGGATCCTGAACAAGGCGTAAAGTTGCTACAAAAGTGAAAACGTTATTTGCATGCAGAGGAACTTTGAGAAAATAGCATGCTCCAAAGGTTGCAACAGAGACCAACACAGGAAACGTCCAAAAGAGAAAGCCATTATATGATTTTCGTAACTGCACTGCTGATAACCATTTGTACTCCACCTTCCTTAAATTTTCAATGGCATTTTTGAAATGTTTTTCCCAAGCATATAATTTCAACACCTTCATGTTGATAAGAGCCTCAGTACTAGCCTTCAGTCTCTCATCCTGTGCAGCCATAAGCTTACTTTGAAATTCATACTGTAACTCAGCAAGTGGAGCATTGCAAAGCACGGTGAGAACTATCACCACCAAAGATGCAATTGTTGCTAGCCCTACTGCACGATAAAGAATAACTAATGCAATACAGAGCTGAAGGCTTGTTGTCCAAGTTTGATGGAACCAAAATGGGAACTCGCCAATCCTATAAGCATCCACAGTAACATAATTCATGATCTCCCCTCCCGAATGCGTCAACCTAGCAGCATTGGATAATCTCAGTTGTTTCTTGTAAATGGCAGCTGTGAGCAAAGACCTCACTTTCAGACCAATAAGTCTGCAGCGGAAGTTCCACTGCCTTTGTGCTAGGGATTCTATGCTCTTTGAGAAGAAAAGTGTTATTGCCAATACATAGCCTTCATACTTGAAACTTTCTTTTCCCTCAGCAACCAATATAAAGGCATTCAGAACTAAAGGACCAGCAGACTGCGTAAGTATCTTTAACAAAGCAAAGAATCCAGATATAAGGATCTCTTTCCAATGGCAAATAATTATTGTCCTCAGAATCGATGGTTGGGACGTCGGTTCCTTTTGCTTCTGTTTGTTAAGCTGCTCCAAGAACAACAAATAGCAACTTTTTGCTTGATCTGCCTTGCGCAATTTTGGTATATCTTCAACCTCAATGGTTTTCTCCCTGCCCTTTTTCATCAATGAATTCATCCACCAAAATGAAAATCTACTAAAGAATCCAGCTTTGGCAAAGGTAGTAACAGGGCAAACAGAATCACTTTTACTCATGCCATTGGCCTCACCATTTAAAGGGGTATAAAGAGTACTTTCACTGATACTCTCATCACTTGCTTCATATTTATACCCCTTGTACGTACAGAACATCAACAATATAGCTCCTGGACAAGACAGGATATCTAATGCTGCCTTAATTGATACTTCTTTCTTTGAAATGGCACTAGACAGAGATAGAGCACAGACGATTCCCTGAAGGCTCAATAGCCTTAATGGTTCTCCTGGAAGATTTTTTCCCTGAAGGCTCACAGCTAAACTCACCAACAACCATGTGAACCCTTGAAACAACTGTAGTAACCAACCGTCAAGAGGTAAAGCAGTCTTCATTTTCCTCAATTTCTCCTCCAAAATCCAAATGCCAAAGCACAAGTAAACGAATCCAACACAGCCATTGAAAACTGCAGAAAATATCTGCAAATTTGAAAATCCTTGAAATCGAGCTGGAACCATAGTTGATTTAGATGATGACTTCTGAACCATATTGAATATAAGCTGGGCCAAGAGCAAGACATCGAAGCAAATGATCAATATGTGATTAATACATGATGAGGGATTGCTTAAAAACACAAAGTCAGAACTGCATGGCTTTCCACCACTGTCTGAACAACCAGACTCCCCGCAGAATAAAGTCCACAAATCCTCCATAATCCTTTTCTCTTTGCTCTTCAACCTCTGTATTACATACAAGAGCATAAATATACACATACCAAGTAACTTTTTCTATCAATTTAATGAAGCAGCCAACCAATTGAATTCAAGAAGCAAATCACAATAAATAATTTTGGGGGGAAAAAAGGAAAGTAGAAAAGAAAACACCATTATGCAGCACCATTGCACAAACAAGATGAAGTACCCCACCAAAGAAATTTTAAGTGCAAGAGAAGAGAACAAAAACTCAGAAAGTTCAAAGGGTCAAAACCGTTAGTGTAGCAGCAACACATGCAATAAAACTCCAATGCAGCTGTCTGCCAGTGAAAAGGAGTTGCACTTTAAATTCAGAAAAGTTACTTTACAACCAAAAAAACAAAGAATGACTAACTAATTCAGAGAAGTTCAAGGAATCTAAGCTATCTAGCAGAGCTGGAATATTGATGCCCATGATACAATAACAACAACCAAGTCTATTAGTCTCAAAATTTTGGTGTGAAATATGGAAGCTTTGTGATGTAAAACATATTAAAAGGCACCAAATAAAGAAACATGACTTCCAATACGACACAAAAATTATGACTTGAGATCCACACGTGCCATTGAAAAATACGTAAAACAGTGTTTCAAAGAATGATATATAAAAAAACAAAAATCACAGATACAGAAGAAGTATTCAAAACGACATATACTTGTTTTCTAGTGACATTCGTTTTCAAGTCGCATGTGGTGATCGAGTCATGGAAACCAAACCGCCTATTCTTGTCCAGTTATGCTGCAAGATTTTTTTTTTTTTTTTTTTTTAAATGAAACAAAATAGAAAAGCTAAAAGTTTTGTTCAAACATACTTCTACCCATCAGAGTCTGCTTTCGTCTAAAGTGTGAGCTGCCTCTACTCTCCTGATTCCTGAGTCTAAGTTGGATTATTTGATTGTTTGAAAAAAAAATAACATTTTTAATGTCTATTTACCTATTTCTCTACATTTGAATATTGTAGAGAAACATTTTTAAAAAAACATTTTTATCTTTGTAAATTGTAATCATTACAAGTTTAAAAAATGAAGTCGATGATAATCATTAGTTGCTTAATTCTAACCGATATATATACATCTATTGCGTGGAATTAAGCCTTGTTAAAAGACAATGTTCATTACAACAAAGTTGATTTTTTTCGAGGGTCAAAACCCTTGAAAAAGGTATTAAAAGCCCTCAAAAAATATTATTTTGAGGGTTTAATGGACCCTTGAAGACCTTTGAAACAAATTCCCTCAAGCTTGAAATTTCTATGGCCTTCGTGACCCTTGAAACCGAAATTTCAACAGCCTACATGACTCAATACAAACGTTTTATCTTTATCAAGGATCGGCAACCTATGAAATTTTTAAAATAGAAAAAAAGTGCAATAACCTTTTTTTTGAGGGTCTCCAAACCCTCAAAATAAGGTTTTTCTCTTTTTAAAAAAATAAATAAATAAACTCACAGCCCCATGCATATAGACTTTAAAGAACCATATATTAAAAATCTATATTATACCAAAATTCAAATCAAAGTAAAATTTAATTAGCTTTTTAAATTACTAAATCCTTCATTCTTGAAGTTTATGTTGACATTTTCACGTTAACATAAAGAAACTTAGTATTTTAACTAGATAAAGGAGGAAAAAGGAAAAAGAAGAAGAAGAAGAAGGGAAATGAATTAGTACAAGAACCATGCATGATATGAAATAAGGTTTTTTTTTTTTTTTTTTTAATAGAATATACTAATTTTTTTTAGATAACTTCAACTTATTGGGTCCGCCTAGATCTTTTATAAAGCATAAACAGATAAGAAAAACAAAATTTCTTAATTATATTTTTATTTTGGTAGCCCATGCCATAGTTCAACGCATTGTCAACGTTAATTACGAAAACTCTAGCAAAGTTGTTAGCCAATAATGACAGGAAACACTGAAACAAGAACAAGAAATTGTGTGTAAACCCAAAGAATTAGAAGCAAAAGAGATGGCACATGTGTGTGTTAAACTTAAATGTAAGCCTCTGTTCCTCCACAAGGATTTCAGTTGCTTAGCCCCTTGGCAAGTATATATAAAGACTATATCCTATTTGGCCAAAGAATAAAATGATCAAATTATGTAGTCTATGTAGATGAATGAATAAAAGGGGAAGTCTATTAGTAATATTTGATATTTTTTTTATTAAAAAATATAAAAAAAAAAAAGCTAGTTAGATAAATGGATGGGTATGGTTCTCCATCTTCAAAAAAAAGAAGGGTGCCCTACCACATGGTGATGATAACCTTTAAACAAAAAGTAGTTCTACTGTGATATCTTATAAAAATGGTTCTGGTATCCAATGAAACCAGTTCCAAAAAGCAAGGAATTCTCATAGAGTTTTCATGACAGTATAAGGCAGTAAGAGAGAGAGAGAGAGAGACTAACCTTCTTGAATTCAAAGGGGAGGAGAGCAGAGAGAGAAATTGATGGAGTTGGTGTTGTGTTGGGGGTGAAGAATAATGAGGAGAAAGGGCGGCATTTGTGTTGGGGATGAAGAATAATGTGGAGATATTTATAGTTTTAGCAGTGTGCATATGACTCATAGAAATCTCTGAAATCAACGCAAGCAACTAACGTTATATACCAGCTCCTCCAACTTATTAGTCAACGATTTCAAAGCCAAAGCTTCGCTTTGCTTTCTCAACATAATTTACATTACGGAGCAAGTTCCTCGTTATTTCAGTGTTGGTGGAAATTATTGTGTTCTCCTATTCCTTTTTTTCACATGAATGTTAGGTCTTACCATGAATTGAATTAGTTGGACCTATCATTCATGTGATAAGAAAGACTATGTATTTATAGTACTCTGAGAATACCTAATAATTTTCCTAGTGTGGACTGTAGACTTTTGAAGAATTTAGGTCCATGTATTTATATCACTACTAAATGGTTATTATCCTTCTCAAAAAATAAAAATAAAATTATATCTATCTGTGTGAGGGACGATACCTTTTTTTCTTACTTGCCCTTAAGTTAACTATACCTCTTTAATACTAGGGTCCCCATATTAATAATGCAATATCCATTTTTCAGGAATCTCTGCTGGTCTCAAAAATATCAAAAACTATGTGATGCAACAATTATCTCCTACTGACATGCACAGATTTCACACGCACGTGAGAAGCACGTACATAAAAAATATCACCGTCATTCCCTTGAATTTCTGTATATCCTAAAAAGATGGAGAAATTATAAGGTTTTCATGGTGCACAAGTGATATGGTCCATTATTTTACTAAAAACTCTCACTTGTTTAAAATTGCTGGGTTAATTTTTTTTTTTTTTAAACAGAAACTAATTACTGACTCAATAATTTTAAACAAATGAAATTTTTTTAGTGAAATAGTGGACAAGTGTGATCTACAGAGTAATGTATAATTTCTCAAAAAGATGGTCCAATCTTTTAATGCCAAACCGCCATTTAGCTATATCCTATATAGAGTCAAAAAGATTGCCCAATCAAAACACGTCACAATTCTTGAAATTCGTTTATTTTTGTGTGCACGTTACTAACATTAAAATTGTTTTCCTTTTTTGGATTTTGTTAACAGGTGCCTGCCAGCACCTGTTAACGTTAATGAACCAGCTGTATTAAATCTTACTTGTATTAAACATACACACATTTAATGTATATTTAATTTTTTCTATATTCCTAAAAAAAGGTGTCACCCGTGAACAGCACCCAAAAAACCTCTTGTAGAGATAGAAATTGAAATAGCTTGGGTATTATTTTGGAATATACTAGAAGTTAAATACTACTGAATGACCCCAAGTCGGTTCCAATTAACTATTTGAAATTTTGAAACCATGGCATGGTGGAAGATCCATGGCCCATTGGCTTGCTTCAATAAATCATTATAACTGGTTTCTACCACTCACTGCAATCAAACTGTTCATTAATTTAAACTAAAGTTAAACCAATAGCCACTGATAATCAATTTAAAAATAGCAGCACTATCTGTGAAAAATGTTACTACTCTCATTTGCTAAAACCTAATACGGAAACAACATCCATGAATAAGTTTGTAATCCAGTTAGAAAAGAATATTGATTTAAAATAGCAACCATATATTTTGTGTGTTTAGAACAGGGCATACCCAAACCACCTTCAAGGAGCCTTTGTTATTTCTTGAAATAATCAACAACCCAGTTTCATTTTCCTACAGTCACAGATACAAGTTTCACATTATGTTATCACTTAGAAATGCATAAGACAAATGAATGCATCCTAAATCATCAAATTTTGTTGTTTTACTTTTCCAAAAGAGCTTAACACCAAGTATGTCAAGGAATAAGAAATTGTTGAATGATATTAAAACTCCAACCATAACAACTGAAAAATTAGTGCGTAAATTTTTAAACAATATCAACAGTAAACACTAAATTAAGCTCGAGACCCACCATATGTTATATAGAATCATAGATGCTAATTAGGTAATCAATCCTATTAAATATCATTACGAATCAATGGTGTCAACCCATTGAATTTAGAACAAAATATTCATACTTATAATAGTAGAATAGTAACCGTCTCACATAAGCTAAACAATGGCTATCAACATCATATTTTCAGCAGTGTTAGCCATCAATATCAGATGGTCAGATCTTCATGCCTCAACCTAGATATTTGTCAAATTCTTGTACTATGAGCTACAAAGTAGAAGAGTGAAACTCTAGTTCTAAGAGATCAAAGTGACCAATTTTACCCCATTTGAGCACTAAAATTTAAATGGGTGATCACCGTTGGCACCGTTTACTTAAACTTCTCTCATAGATGCGTTACTGTTTCACATGGGCATAATGGCCCATCTATTCAAGAAAAACTTTGCTTAACATTGCATCATCAAGGAAAAGGCCAAATTACAGCTAACACATCTATGCTAACACATTAATGAGATGCATGCTAGATGTAATTGAAAACCACCAATGGGATCAAATACTAAAAGCAAGTGCAAGTATTAAAAAATGGTAGTTGATGCTGTAGGAAACATGTGCTCCCCACATTTGGGAGACAATTCTTTTTATCAGAAATTTAATAAAGATCCATAACCATTTAGATTTATCCAACTACTGATTAGTCAATTAAGGCTAGCACGCCAACAGCTTCAGCATTCACCAAAATCCTAATGGGTTTCAAAGCACAAGAATGAGTCAAGTAGGAGAGTGAGTCGCTTGTACAAAGATTAAAAATCACTACTCTAAACTAATATGGAAAATCTTTTGAATATCTTTATGCATTAAAAGATGATCCACAATGGAAGAAAAAATTAGGCCAACAGCACTATTTTGAAGCCCAAGAAACTGGGGTACCACTACTACCTACCATAAATACCATTCCAGCCAAAGATATTGGTGACCTATAAAAGATAAGCACCAATTGATCTTCCAGTACTCATAGCATTTACCACATAGGAGAATTACCTTTTAATTATAAATGGGGAATTAGGGGAGGAGACAAGATATCTCAACCATATCCAATGAAGGGGCACCAAAAACAAGAGGAACCCAATACAAGAAGGGTTGGAACAATCATCTATAAATTGTGAATCATGGCCAAAAGCCATTGTCTATTATATATTGACAATGATCTAAACATATAGACAGATTTTCAGCCCTTGGGACACTATTAATTTACAACACATAAATGCCACATAATAAAAGTAATATCCCCTTTGACATAGACTACATTCCAAAAGGTTACTAAAAATTTAACAATAATATATAATAAATAAATAAATAAAAAGGTTACTGAAGATTTACTGATCTCCCAAGCCTGCAAGAACCAAAAATACAGCAATATTAGATAACAATCACATAATGATATAGAAAGTTATCAGGTATAAACCACAACCTCACTCTCCATCTCGTTGTTATGGGAGGAAAAGTGCTAGTTGAGCTATAGCTCATTGGCTTGGGGAAGATTTTTATTTTGGATAATCTAAGAAGAAGAGTGATGCAAGTGAAAGTGAAAGTTTTTCCACTTTCTATATCGGTAAAATATTACTCTGTTTTCTGTTAATGTTGCTGCTTTCTTTCTATTCGCAATGGGTGGTTCTTCTTTTTTCTTCATTGAATCCAAAACATTTGAGTTTTCCGTTGAGGAAGGGGGTTCTTATTTCCTTTTACAGATTTTTGAGAAAGGCCATACCTCAATGCGCTCTGTTTTTATGGGGAAGGAGAGTGCTAATTGTTTTTTGTTCCACTTGGAGGAATTAATTTCAAAGCGATCACCTGGTCTTTTTGCAAGAACGATCAGAGAGGGTGACTTAGTTTTCATCCTTCAACTAGGGTCCAACGCTCATGGCTCTTTTTTTAATGGTTTCTGAACTTCTTCATGGTCGACGGAAGGGTAGCATTGTGATACTTGAGGGAAGGTTAGGTAGTGGTTGGTGTGGCTTTGGCCTAAACCTGAGGAATATTTTGAAACCACCTTCCCTGACTATTTAGGGATCGTTTCCTAGAATTCATAGTGCTTCAAAGGTTGATGCGGCGGTGGTGGCTGGTAGACTTCATAATCATGGCAGCGCACCATATAAAGGCAAGGAGAAAATTTATGTCCTCCAAAATTTGAATCTTCAACTCCCAGAAACCCATACCGTGATCATGGCAGTAGTTTTTCTGGGAAAGATATGGCTCAGCTTGGGGTAGATTTTTTGTCTAATCTTGATGTGATTGCCAACAGAGATTTGCTATCTCTAAAGATCTCTTTACGTGTGGAGCGTGGGAAAGATGGGCAGTGGGTTTTTCTCTTCTTCTATTAAAGATGTAGGCTCCTATCAAAATAGCCAGGGATTGAGGCCCAACCCTTTCAAGGGCCGTAACAAGCACACCCATAACTGGGCTCCCAAACCTAAGCCTAAAGCCAAACCCATCTCCCAGCAACTCTTTATTTCAAATCCAAAAGCCACCTAAGCCCAACCAATCTCTCAGCATCTCACTACTTCTAATACAAAAGCCACCCAAGCCTATCCCATCTCTTAGCAACTCACTTATTCTAATTCAGAAGCCACCCATTCTCATCTGAACACCGATACGATGCCACTGAAGCTCATCTCCCCCTCCATGCATCCTCCATCTAACATCACCACCACCAGCCCTTCTAACCCTTCTAGGAACACCACTAGCAACGGTACCATTATACTCCGATGCCCACCATCATCAAGGATAGTCCCCCTCCTCCATTGATGACCACAATCTTCAACGACACCACTTCCCACTAGGAGATCGACAACAATTTCTCCCCACCAGTGAAGAACAACCCCACCTCTAACTGCAGTTGCTCTTCTCTGTCACGGGCTGATTCTTTAGAATTTGGGTCTATGTCGGGCATCAATCCTCCACTGTTGTCCAATGGCATTTCTCAGGCGAGCACTCCTGTTGCTCCGGTGCTTGTTACTACTGAGGATTGTCTCGTTAAGCCCCCCCCCCCCCCCCCTCCCCTTCCAGGAAGAATTTTGTTGAAGATTTAGAGCACACCTGGGGTAATTTAGAGAAATGGGTTTTAGAGCTTCGTGGAAGGAGGTAGATTACTATTCCTCTCTCTCTATACACTCTTCTAGGAGCATGTCGGATTTTCTGATCTCAAGGGAGCTGTGGGATAGGGTAACAACTCTTTCAAGGAAGAAGGGCATCTTGCTAGTTAGGGGGATGATTGTGATGGCGATTTGGATAATGTTTCTGCTGTATCTGGGTCTGATTGTGAGTTAGGGGACTCTGATGGGGGTCTTGTAAACTAGGAAACTTTTAAAGAACCACTGGTTGTGCAACCTTTGGCCATGGCTAACCCAGTTGCTCCACTTGTAGAAGTGGCAGTTGCTTCCACTCAATTATCACCTTGGGTTGAGAAACGTATTAAAGCCTTTAGGAAATCTGTGGGTACTTCCTTGGAAGGCTTCAAAGCAGAAATTACTAGGATTTTTTTAGCTTTGGAGGCTAGGAAGAAAGCTAAAATGCAGGTAGAATGCTCTAATAAGATAGAGCCTAAGACAATTTCTAAAGGGCGTCGGGAGTTGAATAGTCTGCTGAACTCTTGGAACTTTGAGAATAACTCTATTTTGGTAGGAAATGCCAGTAGGGAACGGGATTCTGTGGTGTTTTAATGAACCTGAAAATTATCTCTTGGAATGTTAGGGGGCAGAATGATTGTGAAAAAAGGTTTCGAATTCGGAATATGATCAAAGGTTGGGGTGCTAACATTATTTTTCTTCAGCAAACAAAAATGGAATTGATATCAAGGCAAGAGATTCGGAGCTTGTGCGGTTGTGAACACTTGGATTGGCTTTATTTGGGCTCTATAGGTGCGTTGGGGGGGGGGGGTGTTTTGGTGATGTGGGATAGAAGGATGGTGGAAAAAATTGATGAAGCAGTGGGAAGGTTTTCTATCTCATGTAAATTTAAGAATGTGGTAGATAATTTTGTTTGGGCTTTCATTGGTGTGTATGGACCAAACTCTAATCATGACAGGCGTCTGCTTTGGGAAGAGCTGGCTGGAATTCATAGTTGGTGGAATGTGCCTTGGTGCATTGGAGGCGATTTTAATGTTGTGAGATTTCCTTCGAAGTGTCTTGGTGCTGACTCTTTCTTTTCAGCCATGCTTGATTTTTCAGATTTTATTTCTAAACACAATCTTATTGATTTTCCATTGGAGGGTGGTACTTTCACTTGGTCCAATTCTAAAGCAGTGGCTTCACGGTCTAGGCTTGACAGATTTCTTCTCTCTTCTGATTTGGAAGAGCACTTTCCTAATATTCGTCAAAAAAGATTGCATAGATTACTTTCAGACCACTTTCCAGTTCTTTTAGAAGGGGGAAATTTTCACAGAGGCAGTCGCCCTTTTCGCTTTGAGAATATGTGGTTAAAGGCAAAGGGTTTTGTGGAGAAAGTGAGAACTTGGTGGGAGTCCTATCATTTTCAAGGTTCCCCTAGCTTTCGGTTTGCAAGCAAATTGAAAGCTTTGAAGCTAGATTTAAAGAAATGGAATGTTGAAGAATTTGGCAACGTGGAGGATAAGATGAACAAGTTATGGAAGAATCTTGAAGTTCTGGACTTGTTGGAAGATAGTCGTCCTCTATCATATGATGAGACTTTGGAAAAAGAACGGCTTCGCATTGATCTTGAAAAGGTAACTCTTATGGTTAAAATTTGTTGGGGGCAGAAATCTAGGGCCCTTTGGATTCGAGAGGGAGACAGAAACACTAAGTTCTTTCATAGAACGGCTAACTCCCATAGAAGATTTAATACTATAGACAATCTCTTGGTGAAAGGTGAATTGACCTCGGATTCAAATTCAATTTCAACTTGCATCTCTCATTTCTACAAACATTTGTACTCGAAAAATGAGGGCCAAAGACTTGTGCTTGATGAAGTGGATTTCGCTATGATTTCTGGGGAGGAAGCTACTTGGTTTGATCGGCCATTTGAGCGAGAGGAGGTATATGGTGTCATCCAAGGTTGTAATGGTGACAAATCTCTAGGACCAAATGGTTTCTTAATGGCTTTCTTTTAGGTCTGTTGGGATTTTTTTTAAACTTGAAATTATGGAGGTTCTTGCAAACTTCCATTCTTAAGCTGTCTTTGAGAAAAGTCTTAATGCAACTTTCATTGCTCTCATTCCAAAGAAAGTAGATGTTGTCAATGTGAGAGACTTTAGGCCTATTAGTCTAGTGGGCAGTATTTATAAAATCATTTCCAAGTTGCTGGCTAATAGGCTGAGAAAGGTGATTTCTGGAATTATCTCTGAGTCTCAAAATGCTTTTGTTCTAGATAGAAAAATCCTAGATTCTGTCTTAATTGCTAATGAGTGTTTGGATAGTAGGCTCAAGGCAAGGATTCCTGGGGTCTTATGTAAGTTAGATGTGGAGAAAGCTTTTGATCATGTCAGCTAGAATTTTCTTATGTATATGTTGCAGCGTTGTGGTTTCTCTGAGAAATGGAGAAAGTGGATTCTGTTTTGTATCTCCCTAGTGAGATTTTCGATTTTGATAAATGGCTCCCCTAAGGATTTCTTTGGGAGCTCTAAAGGGCTGTGCCAAGGTGATCATCTTTCCCCGCTCCTATTTGCTATTGTTTTGGAGGCTTTAAGCCGTTTGTTGGATGGTGTGGTTCTGGCTAGACACATTTCGGGTTTCACTGTTGGTTCCAGGTCTAATACCCCCCTCATGGTGACCCATCTTCTCTTTTGGGATGACACTTTAATTTTTTGTGATGCTTCCGCAAGTCATGTTGAATATTTGCAGGAAATTTTAGCCTTCTTTAAGGCGGTGTTAGGGTTGTAGATTAATCTCGCTAAGTCGGAATTAGTTCCAGTTGGAGAGGTGACTAATATGGGAGAGCTTGTGGCATTGTTGGGTTGTAGTCAGTCTTCTTTACCAATGACTTATTTGGGGCAGCCTTTAGGCGCTAAATTCAAGAACAAGACGATTTGGAACTCTATCCTAGAAAGAATGGAGTGAAGATTAATGTGTTGGAAGTGTTTATACTTATCAAAAGGCGGTAAGATCACCTTAATCAAAAGCACTCTCTCAAGCTTGTCAACTTATTTCCTATCTCTCTTCCCTATTCTTGTGGATATTGCTATTTGTATTGAGAGGCTTCAAAGGAATTTTCTTTGGGGTGGGATAGATGAGTCTCCTAAATTCCGGTTAGTAAAATGGGCTCAGGTTTGTTCTCCCTTGCAGTCAGGCGGTTTGGGTATTAGAAACTTGAGAGCCTTCAATCAAGCTTTGTTTGGAAAATGGTTATGGAGATACGGAAGAGAGACAACCCATATCTGGGGGCGGGTTATTAAGACTAAATATGGGAATGGTTGGGGATGTTGGTGTACAAAAGAAGTCTCTAATCCTTATGGTGTTAGTCTTTGGAGAACCATAAGATAAGGTTGGCTAGTCTTTTCAAAATCCATCTAGTTCGAGGTTGGTGTTGGCGACAGAATAAAATTTTGGCATCATGTGTGGTGTGGGAGTTGTACTCTCCGGGAGGCTTTCCCAAAACTCTATAATATTAGTTGTAATAAGGAGTCTTCCATTACTGATGTTATGCACTTTCCTAACCAGATGCTTCACTGGGATCTTCTTTTCTCAAGAGCTCCTCAAGATTGGGAATCTGAACATTTTTACACCTTTCTAGATCTTATCAATTCTTTGCCCCTTAACGGTGAAGGTCAGGTCAAACTTTGTTGGAAACCAACAGAGAATAAGAATTTTAAAGTGAGTGAGTTCTATCTCTCACTTTCCTCTACTCTTTAAATTTCTTTCCTTTGGAAACCTGTGTGGCGTTCAAAGGTCCCACCTAGGGTTGCTTTCTTCTCGTGGACTGCCCCATTAGGTAAGATTTTGACTACTGAGAATTTATGGTATAAGGGTGTCGCAGTTGTTGATTGATGCTATATGTTTAAAAAGAGTGGGGAATCGGTAAATCACCTTCTCCTTCATTATCCTATTGCTTATGATTTATGGTCAATGGTGTGGGCTCTTTTTGGTCTTCAATGGGTTATGCCGCATGGTGTCTTTGATTTATTTTCGAGTTGGCAAGGTTCCTTTGGTGGGCATTGGAGCATTGATTTATGGAGGGCTGTCTCTCATTGTGTCCTATGGTGTATTTGGCGTGAGCAGAACTCAAGATGTTTCAAAGGGAAGGAGCGGTCTACTTTTGATCTTAAATCTCTTCTTCTGCATTCCTTGCTAGAGTGGAGTGCTTCCTTTAATCTTTTCCCTTGTTCTAATTTTCTTGAAATGCTTGATCTTTGTAATTTATGTGTTAGATGTACTATTTTCCATGTTCACCCCTGATGTACCTGGGCTTCTTTTTAATGCAATTCCATTATTTATCCAAAAAAAAAAAGAAAAAAAAAAAAAAAGAAGAAAGTTATCAGGTATGAGTTCAAACATAGCATTAGAGCTTAACCTTGTTTAGCAATATTGTTGGGAAGCCAGTCTAGCCCTCATACAAGCCCTTTGCTGGCACATGTGCTACGAAAATAGACCCTACAGAAATGGCCTCAATCAGTGGATACTGAATTTTCCATTATGGTAAAACATGAGAGAATGTCAACATGCTAGTGGTTTTGTTGACAAAGGGGGTGAAGACCAAGTGTATCAGTGATTTCAGCAAAATTCATGCAATTGGAAGATCCTACTTATTTGCAAAGCAGCACAGCATTCCTCGATCCAACCTAGGCATTCAATGACCAATATTATTATGGGCAAGAAAGTTTCAACAAAACTCTGACATGGTGAGTAACTAAATGTGCTACTTGCTTACAATTAGCAACGTAACACAAAAAATTTTAGGTCCTTTATATTCTATAAGATGGACAAGGGTATATATGTTATTAATTTCAACAAAAAGGTCAAGTTAGAATAATGCGTAAACTAAAGCTATTATAAAGAACTAGTCGCATACCCGCGTGTTGCACGCGGTAATTTTTTTAGGATGGTCTCATTAAATATTTTATTAATACTATAATTTTAGTTATTAACCATTTGATTTTTATTAGTTTTTAAGTTAACAAAAACCTTAAATATACCTTTTTTTTTTTTACCTTTACACACACACACACACACACACATTTATAGTGAATCTTTGCACATACCTTTAAGAAAACTCTATATATTCCACTTTTTTGGATGCGTAAAATTATAGACTACTACTCCATAATAATAGTGACTAATTAATTTTATATATATTTTTTAGCGATCTCATTTGTAACGCTTCTTACCATTATCATATATTTACTTACTGATGATTTGCATAACAAAGACAATAAATGAGAGGTAGCATTGTTCATTAGATTTTCGAAAGTAATAGTGTATGAAAATTTTATATATATATATATATATATATATATTATAAATAAGGTTAAATGAAATGTAAAAAAATGGATTTTTAAATTTTCTAACTTTATTTCTTATGTAATTTCTACTACTATCAAAGAACATCTCTTTTTTAGTTATGATTAATATGGTTTCCATAGTTAGAATTTGATTAGTTTTAAATTTAAATTTAGTACTATGATTGTATTCAATTGTTGATTGTTGATTTAATTTTTTAAGTGAATTTAACGGTTTATGTTACTACACTGTAAAGTTTTTAATATTCTCCACACGGTAATCTCTATTTTATTTTTTACTTCTCCTAACAACCTCTTTGTTTTCCAATCAACGATTACTAATTGACGTTTGGTTTTTTTTTTCTTTATCTACTCTTTATTACTTTGTATTGGTTTTTTTTTCTATACCATCTCTCTCTCTCTCTCTCTCTCTCTCTCTCTCTCTCTCTCTCTCTCTCTCTCTCTCTCTCTCTCCATTGGAAACCTATTGTTTTCAAAAATTTGATGACGATTCTATGACATTAAATATGCATTATTATTATTATTATTATTTTTAATATAGAGTTTCTAACTTGATTTGTTTTGTATTTCATTCTTCCTTTGATGCATTGGGTGTGAGAATGAGTGTTTCCCTATCATTACTCCACTTAATGTGGACAATTTTATTTATTTAATTTAGGCAAAATATTATATTTAAAATTTTTAAAAATAAAAGGAGTGGAAATATAAATAATTTAATGATATATATGGGGGATGTGGTTGAATTTAAATGTTAAATAAAATGATATGAGAAAAAAAAATAAAAATAAAATACATAACAATAAACACTAACTTATCCAAATAATTCTATGTAATATAATAATAGTACATTCTTATATACTATTTTCAATTATTTATAATGAAATATGATAATATTTAACAATCAAAGACATAAAAAAATAAAAAAAATAAAAAAAATAAACTTAAAACACAAAGCTAAATCCCATAAACCAAAATAGAGCTCTAAAGAATACAAAACTTTATCAGGCTAAAATAGAGATGTAAGAAAAATAAAAATAAAAATCTACCAAAAAATTGAGGGAGAAAGAGTGGGAAATAACCACTTTTCTGTGAGATAAAATTATGTAAAGAATAGAAGAGTGAATGATAAATTTATACTAAGAGGATGATAATATAAAAAAACAAAATAAAGGAAGATAAAAGGAAAGAGGAAGAGTGATATCAAAGTAGAATTTTTGGGGAGATGAAAAGGTAAAGAGAATGAGAAAGGTTGGAGAAAGTGTAAATGTTAAAAAAAAAATGAGTACAATTTGATGAGCAAAATTTTCTTTTATTTGAATTTAAGTAAAATATTACATTTTTTATTTTTTAAAATAAAAAGAGAGAGAAAATATAAATAATTTAATGGTAAGGAGGATGTGGTTGAATTTCAATATTGAGTAAAATGAAGAGAAGAAAAAAATAAGAAAAATTAAAAGATATAACAATAAACACTAAATTATCCAAATTATGCTATGTAATGGAATACTATTTTATTTTTATCTACTATCTTTAATTTTTTATAATGTAATCGGATAAAATTTAACAATCAAAGAGCAAAATAATAATAATAATAATAATAATAATAATAACTTAAAACACAAAACTAAATCGTATCAACCTAAATTAGAGTTCTTAAAAACACAAAAATTTATCAACCTAAAGCGGAGATGCAATAAAAATTAAAAATCCACCAAAACATTGAGAGAGAGAGAGAGAGAGAGAGAGAGAGAGAGAGAGAGAGAACCTTTTTGTGAGAAAAAACTATGCAAAGAATGAAAAAGAGTGACAAATTTATAGTAAGAGGGAAGGGATATATAAGAAGAGACAAATAAAGAAAGATGAAGGGAAAGATGAATAGTAATATTAAAGTAGAGGGTAGTGGGGTGATGAAAAGGTGAGGGAAGAAGAAAGGTTGAAGAAAGTGTAAATATTTTAAAAAATAAGTGAATGTAAAAAAATCATAGGAAAATTGGAAATAAAAAAGAAATATATATATATATAGATGTTAAAACCAACAAAGATGAATATGTAAAGTCAATAATCTATTTATATATTTTTTTTTTGTAAAAAAAAAGGAATAAATAATAATTATGTGACGAATGACGTGGTGATGAGGTGGCACAACAGGAGCTCAGAAGTAATAAATACCACGCTTCAGCTTTTAGTAATATATAGATATAGAATATAGATACCTTTAATTTTTTTATAATGTAATCGGATAAAATTTAACAATCAAAGAGCAAAATAATAATAATAATAACTTAAAACACAAAACTAAATTGTATTAACCTAAATTAGAGTTCTTAAAAACACAAAAATTTATCAACCTAAAGCAAAGATGCAATAAAAAATCAAAATCCACCAAAACATTGAGAGAGAGAGAGAGAGAGAGAGAGAACCTTTTTGTGAGAGAAAACTATGCAAAGAATGGAAAAGAGTGACAAATTTATAGTAAGAGGGAAGGGATAAGAAGAGACAAATAAAGGAAGATGAAGAGAAAGATGAAGAGCAATATTAAAGGTGAGGGAAGAAGAAAGGTTGAAGAAAGTGTAAATATTTTTTTAAAAAAAAGTGAATGTAAAAAAAAATTATAGGAAAATTGGAAATAAAAAAGAAATATATATAGATGTTAAAGTCGACAAAAATGACTGTGTAAAGTTAATAATTTATTTATATATATATATATATTTTTTTTTGTAAAAAAAAGGAATAAATATTAATTATGTGGCGAATGACGTGGCAATGAGGTTGCGCAACAGGAGCTCAGCAACAATAAATGCCACGCTTTAGCTTTTAGTAATATACTAGACGCATACCCGCGCAATGCGTAGGAAAAAAAATTTTATTTACTATAGTGAAAAATACTATTTCTCTTTTAAGAACTCAAATGATAAAGCTAAAAACTGTTCATTCCTAACTAATAGTTACAAAGAAAATCTTTCACAATAAGCATACATTAGACACTCTATCTCTCTCAAATAACAACAGCATTTAGTTTATTATGAGAGCATAGAAATTTTGGACAGGGAACTAATCAGACTACACAATATTATGGCAAATTCAAAGGCTGACATTCATTACCAGAAAATCGTGTTTTACTTTTAGCTAAAAAAAAAAAAAAAAAACTTGTTTTTGTAAAGAGAAGAAATTTAATATCTTCAATTTTCTGCCTTCTATTTTAATGTTCACTTCAACTTTTGAAATGATCACTCCAATAGAAACAATCTTAGTATCTTACTAATTGCCATCTCTTGTCTAGTCAGTTACATGTTTTGGTTCTTGTTTTGAATTTGAAAGCTATTTTAGACATTTACATCTAACATTGTCATCTAATAATTATAGTTCTATCCCTTTGAAGTATGTAAAAAGAATGTGAGCTTGTCATTTGTTTCTAATACAATGCTTTTCTGGGTACATTCAATAATATCTACTAATCAGAAGATTCTAATAGCTTACAACCCAACAGTAATTAACCAAACCTCCATTATATGGTTAGGCTAAAAATAATTATGATTTGGATAGTGTCTCCACGATTAGTCTAGGATGAAAAGACAACACCATCACATTAAGGATGTGGGATTTCCGATGTCTCACTTTCAATTTGGTTTTTGTAGTGGGGCAGTGGAAGCAAATCAATAGCTTAGCACAATCCCTGCAACAAAGAAATCCAACTCAAATTATATCTTTTTTTTATTTTTTGGTAGAACAGATTGTATATAATAGATATAAACTATATGGTTGTTACCTTTACATTACCAATCATAGAAATACAAAGAGTAGTACAACCCCAACAACCATTATGATTTTAATCAACAATATTGTACACTAACGCATCAAGCATAAACTGTCAATATGATTGGTTAGTAATAGGAAAAGAAGAAAACCTATAAACAAAACATTTTCTAGCTTTTTTTGATGTATGATACCTTAAATTAAGGTAGCAAACTTAAGGTGAACTTGAACTTTTATAATGGATCTTATATGTAATATAATTGACTTGGGAAGAAAGAATAGTCCCCAAAAAATTACTTGTTTACTCAAAAGTAACAGAGTACTCCAAGCCACAAAGATAGCAATACCACCCAAACACCAAAGGCAAGTGCTAAACATAAATAAATTTAAGACAAACTTATTTTTCAAGAGGATGAGATGCAAAATGTACTAAGAATTGGAAACATAAATCTAAAAAAAAAGAAAAAAAAAAGTATCAAAGATGACAAAAGATATACCAACCCAATGTGACACATTTCTTTGAAGATTGGAATTTCTCTGGGTGGGGTTGATTAGGGAATTGAAAAGGTGATTTCAAAATATATAGTAGATTGATACCTCAATGCATAAGACACTTTCTAGAATTTGTGTTGTCCTTAAAATATGCATGTTGGCATAGAATGAAGAAGACCAAACTCAAATAAATCACATATAAGACAGAGAATCATTATTGAAAATTTAGAATATCAATCATTTGGGAATTTTTCGAATCCAGTTAATCATCATTTCTTCACCTGCCAAATCATTTTAGGAGCCGCAGGCCTCATAAATGGTGTGGGGTCTAATACACCAAGAGAAGAAACTACAATGATGCAAGCTTGCTTTGAATAAAAAATGCATATGGAGTTAATAGTTCAATTTTGAAAGGGATTAAAAAAGGTAAACTTTCAAATGTGCGCTGTGTCGTTTTCCCTCCCAACACCAAATATTCTCATCATTCATGGTCCTAAACCTAGATTTGAAATACCTTTCAAGAAATCTCAAAAACCATTTAGTCCACAAAGAGGGAGGCCAAGGTTACTCATGAATCTAGATTGCTAACCCTAAAGTGAACCACCAATGTTGTAGATGATCAACAAAAAATGCAACTTTGATATGTAGATCATTACTAAAATATTGATACCCTCTAAGGTATATTTACATTTACATTTAAATTTATTTTATATGCTCATTATGCATCTTTCATTAGCTTAAAGAAAATACAAAATCATTTTTAAAATTTAATGAGGTAAACCCCACATTGAATTTACGATTTATTTTTTGCATTGGAGAATAAAACTGCTCGATATAATTCAATGAAAATCAAAATACCTTTTATTAAGCATTGCGGCCACAAAAAATAGATAAAAATTATGTGATATTATGCACCAGTAATGTTTTTCAATAGAAAATATCTAATCTCTAAACATATTACAATCTTATCTAACGTTATCTCAAAATCTAAATATCAGTCCAATGGTACTGCAACATGGTAAAAAAAAAAAAAAAAACCCAACACTCGGAATCATACAGTCCCAACAAAGAAATTTCAAATTCTACAGTTAATTCAAACTCCTAATTTGTTTTGCATCTAGTAATGGTGAATTACTTGTTCATCAAACTGTATTGTATTGTTAGTTGTACCTACGCCCATTTGTCACCAAGCCACCTCATGGGGTCATCTAAATATCTAGTCTACCATTGGTTTTGAAATATCAATGAAGATTAAATTGATAAGTCTAGTTGCATAATCCGATTTGGGTGGTGGGACAGCAGGGAATATATACTTCGGCAAGATGCTTAAGAATTAGGAAAAAATCTACCAACCCATCTTAAAATAAAACTGTAGCAAATAATCAAACTAAATCTGTTGAGTTTTAAATATTTACTCATTCAACTATTTTATCAAACAATTGGCATGCATCTAACAAAAGCAAAATTTAAAAGATAGAGGAAGATGTAAAGAGAGAGAAGTAGGTAGTTTTCCAGGAAAGGACTCAAGGACAGGAGAGAAAAGAAAAGAAATTAATGAATAAGAAATAGAGAAGAAAATAAAAGATACCTTGAGCTTTGGGAAGGTAGGAAGTAGTGAAGCCCGGTTGCGTGGAGCAGATTGCCATTGATGGTGGAATGAAGGTAATGGGGAGCTATATACATCCTAGAAACAAACGTTACACCGGTTCACTATTTGTGTTGTAACTTATAACGGCAAGGTGAGAAACGGAATGCTTAGGCTGAAAAGAGAGAAGGAGAGATAGTAGTCTGATGTGGCACAAGAGGCCAGCCAACTGAATGGGTGAGGCACAAATGAATATTACCAAGTGCATCAACGGTTTTGTCCAATTTATCAATATTTAATTATATTTTGAAAAAGAGAGAAAATATAAAGAAAAGGAAGAGAGGAAAATATATAACCTGTGATTGCTGATGTGGCTCAACGTAGCAACAATAAATGCTACGCTTCAGCTTTTAGATATAATATATAGAATATAGATATAGATTTTAAAATTTTTTTTTCCTTTAAGCTGAACTGAAAAGGATTTGGGTTGGGCTTGATAATGGAACTAAATAAATAAGAGGTGGGTTAGATTAATTATACAGATTTATTATAGGGTGATAGTGGAAATAAATAAATAAGTAGTAGGCTAGATTTATTATAGGGTAATAGTGGAAGTAAATAAATAAGTAGTGGGCTGCATTTATAAAGTTGGGATTTATAGGGCTGAAAATTGTAAAAACTATTTTAAAATTGTAGGACAAATTATATTTTTTTTAAAAAAAAATGACGTGACAGTTGATGTGGCGCAATGTGAGAGCAGAAACATTAAATGCTACGTCTCAGCTTTTAGTAATATATTGATTTGAAAGAGGCAAATTCCCAAAAAGTGTTGAAGGGTGGTAGAAGAAGTGTTGTTCCTAATTTATGGGAAATTGATTTTACAAATCATACAATTGACTTGTAGATAACTTTAATTATTAATACTACAATGTCAAAGCATTCAAAAGAGAAAAATTCATATGATTTCAACACTCATTTTTGACTGCAAGTAGGGATAAAGTTACACATATGATATCCATATGACCCACTAATAAAGAATGAGGGGAAAGAAAAGATATGGATAAATAAAAATACACGAAACTAACTTCAAGAGACTATCTAGTTTTTTACTTTTTTTTAATTTTCTAATCAAATATAACATATATATAAATAGATACAACCACAAAGAATGCCACACTTTATGAGAACACATAATATTAACTTCACTTTGGCCAAATTTTGAAACAAATATATATATGTCCACTTTAGTCATAATCGATCCATTTAGTCTACTTTGGTCCTATTATGTTCTATTCAGTCTACTTTGGTCTCATTCAGTCCATTCTGTCCACTTTGTTTCTATTCAATCCACCTCAATCCTTTTTGGTCTACAATGGTCCTACTCGGTCTATTCAGTCTTCTTCGGTCCAAACTGATCCCATTCGGTCCTATTCAGTCCATTTTATCCACTTTCATCTTATTCGGTCCACTTTGGTCTTATTAATAATCAGTCCACTTTTGTCAACTTTTGTCCTAATACAACTGGATTACTATTGTAAACTGAAACTGATTGATTCAAGATCTAATTTGGTGCAGAACCTAGTTTTCTATGATTGGTAAACTTTGAATAATGGTTGGAACATGGTAAAGGTAACTAGTACGAGAATAATATCTATGAACCTAGACTCACACTAGGACTCGAGTATCCACCATACAATTCTTCGTCTGCACATTCAAAGATAAAAATCACGGATACCAATGTCGCGGGCAAACTTGATGGAGTCGATTGCACCTAGCAACTTCAAGCTTTGACAAGGATCCACCAGTGATAATCTTGAACTTCGACATGCTGTAACCAGACCATATGAATCACAGATAATGACACCAAGACCAACACAATTAAGGTCTGAGAAGAAAGGAAATCCCAAGTTCAATTTGTAACACCATGTGAAGGAGGTTGCCAGTACTGAGAAATCTCAGGCAGAGGTTAAAACCTTGCACTTGTCCCTGCACTCGTATCTTATGTTGAAAATCATGGAAAAGCTGTCCACTGTTCTGAATCAAATGGACGGAATCAACAACTCTCCTTGCATGAACAAAAAAGTTCCCTCCGTACCATATGTTCTGAGCCATAATAGCGAAAATACTGAGATTAGATCTATCTAGTTTAGATGTTACATGTTAGCTTGGAAACCAACTCCTTAAAATCAGTCTCATACCAATTATACTTATGATAAACATTTTTCTAAGCAGATCAAAAATCATTGGAAGCATTACAAGACAAAAGAGCAAGGAAAATAGTTTCTTCATTTGGCAACACACTGGACATATGGCATCAACAGGAATTCCTTTACAAGTCAAATCCTGCATTGTGGGCAAAGGATTCCACATAGCTCTCCACATGAATATCTTGACTTTTTTAAGGGATGATTGAGGACCAGAATGCATTCCACTGAAAATGTTTTGAAACTCTTGAAGAAGCTTCTCATAGAGGATTCATTAGTATCAAAAGCCAATCAATAAACACTGCGTCTTAGTAAGGATATAAGAAACTGCAGGTACAAGCAAAGAGATGGATAACCTAGCCTAAACATCACATTTCCAAAACCATGCACTGTTAAAAAGTGGACTTGTCAAAAGGACCCATGTAAACTGACATGTGAATAGCATTTCAGAAGTATTGGAATCTATTAGCTCGTGCACATTTACAAATCAAGAATGCTTAAGAATTCCCTATTTTACTTCTTTCGGGCTATTGAAAATAAATTGAAATGGGATATCAGTAGCTTCAGAAAGAACTAACATGTTTTAAAACACATGGCTGAGGGCATATCTAGGTATTAAGCAGAAAAATTAACCATATAATGAATGTCCCTCAATGAAAGAAACATGCAACTTGAATTCTGTTTGATGCTTCCATGATTCAATCACAATAGCATTATATCCTTAGAATAGACCATCATTGTCCAATTCTCTATCCACCTTCAATTGATTGCAGAGTCCCAAGAATCTAAACAAACCAGAATTCTGTGCTGCAGGGCTTTGTACAGATCCTTTATGTCTACACAAAATTTTGAAAGTCATTGTTTAGAATGAATTATTTATCTGGATTTCATTTAGCTTAATTGGTATAGTCTATTAAAAAGCTAACTGGTGTCTTAGCTTAAAAATAAATATCAATCATTATGGAGCGGACACCTTTGGTTTAAATTCTATCGTAACTAAGAAAGTAAAAAGATTATGATTATTTATGTTATCCTCTCTACCAAATTGTCACAATAACGAGAAAAATATTAATGTTAGGAAATTAATCCAATTTCTACGTCCCCCCCCCCCCCTCCTCCCCCCCAAAATTACCTTCCAACCTAAGGGTGCAATCTTTTGAAGCATTGCCCACAGTAACACCAATAAGTCTTCCAGTGCAGAAAATGGCCATGAACATAAAATTATAAAATTACCCCTAGTCTCCCATTGCTCCGAATTAAAATTGAGGCCATAATGGTAATTTACTTTTTTTCTTCCTATTTTTCCATCCTTTGAACCAAACGTACATAAGAAAAAACAAAAATATATTCTATCCTTCCACTTCTCTATCCCCTCAACATTTTCCATCCTCCCAACCAAACAAAACCTTATTGATTTTGGGACTGATCTAGGGAGTAGTAACAGATTACGAGCAGATATATATAAGGTCAGAAATTTCGGCTGTGTTTGAATTGGAAAACTCAATTTCTATGATTGGTAAACTTTGATTAATGGTTGGAACCTAGTCTGAAAAAGAAGATATATGAACCTAGTCTCACACAAGAATTCTTGAAGGCTAGTGTAGCTGTAATTCTTCTCTTTTACATTACCAGAAATATCAAATTACATCCCTTTATATCAGACAAACTGAGGAGGTTACTTAAATGGCTAAGTAACCTGCTACAATAAATAAGCTACTGATTAAGCAACCAGTTTTCCTTAAATTTTAAAGCTACCAAATATCTTATTTGTTCCAAAAGATAACAAACTAAGATTGGTAAATATGATTCTATTTCTACCACAAGTCAAGCTCCTTCGTCGGCCCTTCATCCATTCTATGCCAAATAGAAATCAGTTTTCTTCCTTTATACACTTTTTAAAACACCACAACATCCACAAAAAAATAGAAATCAGTTTTCTTCCTTTATACACTTTTTAAAACACCACAACATCCACAAAAACATTGGATTTCATGATCACCAAAGCATCAGGTTACTTTTGTACCTCAATGCAACCAAAGTTGATTATCTTCTAGTGAATGGACAAAGAAGCAACTTCATGAAGTCTGATGATGCTCTGATCGTCAGTCAAAATGATCGTCTAGAGAGGAGTTGTCCACAGCCAACCTGATCTTGAGACAAATGGATGATGACAAGAAGAAGTGTGGGTCACCGGTGTAGTGTCTGCCATAAAACCTCTGATGCTAAAGTTAGAATGGCTAAAGTGAGAAAAGAAGTATTAGTGTAACAGTATGTGTGGGCTATAGTGTGTTTTGTACCTTTGGTTAGGTCTCATGGGTAGATATATATAGGCAATTCCTTCTTTCTCTTAGCCATTGGTGCTGCCTTAATGGTGATATTATTTCCGTATTTGTAACGTCTCTGCAGGGTGTTAATGGTGATATATCTCTCCAACGGTCTGGGGGCTCATTATTGCCCTGTAACACTTCGTTAGTTGATTAAGGGCGGATGGCCTCGTCTTCGCCTGGTGGTCAACACGAGCCGGATGAATCTTAGGTTTACTCTCATCCACTGTTCTATGGACGAGGTTTTGATCAAGACTATCAAAGTCAACACAAGCAATTCAAACTACACTAATTGAAAGTCAATCAGCACTATTTCCACTTGATTTTAATAGTAGTAAATCTCTAATGGAATAATTATAATATCAAAACCCGTAATGCTCTATAACAGACATTACTTAGAGGCTTAGAGCTATTTCTAAATATTATAATGCACTACAACGAAAAAAAAAAGTTGCATAAGATTAGTGTCTCTAGAAGAAGAACCAAAATCACCCAAATTCTTTTACCGTTATTGTCACTCATTGCAAAAATACGTAGCAAAATGTTCCATTGAATAGCACAATAACATGAAAGGAAGGTAGAATCTCAAAAATTATTATTATTATATTTATAATTACATGCACTTGGAGGACCACATTAACAATATCCAATCCGGTGATCCTCTAACCTAATATTAGAATATCATGTATGCAACCTTAGGTTGGTAGAATACGTGCCTACTCCCGGAGTGAGGCTTTTGTTGTGTTTTGGGTTTCCTGACCGGCGGCGCGCTACAGTTTATCTCTAGTTGGCTTGGCATGGAGAATCTGTCTTCTCTTTGGGAGTCTTTCTCGCTTACAGAGTCTGAAGGCAGCAAGTTCCAGGTTGATGATAATGATCTTGAAGGGAAGTTTCTTCTAGCCGCAAGGTTTTTTACGGGTAGAGTTCTGAATATTGAAGCTATCGCATGCACTTTCAAAACACTATGGCACACTAAGAAGGGATTAAAAGCTTGCGATATGGGTGATCATCGTGTACTGTTTATTTTCTCTGCGCAGTCTGATGTTGACAGAGTCCTTGAGGGCGAGCCATGGTCGTTCGATAAGGCTTTGGTTGCGCTGAAGAGAATCGGACGTCAAACAGAGATGAAGGGACTGGTAGCAAGTAAAGTAAGGGATAACAATGATACTTAAAGAGTGTAAATTCTTGAGGCACTTAATTGTAGATATGCTATTATCCATTATTAGGCAGGGAGAGGTGGAGAGTTGTCACATCATGAAACTTCTATTATTACAAGTGCTCTGGATTTAACATAATAGACTGCTAAAGATGCCATGACACCCATATTTGAGACTTTTTCCTTGGATATAAATTGCAAACTCAACATATATGCCCCTCTGTTCATCTCTAACTGATTATTGCATTTGCTTTAGACCTCTTGTTGCTTACAATCGCAATTCATCTTCATCATTTGGCATCAATGGGCTTAATGATTAGCAAAGGTCACAAACGTATACCTATATGCTCTGGATATCCTACAAATATTGTAGGCCTCATTTTGGTAAGGAACTTAGGAACTAGAGTTTACTATCAACTGATAGGTCTGAGTTACTTTCTTACAAGGACCATAACGCACTATTGTAATTTCACGGGCTGTGTTTAAACAAGGATTCACAGGCTATGTTGAACAACTGGTGTTGAACAATGATTCGCGGGTTGTGTTTCAAGTATAATGGAGAAAAAAAAACAATGCTAAGATGATGCTTAAATCTAGGACAGCCATTTAGTACTGCAATTTCTTTGGTGTTGTATATTTACAAATACCTTTTCTTTTATTTTTTGGGATATAGGTTAAGACTTTGATCTTTTGCCGCCCTAAAGATGAAATGCCAATCAAATATATGACAATCAGGAGTATTCCTAGGTATAAGAATTTCTTTCACATTTCTCAGTATTTTATGCTGACGTTGAAGCTAACAGCATAACATGCTATTTATTATTAAAATTATTTGTAATTTTTTAAAACATTACAAATTTTTGTTCAATGTTTGTGCTATGTTTCTTTGCCTGACAATGGGATAACATTGTATTATCTTCTATAATAAGGAATATGACAATTGGCCACTACATGATGTACTAAACTTATTCCAGAAGGGTCACGGCCACATGGCTATCATTAAGAGCAATAAGGATGCTAAAACCCCAGAAAATAATTCAATCAACAACCCTAGCATGCTTAATATAAACACCCATACATGTTCAATGCCAGTAGATCATAGAGATAAAACTAGTGTCATATTTACATTAGTTGTGTTTTTTTTTTTTTTCTTTTTTAAATTAGTGCCATAGTCAAATTCATGGAAAAACAGAATTACCTACTATCTGAAGGTTGTGAAGCTACATTTTACAGGAGTATGTCCAATTGACGAGAAAGGGTATCTAAGTACCTCCATAGATTCATCCTCTCTTTTTTCAATTGACACAGATTACTTTAGTGCTAGAACGGTAAATGTCATCAAGCAAGATGAAAATTTGGCATCACAGTATAAACGAAGGGAATAAGGAGATGGAAATGTTTTACATGAAAATGTAGAGTCTCATCTAGGTAATTCGGATGAGGAGGTCATTGAAATCATTACAATGAAAGATGTAATGGAGGAACGTACTGTTACAGGTAATGTTAAAAAGTCATAGTTCATGCTAGTGAAATTTAAATGGAGTTCATGTTCTATGATTCCCATGGTAGATTAGCTCCTATTGAAATGATTCATGAAATTGGCACAAGTTCTTTAATAGATATCTTTAATTTATTAATGAATTACACTTTCAAAAAAAAAGTTACAAAGCACTAGTCCGATCTATCTTATCCAGGAATTAATGCATTAAACCCATCCTAACGACCCACCACCACCGCTAATGACAAAACGCCCACCACCACTACCACCGCCTGCAATAAGCGACCCATCACAAACCCGTGCATCCACAACCAATACAAAACACAATCCCACATCACAAATCACAAACTCATGGCAGATCAATTAGAGTAGAGAGAAAGATCACAAACCCATGGCACAACCCACGAGCTTCAATGAGTTCATCTCTAGCCACAACACAATCCACAAACCCACGTCGGCACAACCCACAATCCACAGGATCCTCGAGAGCTTCGATGATTTTGTCTCCGGCACCAGCGAGGAAGGTTTTGAGATGGCGATGGGTGGGAAGGAGAGAGCGGTGACGAGATAGAGAGAAGTGAGGGTGGAGAGTGGAGAGGTGAGAAGTGAGAAGTGAGAGCGGAGAGTGGAGCACAACACACATAGAGATGGAGAAAAAGAAAGATTTTTTTTTTGAGAAAGAGAAAGAAAGAAATTAATAAAATAATGTAATAGATATAATATTTTATTATAATGTTTATATTATTTTATTGTGTTGAAAGCTAAAATAAATCTATTGCTACTGCATGTCTTGTAAAATGAGTAGGTAAAATAGATAAAATAGCTTTTTGTGGTGCCAAATAACTAAAAAAATAACTCTACTGCTATGGATGCTCTTACATTTATGCCTCCTCCTAAAACAAAAATAAAAAGTTTCTTTATTTATTTAATAATGACCTAAACTTAGGATTATCAAAAAAAAAAAAAAAAAAAAAAAAAAAAACACACACACACACAAACTTAAGTGGTGCCACCGTCTTGAAAGAATTTACGAAATGTTGGTAACCCATAACTTCAAATCACAATTTTAGTTAGTATAACATCTTTTGTCCTTACTAAAGCTAAATGTATGTATATGAAGCTCATTTATGGAGGATTGAACCTCAGCCTCTGTCCCCCCCCCCCCCCCCCCCCTCCTTTCTCATACCTCACAAGAATTTATTTTTATAAGATCCAATCAAGAGTTAGTATTTTTTTTTTTTTTTTTATCTCTTAAAAAAATTATTTTCAAGTGCTTTCTCAATATTTTTTTAAAAGGACCTAAAATTATCTTTGATCATGCCAGCCATTTGTATTCGATAGATACTTCCCTTTTTTCCTTTTGTTGCATTGTATGTAACGTAGTTGTGGTCCCTTATTCTATTATCATCCTTTATTTTTTCATTTTTTTTCTTTTTGATGAGTTCTATTATCATTCTTTGTTGAATACTTAAATAAATGTATAAATAAAAAATAAGTTCGTGCACAAGCATGTAGTTTCAATTTTTGCGCCATAATTTGTGGGAAGGCTCCTTCGATCAAGCTTAGGTTAAACTGATAATGCATATCTCGGTACCCAACCCCAAAACCTCATCAGCCTTCCAAAAAAAAAAAAAAAAAAAAACCCCAAAACCTCATCACAATCAACCAAATTATTTCATCCTTATCAATTTGCTTTCTTGGATATGTTATCTTGTACTAAATTTATCTACAATTTTGACCTAACATGATATTACCCAATGTGAGGCCAGAATAATTCAATTAAAATATAACTATATTTTTAGATAAATATACATATTAAAATATAACAATATTAGTTAAATCGAGCCTACATGGCCACAAATTTTTTTATAAATATAATATTATGTTTAGGTTTGACTTGTTTAATAGTTGAATTGAGTCTAAACCTGGACTTGATATTGAGTTGCTTGCTAAACAAACAAATATAAACAAGTTTTATCTTAACCTAAGTCGAGTTATTCTTAAGCAACTCAGTACACTTAAGGACCCGTCAATTAAGCATGCTAACTTGCGCAAGCTTTGGTTGCTGGTTTCTTTTGGGCCCAAGGATTAATATAGCATTGGGTTTGCCTAGTCTAATCAGGTATTAGGCCGAGACATGGGCCAATTTGTGTACCAGAAATGATTCTTCATCTTTAAGTGACACCCCTCCTTATCTTCTTTGTAAGTGTGATATTGGTTTGGGTTCACTGCAACTCGCAACCCAACCTGATAAACGACAAATGAAGGACTTTGATGGATTCCCCTCGTTCTTGTTTAGTTCCTTGTCCATCATGAATTTCAAGTGGGCCTTACAATAACTGTGACAGTCTAGAGCAGGTCTCTACCTTACTAAAGCATAATATATATATATATATATATATATATATATATATGTATATCATTCACTCAAAAAACACTCCCTTAACTACCTACCAAATCAATCCTCCTTTAACTTTTCTCTTGAGTTTGAATTCATCAAGAGTTTGGGCTATGAGTTGGATTGTCGATCTGGTGACTGTGGCAGTCTAGAACAGGTCTCTACCTTCAAAATTGAACCTGAGAAGGATGAAATCCTTATAAATGAGAATTCATTTTACAGGTTGGAGATGATTAGAATTCAGCTGTTCTCCTCACATGGACATCCGGTATGTTTAATGGGTTTTTAGGTGTGTTTTAACATTGTGTGGTTGCTGGTAAATTTCTTTATAGATTGAAACATGTCAAGGGTGTCATCCTTGACATGCATTGGAAAACACAATTTGTTTGATCTTGGTTACTTATTTAAATGCTTAGCAACAAATATAATTGGTGGTAGAATTATCATATTAAGCTTGTTTAAGTAATTACAGAGGGACTGAGGAACAAATACAATTGCGGGTAGAATTATCATAATAAGCTTGTTTAAGTAATCACAGAGGCAATTTTTTTAAGCAAGTTCCTTCCATGCTTCACGCAATCTGATCAGGAGAAGTCCTAGATTCATGCACTGTATAGTCTGTATTGTCACTATTACCACTACTATTGCTAAGACCATTTTAATTAAAAGAATTTCAACTGTCTACCTTAATTGAATAACAATATTCTCCTCTGCACTGCCTTAAATACTGAATATTTTGGTTTGTGGCCGCTCATACCCTAAAAACTAAAAAAGAAAAAGAAAAATAGTTTATTGATTGGGAGACATCTTTTCATGTGAACCAGTTGGCTTAAATTATCAATGTCTTCACGGTTTACTTATAAAAATACTAACAAGTGAGCATATGGAGATTAAAATAAAATTATTTAAGCACATGTAAAGGACCTAAATAGGGATGGACCGGTTTTATTTTTCAACTGTGAAATAGTAATTTCTGTAACATGAATGCATCATGACATGACAATTCATATGTTTCATGCACCTCTCTGTGCTTGTTAAAAATTCAAATTTTACTTTCAATAAAATTATTCTTTTGTTACTCCTCCACAGACTGTTGTTGAGGTAGAAGACTTCGTGAAAGCTCAACCTGATGCTATTGCACACTCAGCAGCCAAAATTATATCTCGTCTAAAAGCTGGTGGAGGAAAGACCATACAGGCCCTCAAATCTCTTTGTTGAAGATGTAAGGGTATTCAAGTGGAGGTAACTTATAAAAAAATTGTAATTTGAGTTCCTGGGACATTTATATGTGGTCAAATGATCTGTGCAAGTACATGTGCGTGCCTAGCTCTGAGTTCTAGGTGGTTAATACTCTGTGCAAGTACGTACGTGAATGGTATCCAAAATGTTGATTAGGTATGAAAGGGAAAGGCGTTCACATTATTGAATGTGTTCATGATCATATGAGTGAGAGAAACATTAGTACCATGTGTGAAAAATCCGTTCTGCAGCCGCCTTTTATGCATATTTGATATTTCATGTATGCTGCGATCTTATGTGTTGAGGTTTTTCAGACGCTGCTGTAGATAATTACTCCTCATTGCAATCATTACAGGAGGCAGCACTTACTGGTGTAAATTCCCTCGGGTTTGACGTAAAGGTTTGTTCAGGAACACAAGTACAAACATTGCGGTTTGCATTTAATACACGGGTATGGCAGTTATTCTTCGGCTAGAAGTTAATTCTTATATATATATATATATATATATATATATATATGTATGAATATGTGTGTGTATTTATGAATGTACATATCTGCATATATGCATTTTTTATTCATGCTATGCCTTTTCACCTCCAATTACTACCTTATCCTTCTCTTTGAGGGCTTTTTGATGTCTGGTTCACTGAATCACAGTTTGAGTTCTAGAAATTTACTTATATAAATCAGGCAGAATATAGTGCACTACCTTGTTTAATTGATCCCAAAGATATTTCAGAAGTATTCAATCAAGATGCATTATAGTGTTCTAAAGTAGTCAACGGTCCTTGAAATAATTGGTATCTTTTCCTTTTTTTTGGAAGAGGACGTAAAATGTTCAATCACTTAATAGTGCGCTAGTTGTATTTAGCTATTAGTAAGTTAAAGGTATTCTTTCTTGTATTTTGTGTGTTAACTAGTTTAGGTGGACTGCAACAATAACCAGTCAAAATTCACACCCTTAGGATTGCTTTCTCATGTCTAAAAACAATTCTTGCACTGTTGCCTCTGTCTATACATGGTCATATCTTTTTTGTTTAGTTGCGAATATATATATATATATATATATATATATATATCTTTCTTTCTTTTTCCTGTTTCTTTTTTTGTGGAACTATCTTTGATGTGCAAACATATCCTTGTTAGAAAGTAATCTTCTATTGCCAATAAGCCTTTGCCTTAACCAACTTATCTTTGCAGGCCCCCTCAGAGTACAGTGCTGAGAGACAGCTTAATGATCTACTATTCCCTAGGATCCACCACAAGCCACAAATGATGAAACAAACACCAAAATGAGTGCTAATATTTGACAAATAGCATATTCCAGTTTAATTCTGGATGGTTTTTGTACTCTCTTGGTCAAGATTTGAATGGAAAAAATCAAGGGTGACAGAAAAAGAAAAATCCATAGACAGTCACCAGTTTATGTAATTGTTATTTGCAACTAATGTTATAGAAATTCAAATTTTTTATCAAGCATCTCTACTATTACTCATCCATAATCGCTCTATTACTTTGGCTATTTAGTTTCTATGGGAGCATCATTCCTTGCTTTCTCATGAGCTTTTCTAATTTTTTATCAAGCACATTTTTTACTTCATCATCTTCATTTATCTCATGCTTAAATGGTTTGACCTTTTGTCTTTTTTCTTTTTCTTTGTTTATTGCTAAGTAACACAATCACTCATTTTGAACACATGACTTCACTCTCCATCCTATTCTTATGGGGAGAGCAAGTGTCAGTTTAATCAAAACTCATTAAAATACTACAAGGATAGCAATCGGTGGGATCAGAGGTTCTACTACCCCAGTAAACCATAAAAGAAAAGCACATATCCTATAGCTGTTTTGACTTGGAAGATGGCAGTAGGAAAGGGCAACAAATCTAACATGTATAAGCATCATAAATATACTAACCATGTTGCTAAGCTCTACTGTATTTTTCTTATTTTCAATATCATCTGTAACTCTTATGGCTTCAACCCACCAAGAATCTTTACTGCAGTTGTCTGTAATGTTTTCATCATTGTAAAGCAAAGCGTGTTCCTCATCACTATCAACAAATTGATGGTTGAGGTTATTAACTCGACACACCATGATTAATTGTCTGATCAGAATCAAAGAAAACCAGAGGATCAGGAATGACATCAATCGGAATTGGTGGTAAGGGAGATCGGTAACCTGAAGCCATCAATACCCTTTGTTAAATGATCAATCATGCATTAAGAGGATATTGAAGTTGATAACTTTTAACGAAAATACTCATATGCACCTCTGCAGTCAGGATCATAACATTTCTGATAATAAATAGCCCTTCTTAAGTCAACAATGTACATCACTGAACCAATAAAACATTGATGCACATTAGCATCTATGCCTCAAACATTAGCTATAAGATTGAAAAAAATGGAACAATATTTGTTTACTGCAAAAATAAATAAATAAAAATTCAAGTATTTTAGTGGGTGGTCGTACATCTATGGCTTACTCCCCTGGGGTGGGTCCAAAGGGCCTTGCCTTTGTGAGGTTCCATGTCATAAAAAAATAAAAAATAAATAAATATAAAGGTATTCTTCTGGCAAGCAGATAATAAGTATGACCAAAAGAACAAGAGCTTTGATGGGATGTGGATCCAAGTCAAGTACGGATATAAAAGGGGTCTTCAAAAAAAAGTGATAAAAATAGGCCAAGAATCAATTGAGAAGAAAGGACAAAGAGTAAGGACAGTTTAATGATTGGCAGCAGATGCAGAAATTAAAATATAAAAAAGAAAAAAGAAAATTACCATGATTGCTTTTATGCTGTCTGCCAATTCGCTCACAGTATCTATTTCTTGACATACTGTAGACCATCAGTCCACATTCCGAGAACCAAAACCAGCTCCGTATTTTTCCTATAATTACATCACAATATCAACAAGTTGATAAACAAAACATAGAAGGCAGCATTATGTACATACATTGTTTTTTCACCGAGTTGTGAAGGCAAAAAACAGGGAAAAAAGAAGTTTTAATACATTAATTTTCTTCCAATCAATCAAAGGATAGACCTTTTAAAAGCTGAATTAATTTATCCTCATTCTTTGTTTTTTCTTTTTAATTTTTGGATAAGAAACCTCATTCCTTAAATGAAGCTGATGATACAAAAAACTATAATTAAAGTAAAAAAATAAAAAACTACTTGAATGTCGGTGACTGCAGGAGTGAGACCATCTAAAAATTCTTAGGATTAAACGCAAAAAATCTTTCGGTTAAAAGGGTGAATTTAGCGAGAGATGAGATAGACAGAAGCTCAGTACTATTACTTGTGCAGACAGAAATCTTAAGCAAACCCAAGTCTAAAAATATATCATATTGAATGAGAATCATCTCAAAGCCATGTATAAACTTATTAAAAAAGTTCATGACCAATCAAGCTTTAAGCAAGGCAAATAACATTCCAAGTATTAAAATAAAAATCAAGTTCTTTTACTTCATTGAAACTTGAAAGTATAGTATTAAACCAGCAGTAGCACCTGAGACATTGCCAATGGAAGCAATGAATTCTACAAATTTGTCTAAAGCTGGAAATGGTGACTTCCCCAGGAAGTATGTTGTTGTAAGATCACTTGTGCAAGCACTAAATGCAAATTCTTGAGGGGCACTGTAATAATTTCCAATATTATGATTCTCCTGCGGAAAGAAGGAATTCCAGTTGTAAAATAGATCAATTTTCAATACAAAATGTTCAGGCCACTACCTACTTCACAAACCAAAGATGGTTTATGCTTCATCTTCACAGTAGATTCAGACATTTAAAACCCATGAATTAAAAATAATTAATTATAAAAAATAAAAATAAAAACCCTTAAGGCATCATGAGACATATCTAATATTCTATAATGTATTTTGACAATGAAAGATGCAGAGTCCAAAAATACCTCAGTTTCAAAGAGCAGGGTTTTGACACAATCTAACTCCATTTTGCAGACTAGAAGCTTCTTGCAATCAGCATCCATATTGCAAATCAAGGATGCCATGAACATCTCTTCCTCACGCTGTTCTTTCATGACATAAAAGTTTAATTACCACACACTAACAGTCAATGAATAAGGCATACCAAAAAACCACTCAAAAGACAGGTTTCACCAATACATGTTTATTATAATGATGGATATTATTGGAAGGATTCACTTGGTGATGCATGATCCTATACATCAAGTGTTCATCCAAATCTTCATAGCAATGAAACTTAGCAACAGCACATGATATTTTAAAATTTAAAGGAATAAGCACAGATAAATTTTTGACAAATACCAGTATGAGTGATATAAGTACTAAACTTATCTTGCTTACCAGTCACAAACAAACCTGAACCTACATAAAATTAATGAAGCCAAGCCATCAAAGAGAAACCTTTGTTTTCCTTTTTGAGTACCATAGGAGTGCATAATAGCATGGTGCCAGAGATGAGGCTGAAAATCTAAAACTAGATGCCACTCACATGAACAGTAACCAAACTTTTTTCTTAGAGGAAAGCTAATGTAAAGAGCACCATTGTTAATGAGAGGAAGCATCTGAATAGCTCCTGCATTGCTTTATATATATATATATATATATATATATAAAAACAATAATAACAATAAATAATGCAATGAGAGAATAATGCTGCTTACTTTGAGATTATACATTCAAAAATTGTTCTTCAGTAAGAAGATATCATACCATGTCCTTACATTTGAATCGACCCATAGGTAAAAGCACAGAATTCTTCCCAGCCTTTGATGATAAAGCTAAACAAAAGCAACGATTTCTAGATAGACAGCGGTGTCCACAAAAAGTTGGCTTGATGGTTTGGTGGACGTTGAATCTTTCCTCACAAAAAACTTCTCAAATCTTTCATCACTCTTCCTTGCACTTAGAATCCGAGAGCATATCTGATAATATGTCATCATATAGTGACAAGAAATGATATTTCTACAAAAAGAGAACAAAAGATTCTAGTAACTCAAGCAGAATCAATTCTAGCAGGCTAACAAAAAAGAGGTGGTGGTATTTTGTATCACAGGGATATATAACTATCCACCCACTCTCCCATATGTGGGTGGAGCTGGAGTGTTATATAACTCATGATACAAAATAAAAAGTCAAAAAAGAGACTTCATGATAAAGACATCATAACTAAATTATATATTAACTTTACATTTCCTATGTTAATTGGAATTAATAGTTAAATTTGGAAGCTGCAATAAAAATTTATAATTTTAACAAGAATATATACTTTAACTTCATCTTTAATTAGCAACAAAAGCAATGCATCTCAATCACTGTTAGATAAAACATTGATATGCTTCTCATGGAGGCGTACCTCGGCAACAAATGCACCTGCATGCGAGTTGTCCTTGAAAGCAGTCTTTGGTATGCAAATAATTAAATGGCGAGAGAACTTTTCTGCACACAAGAATCTTAACTATCATCTACAAAGTTCACGATAAATTAAATGCAATACAGAATGCTTTACATCTTACAAATAATCAAAGACCCATATGAGACACATTGACCATACAAATATAACTTTTCCTTGGAGAATTGCCCAAGCCATTCAGTTTTTGCTACACACACAAACACACAAAGAATGGACTAGACACCTGGTGGCCCAAGCCATTCAGTTTTTGCTTAATATATGCTAACTCCAAAAACATATGGACGTGTTTGTTTGGTTCTTCAACAACTTAAAACTTGCTGCAGTAAACAGATTAATAATTATAACAGAAGAGGAAGAAATCACAGGCTGAATACAACCAAGTTTTAAAACCCTAGATGTAGGGGAAAAGAAAATGTTGTTTTTAACACCCTAAATGTAAAGGAAAAGAAACGTTGTTTTTACATCATGGCCGGGTAACCACTAGGATCTATACCTGCAACTTATTCAGAAGTTTAATGTCAATTTCAAGTCTCTTCCATGGTTGATACTGGTTCAATAAAGAAGGAAACATGCTCTACGACTTTCAAGATAGAAATGCATCCAGCTTATAAAGAGCATTGATGTTCAACAGAAAAATTTCCTCACATAAACAAATCATTAAAAAAAAGTTTTAAAAACAACTGTGACTGTTGTTCAAAAGAAGGAAAACAATATTAGCACTCACAAACTATTCTTGCAAAACATACGGCATACACTAGCATTGTCAAGGACAATAATAAAACAACAATGCAAAATTTTGTCAAAAATTTATGTTCTACAATATCTTTATTAATTAAATGACTCCAATTAGACCAAAAATATTGTTCTCATCATATCCCAATTAAAATGAAAGCAAATAATTCAGAACTCATCCCAAATTTATATCTCAATTCAGAATGAGAGCTTGATTTAAATTTGCTGGCTACAACTCGTCATGCAAAGAAATGACGAAGAAGGAAGGATAACTAGTTTGTGAGCAGTTCAGAAATTTTATCAATCAAAATTAATCAGATTAAATCGTACATTATAATGTTGCTAACTAAATTTCATAATCTACATCAATGTAGGACATCACACAAAGACAATTAGGGATTTTAGCATGAGCCAGACAAACATACCTTCAGTGGAGGAATCGAGCTCTACTATCCACTCCAGGTTTCCTTGAATGGAGTATTTATCAAGTAAGGATTCAAAAATGACCGATATCAGGAGATCAACCATTTCATCTCCAATGTTTTCTGCATTCACTCTCTTACTGAACTCTAAATCAAAGTAAAGGTGGCATGGTAAACCCTGGAAGAACAATAGTTACAACTTTTGGACATGACAGAAAATTTACTCACAAATTCTCACACTTTTTTTTTTCATTAGTCTCACACTATTTCTCATAGGGTTGTTACCTCCTGAATCACTTCATAATGATGACGGAATTTGGAATCCATATTTTTGTACCTGAAGTTGAGCAAAACAGCAGTAGAAACACTATGAGAAGGAAAGAACCTCAAATAGTTACTAGGTGCAAATAATTATGGGGGGAAACGAACATAGTAAAGACAACCTTTGCCAGAACTCCTTATATGTTGAGACAAGGAACCTTCGTTGTCCAGAAAAGTGATCTTGATAACTAAAAACCCGAACATGCATGTGCCCTTTGGCAAACTTCATTGCTTCATCCTGCCTAGGAAATGTAGCCCATATTTCCTTCCTTAAAAACAAAGGACCAGGGTCAAGTCATAGGGTATGAAACTAATATTATAGTATAAGAAAGGCACCAATTGAAGGGAAGAATAGGATAGCACAAATACCTCAAGCTCAATTTATTTTGTTCACTCAGATCAACACGTATTTGATGTAATAATTGCAACAAACTGGATGGTCTCTTTGGGGGCACACCATTTGGAGACCCATAAAATACAATAGGAGAGAACTGCTTCCCAGGATTCTTTTTGTTGGCTTTAACTGTTGCTGTATCAAACTGAAGCAATAATATATATATATATATATATATATATATAATTTAGTTATCCGAGCAGTAGAACAAACATCAGAGCATTAGTTTTCAACAAACCAGTACAAAAGGACAGAACTTTCAGCATTCACCATTAAAGCATGAAATGAAAGCAATGCATATAGTATATACTTTCTCAATGGAGAGTTGCACATCTTTTGCTTTTTTTGGTCTTTGTCCAGCTGATCCTGAAGATGGAACGCCAGGAGATGTAGAGACCTCTTGGGTTGAACTCCCATGCTTCAATTTGTTCTTTCTTCTTTTTCTTTCTCTAAAAGCAGATTCTGAAACAGAAGTACCAACAAATTTCTCACAATCATGAGAACAAATCACCCAAGGAAATAATTGTCATAAAATCGCAGAAACTGAAATCCTTGAGGGCTCATTTGGACAGAGAGGGAGTGGAGGGGAGTAGAGTAAAGTTGGCCGAAAATATGCTAATTTCTGGCCAACTCTACTCTGCTTCCCTCCACTCCCACTTCCTCTCCCTCAATCCGAACGGACCATAAGGATATTGAATTTTAGACAAAATTGTGAAGTTTGAACAGCAGCACGCATTAAGACAACACAGTCGTGAAAATTCCAAAAGGTGCGAGGACTGGACATAAAATTTGAGTGCTTCTGGTAACTACAACCGACTTTCATTCCCAACTTATATACATCTAATTACCAATACATATCAACCACTTCAAGTCAGTATATAAGGCTAATCACAACATACTAATATGTATGCAATAACTGGTTTGCACTAATATTTACCCAAATAACAGAATATCAAGACTCAAGCAGGCATATGGGCAATGCATTGGAGTGACTAGGAACAAGTTGCTGCAAAAGTCCCGGTGAATCGACTTAAGCCTGGTCTCAAGTTGATAATCACATCACTTCAAAGTGCTATATGGCAGTGAGGTTTTTTCTTTTATCAAGAAAATTTTTTTTATAAAAAAAAAAAAAAAAAAAGAAAAGGGAGAGAGGTAATGTGTGCCTTGAAATTGGACATGAGCAGGTCTATGACATGAGCAACTAAATTTACCTAGTGAGACAGTCATAAAAAAATATTATAAAAAAAAAAACCTTGCCATTGAGTAAGCACTAGCATAAAAAGAAGCAGTCCGTTTCATTCAAGTTGGCCGTCCAAAAATGCTATTGACTGATTCAACATGTCAATATAAAATAACAGGATGTTTCTAAAAATTTCGTTATTTTGATCTACAATCTCTTTAATTTTTTTTTTTTTTTTTTTTTTTTGGATAAATCAGAAAATTTTATTAGCACAGATACCAGAAACAACCTGAGATGCAAATAGCAAGCAAAAGTACAAAAAACCCAATTCTGTACTAGCCAAAATGCAACACAACAGCTATCAAACTCTAAAACTATAAAACTAGAAAACACTCAAAACAAAATTCAAAATTTGATTCCGAGATGCTGCAATAGCTACAGAATTACAACTTAGTTGTACACCACATAGAAAAGAAATGAAATAGGAACAAAGAAATAGCAACTCTATACCCGTGTCCTCCCTAGGACATAAAAGAAAAAAAAAATTATTTCTGTATAAAAACCCTTCCCCCTTAAATACATAGTCGTTGCCTTTTTCCTCTGCTAACCAATAAAATAAATACAAATACAAATAAAATTTCAACACCACACTAACAAGAACCCACATCCCCTGATGAGCAGAACACAAAGCCACAAGTTTTGGAAAAATTGAATCCCTAAAATGCATTTCAACAAGCACTTTCTGTGCCACTTATATGAAAGAACAAAATTGCAACCTCACCAGCACAGAAATTTGCCAACGTTACAGTGAAATGAAATTTAAGAGCGAAATTCCAAAATTTTCTCAAAAATCAAAAAAGAAAAAGGGGCACAAAACAATGACAGAGAAATTAGGGTTTCGTTTGATTCCTACCTTAAACAAAATTAAAACGAGTTGATCCCTTAAAAAACCCTCAGCGGTGAGTAAATGAGGAAGCCGATGGGATGAAGTGAAGTTGACGGACATGGGAGAAGAAGCAATCTTAGGTTTTTTTAAGAGAAGGAAAAAGAGGGAGCACACGAAAGAGAGAGAGAGAGAGGATATGAAGTTGAGAGAGAATCACCTATTTTTCGGTTTTTTTTTTTTGCTTTTGTTTACTAACCTAGTCTTCCGGTAACAGGTTTCGCACTAAACTTAAATCAACGGTCACAAGTAAAATAACACCAATTAATGGTATAGATTTGAGTGGGTACAGTATTAAAAAAAATAAGGGTACAGTAAAATAATCCATATATACATATATACTATTATATATGCTTAATGCAATAGTTACTTTACAAATATAAGTAATTACAAAGTATTAAGGACAATGGTAAAAAGTATATATATATATATATATATATATATGGAAAGTTCTTAATTTAAATCGTAAGTCTGAACGTGAAAAATTAAAAATGTACTCCTTACCCAATTTGTGTGTGCAAAATGTAAATTTATATAGTTAGTTCCAATGGAAATTAAAAAAAATTTCTTTTTTTTTTTGGATAGGAACTCAATTTAAGACTTAAGAGCGAAGCATATAGCACCGACAAATGCGAAGGCTCTCTGTATGTCAGTATCACCGACCCACCGGATTGGCTAGTATTTAAAAGCCCATCTGAAGATCAATTGAAATGAATTAGAATTCAGCCTCTCTCATCAGTCTCCACTTATCACCAAATCCACCAATTCATTCAATTCAATATAAAGATGGGGAGATCTGATCTACCGCAGGATATGGTGGAGGACATCCTTTCAAGGCTTCCAGCGAAATCTTTAAAGCGATTCAGTTGCGTAAACAAGTCATGGTCTACCCTTTTCCAAAACCCATGTTTTATTGCCAAACACCAGCATTTGTCTCAAAAGAATTGGAGTATTTTCGCGTCTGGCGTAGACTGTGAGGCCAATAAGCCTGTGCTGTTCTTGCATCCTAATTTTGATGATGATGCTGCTGATGATGATTTTGATTCTAGAGGAATCATTCTGGAATCGTCGTTTTTAGAAGAGGCAAAGAAATACGAGGAATTCGTGGGATCTTGTATCAACGGCATAATTTGTCTGAAATATTATGTTGAACATAATCAGACCCATGACTTCGCCTTATGGAATCCGGCGATCAGAGAATTCAAGGTGCTTCCATCACTTCCTATCCACTTTCCATCTAATGTTGACTACGAAGACGTTGGTTTTGCATTTGGTTATGATTCCAATTCTAATGACTTCAAGGTAATTACAATTCTCTCCTATTGGAACGATCCTGGCTACACAGTCACATATAACTGGGACCCTAAAGTGATTATGCATACTCAAGTTGAGGTTTACACCCTAAGTACTAATTCTTGGAGGCAAGTCGACTGTGACACCGTTTCTAATATCAATTTTCCTGCTCGATTTCGTGAAATATACTTGAATGGAGTTTATCATTGGTCTGGTATTGCCCCTGGTATTGCCAAGGATTACGACGTCATTGTATCCTTCGACATGAGAAATGAGGTGTTTGGAATTTTAAGCATGCCGAATTTGGGCGATATTTTGGATCCTGCATATGTTTGGGAGGCTTTAGCTGTCCTAGGCAATTGTGTTGCTTTGGTTGTTTTCGATTATCGACAGACAGATAAAATCTTTCATATTTGGGTGATGCGTGAATATGGCATTAAGGAGTCTTGGACCAAACAATACGTTATTGGACCCTTTTCAGGAATTACGAACATATACGGTTTCGAGCTCCAGATTCTTCTTTTAGGTGACAAGATTCTTATGGTGGAGGACAATGGAGAAGTGGTCTTGTATAACTTGAGTGCTCAAAAAATTAAGAATCTTCGAGTTAGAGGGCTTCCAAGCTTGTTTAGAGCTTCACAAATTATGGTTTATGAGGAGAGTCTAGTTTCAATTATGGGTTGAAATGTCGATTATATCGAATTTGTCATGCCCTAGATCCCTAATTATTTGTATAACATAGGTAAAGACTCATGCATCTTTCAATAAGTAATACACCTTGTTAGTGTTCTATAGAAAGATGACATCTTGTAAGGATTATATTTAAAAATCTTTAAAATTTCAATTCTTTCTTCCATGTTCAACCTCTAGAATATGTTGATGGAAAGCTAAATTATGTGAATGACTTTATTTGTTGTCTGTAATTCATATTGTGAAAATCCATTCTAGTTGAGACAAATCGTCCTGGATAAAGATTGGGGTATGGCATGTGGATTTACACCTAGACAGCATGGACACAACATGCTTCATCAGTAGCTGTTTCCCCTTTGACCTTTTACCTTCTCCAAGTGCTTCTTTTCAATATTTTTTGTCTATGGAGTATGAGTTAAATCCACTCATTAGGCCACATATATATAAATATATATATATATATATATATATAGATCTACTATTCCCTAGGATCCACCACAAGCCACAAATGATGAAACAAACACCAAAATGAGTGCTAATATTGACAAATAGCATATTCCAGTTGAATTCTGGAATGTTTTTGTACTCTCTTGGTCAAGACTTGAATGGAAAAGGTCAAGGGTGACAGAAAAAGAAAATATCCATAGACAGTCACCAGCTTATGTAATTGTTATTTGCAACTAATGTCATAGAAATTCAAATTTTTTATCAAGCATCTCTACTATTACTCATCCATGCTCTATTACTCGGGCTATTTTAGTTTCTATGGGAGCATCATTGCTTGCTTTCTCATGAGCTTTTCTAATTTCTATCACGTGTACTGTTTATTTTATCATCATGCCCATCACATCAATATTTATCTTTCACCAATTTGTCTCGCTTGAAAAAAATTAGCCAAACATTATCCCAAGTTCAGAAATGTTGGATTTTGAAACTTATGGTTTTGGAATAATCGGTAATTTATCAAAAACTTCTTTGTTTGAAACTCTCTTTTCACTATTAATATAGTCAAGTAATAATGAAGAGAGTTTGCAGATTGTAATATTGATGAGCAACTTGTTTGAGTTGAACTTACAGCAGTGTGATAGAACCATCTTAGGAATCAAGTGATCGAATAATATGAACTTCATAAATTCTGTGTCTTTTCCTATAAGAACAGAATGAATGATCACCAAAGCATAAGTTCAACCGAAATTTGCAAATGTCTCTCTAAATAGGTGCATAATCATGTATTAACTGTACTGTAGTTTTCTAAGAGGTTTAGTCTACATGACTTAAGTAGGGCGTGGATTCATATCACAAAGACTTGTGCAAATGGTATAACATAGGCATAGAAATTAGACAGAATAGAAATGTTAAAATTATTAAAAAAAACAAAATGTGCGAGAAAGACGCATAGAAATGTTAACAATTAACAAAATCAAAATGTGCGAGAAAGAAAACAAATTGACAGGTTACTGCTTTCCAATATAAGTTTCATAAACCAATTGTGCTGCAAGAATGTCAACAATTGCAGAGCCAACAGACTTAAATACTGTTATCTCTTCTGAACTTCTTCTGCCAACCTTTTCTCCTTTAATTAACTCTACCAAATTTCCTCCAATATCTCCCTTTTCGATTACCCTTCTCTCAAAAGCACCCACCAATTCTCCAGCTTCAACCAATGCAGCCTCATTATCCACAAACACTCTTCCTCTCCTTATTGCTTCGTCGTCACACTCCATCATCGAGTGCTTGAAGGATCCAACCAAATCCAAATGAGCCCCTGCCTTCAACCTCTCGCCCTTAACAACTGGTGTTTCCGAATTCGTTGCACAGCTCACAATATCTCCCAATCCAACAATTTCTTCCAAACACTCATTACTTTCAAAACACACCCCAACAAATCCAGCATTTTCACTCATTTCCTTAGCCAATTTTCTTGCCTTTTCTATTGTTCTGTTCCAAATGATCACCCTTCGCAAACTGGGTCTAGCCGAAAGATGTGCTTTGATCAAATGGGGTGCCAGAGCACCAGCACCAATCATCACAAGCGTTTCACTGTCATTTCTAGCCAAAATCTTCGAGGCTAAGCCAGAGACACACGAGGTTCTATAAAGGGTCAACACAGTGCCATCCATGGAAGCAAAAGTTTGCCCAGTTACAGAGCAGAAGAGAACGTAACTCGCATGCACTCCTGGCAAGTTCAGCGTGGAGTTTTGAGGGAAATAGGTGACGAGCTTCACACCTACATAGGGGAGAGAAGGGGATGAGGACCAAGAAGGCATGAGAAGGAGAGAGGAGGATTGTGAAACGGAGTAGCTTTGGCGAATTGGGGTTTGGAGGGTGGACGAGGCTGCAGGGAGAGATGATTGCAAGTGATCTATTAGAGTTTGGTGAGAGAGGATGGCGTGCAAAGACTCAGTGGAGATGAAGATGGGAATGGTGTTCGTGTTATTGGGATTTGTATCGTTTTTGTTGGGATTTTCATTGTCAACTGGATTGGGTATTGAAGCCATTGATGAGAGCTGGGGAGGTTTGGATTTGGGTTTGGGTTTGGGTTTGGGTGAGAGAGGAGGAACTTAATGAGGGAGACGAGGCGAAAATGGGTAAATACCCATAAAAAACAAACTATCTAGTTAATAGGGTCCGTTTACAAACTATATATATTTTTAGCAAATCGAGTTTCAAAGACTCGATTTTGGGCCCCTAAATCGGCCCTCTAAGCCTCGATTTTCATGGGTTGTTCCTGTCTGATGTGGCAGTTTGTCCAGATGGCGTCTACATGGAAATCGAGTCTTAGAGACTCGATTTCCAACCCAAAAATAAAATATTAATGACCCAAAATGCAACCCAAAATGCAGAAACAGCGGAAAAAAAAGGCAGAAAGAAAGAAAAAAAAAAGAAAGAGAAGAAGAAGAAGAAGGAATGGCGACACTGGCCACGCGCGACAGATCCAGGCCGGCGACCCAGGTCGCCGCGCGACCCAGGTCGCCGCGCGATGCGATCTGGGTTTTTTTTTTTTTTCTTTCTTTCTTCTCTTCGCGGTGCGATCTGGGTTTTTTTTTTTCTTTTTCCTTTCTTCTCTAATGAACACATTCTTCTCTGGTTTTTTTTTTATTTTTTCCTTTCTTCTCTGATGAACGCGTTGTTGTGGTTTTCCTGCTGCCCTTGTGGTTTTTTTTGTTTGTGTTTTAAATGTAAATCGAGTCTTTGAAACTCGATTTTCATGTAGACGCCACGTGGAAAATGTGCCACATCAGACAGGAACAACCCATGAAAATTGAGCCTCAGACGCTCGATTTAGGGTCCCAAAATCGAGTCTTTGAAACTCGATTTGCTAAAAATATATATAGTTTGTAAACGGACCCTATTAACTAGATAGTTTGTTTTTTATGGGTATTTACCCATTTTCGCCGGGAGACGAAGACGAAGACTAGGTTGTCTGTATTGTCACGTATAGAGGTCGGAAAAAAAAAGTACAGAACAAATGGATAAATTTAGACAAAGACCGAGACTCGTTAGTCTTGAGAGTTATATATATATTTTTATATATATACACACACACACACACACACACACACACATATATATATATATACATGAATCAAATTTTAGAATTGGTTTGTTCTCAAAAAATAAAAATAAAGACTTTAGAATTGGTTTCAAAGTAAACTTATATTTTTAGAATTTTCAAATTAAACCCACATTTTTAAATACAATTCAATTCAAATAATAAATTCATTACATATGAAGTTGTTAATGGAATAATGATGTCATGGACTCATGGTAAATGGGAATATGGATTGAATTAAACATTTCTAAAACTTAGCAAAAAAATAATAATAATTAAACATTTCTAAGAGTATAATATTTTATTATTTGAAGATTCTGAAAATTTAAAGTTTAATTTGCAACCACCCTTAAACTATACAATTTAAAATGTTTGTAGTTGGAGGGTGCAATAAAAAATAGGATCACATCAGAAATTCCAACAAGTACGAAAATTGACCATGTAAAAATTCACTAATTAGGAATTTGCAAGAAGAAAATGATCTACTCATTAGGCCAAACACCAACCAGTGGGGTTAATTTGTTGAGCAAGCTTAAAGAAAAATTGGCAAAGTTTTAGGATCATAAGGTACTTATCTTTCTTTTTTTTTTTTTTTGCTTTTTTTCCTCTAGTTTAAGGGTTCTCTAATGGAGACCTTGTTGGTGCCTTCCCATGGTTGCAAGCGTGAAGGTTGTCATGTATTAAATACTAATAGGGGTTTTGCAGGCCTCAATTAATGTTGGGTGTGAATGGAGATGATCTTTTGTAAATGCTCGAGGTGGGTTACAACTTACTAGTCATAAACAGGAAGTAAAATCTAATTTCATTGATTTTTTTTTTTTTTTTTTTTTAAGAAAGCATCTATTGATTAATTATCAAATTATATCTCAAAATTCAAAAACAAGATCATGTTTAAACCTATATCCTTAAGCTTACCCAAGAAGAAGAAGAAGAAAGATTGTAGTAAAAGCTAAAAGAAATGTATTTCCCAAGGGAAAAAATAAATAAATAAACAATGTATTTCATATGGAACCTAATATAAGAATGGGGCCACTTAGTCATTTCAGGACTTGAGCATGGTCCTTTGATTAGCTGAGTGCGATCTAACTTTGCTGGAGAATCGTCATTATCAACTGCATAACTAACCTTCTAACTTGTGGCATCAAATCAAAGACTCCATTCGCCTTGAGCTTGCCTTCTTATGTATTAAAGTTGCTGCAGTCTGAACTAAACGTATAAGAATGTTAGTTAAGCAAAAGTTTAAAGATACCATTTTGTTCTCATAGCCAGTTGTAAAATTTTTTATTTAAAAAAATGTCTTCCAAATATACATATATACAATCATTTCACAAGAACCAATATAATTTCCAAATATTGATAATGTATGTGGATTATATTTTTGCTTTTCCCCATAACAATCAGATTCCAAGCGAAATGATCTACAAACCGATTCTTCCATGCAAGATCACCAGATAGTAGAATACCAACGCGGCTTGCAGTTTAAATAGTAATGCAGCACTTGTTCTTGTTGAGTTGCCAGAAGTCGCTAAAATCTTTTGTTCAAGAGAGAATGCCTCTGCATTGGTATACATGGCCAAAATGTTTATCAACCAACTGCCGTAACCCGCATAGTTGAAATGCTTCAATTCGGCCAGGGATGCAGTACTTTCTACAGCTATCCACCATTCCTCATCTTCATCATTAATTCTCTCCTCCTGGCAAAAAGAAAAATTGATAAGGTTACAAGAGAAAAAATGAAGATTGCATGGGTTCAATAGTTCAAATTCTTGCAAGCTTGAAGAGGCATTATGCTTTGTGTCAGTTGAATTTCTGACAATTTCAAGGTCCTACCATCCTAGAGCATTTGCTGTTCAATGGTCTGGTTATTGGATGAGAAAAATATGCACTTCAAACCACAAATTCAAAAAACACTGCATTGATGCTGTTGAATAGGGATATGCACAATGCAACATGAAGCTCCTAGTTTTTGGTAAGGGGAAGACAGGAAGGGGGTGGGAATGGGAGTTATTTCCTTAAACTTCTAACACCAAGCACATTTTTTACTTCATCATTTTCATTTATCTCATGCTTAAATGGTTTGACCTTTTTTCTTTTTTCTTTTTCTTTGTTTATTGCTAAGTAACACAATCACTCATTTTGAACACATGACTTCACTCTCCATCCTATTCTTATGGGAAGAGCAAGTGTCAGTTTAATCAAAACTCATTAACATACTACAAGGATAGCAATGGGTGGGGTCAGAGGTTCTACTACTGCAGTAAACCATAAAAGAAAAATACGTATCCTATAGCTGTTTTGACATGGAAGATGGCAGTAGGAAAGGGCAACAAATCTAACATGTATAAGCATCATAAATATACTAACCATGTTGCTGAGCTCTACTGTATTTTTCTTATTTTCAATATCATCTGCAACTCTTATGGCTTCAACCCACCAAGAATCTTTACTGCAGTTGTCTGTAATGTTTTCATCATTGTAAAGCAAAGTGTGTTCCTCATCACTATCAACAAATTGATGGTTGAGGTTATTAACTCTTGACACACCATGATTAATTGTCTGATCAGAATCAAAGAAAAACAGAGGATCAGGAATGACATCAATCGGGATTGGTGGTAAGGGAGATCGGTAACCTGAAGCCATCAATACCCTTTGTTAAATGATCAATCATGCATTAAGAGGATATTGAAGTTGATAACTTTTAAGGAAAATACACTTATGCGCCTCTGCAGTCAGGATCATAACATTTCTGATAATAAATAGCCCTTCTTAAGTCAACAATGTACATCACTGAACCAATAAAACATTGATGCACATTAGTATCTATGCGTCAAACATTAGCTATAAGATTGAAAAAAATGGAACAATATTTGTTTACTGCAAAAATAAATAAATAAAAATTCAAGTATTTTAGTGGGTGGTCGTACATCTGTGGCTTACTCCCCTAAGGTGGGTCCAAAGGGCCTTACCTTTGTAAGGTTTCATGTCATAAAAAAATAAAAAATAAAAAAATATAAAGGTATTCTTCTGGCAAGCAGATAATAAGTATGACCAAAAGAACAAGAGCTTTGATGGGATGTGGATCCAAGTCAAGTACAGATATAAAAGGGGTCTTAAAAAAAAAGTGATATAAATAGGCCAAGAATCAATTGAGAAGAAAGGACAAAGAGTACGGACAGTTTAATGATTGGCAGCAGATGCAGAAATTAAAATATAAAAGAAAAAAAAAAATTACCATGATTGCTTCTATGCTCTCTGCCAATTCGCTCACAGTATCTATTTCTTGACATACTGTAGACCATCAATCCATATTCCGAGAACCAAAACCAGCTCCGTATTTTTCCTATAATTACATCACAATATCAACAAGTTGATAAACAAAACATAGAAGGCAGCATTATGTACATTCATTGTTTTGTCACTGAGTTGTGAAGGCAAAAAACAGGGAAAAAAGAAGTTTTAATACATTAATTTTCTTCCAATCAATCAAAGGATAGACCAATTAAAAGCTGAATCAATTTATCCTCATTCTTTGTTCTTTCTTTTTAATTTTTGGATAAGAAACCTCATTCCTTAAATGACGCTGATAATACAAAAAACTATAATTAAAATAAAAAATAAAAAACTACTTGAATGTCGATGACTGCAGGAGTGAGACCATCTAAAAATTCTTAGGATTAAACGCAAAGAATCTTTCTGTTAAAAGGGTGAATTTAGCGAGAGATGAGATAGACAGAAGCTCAGTACTATTACTTGTGCAGACAGAAATCTTAAGCAAACCCAAGTCTAAAAATATATCATATTGAATGAGAATCATCTCAAAGTCATGTATAAACTTATTAAAAAAGTTCCTGACCCAATCAAGCTTTAAGCAAGGCAAATAACATTCCAAGTGTTAAAATAAAAATCAAGTTCTTTTACTTCATTGAAACTTGAAAGTATAGTATTAAACCAGCAGTAGCACCTGAGACATTGCCAATGGAGGCAATGAATTCTACAAATTTGTCTAGAGCTGGAAATGGTGACTTCCCCAGGAAGTATGTTGTTGTAAGATCACTTGTGCAAGCACTCAATGCAAATTCTTGAGGGGCGCTGTAATAATTTCCAATATTATGATTCTCCTGCGGAAAGAAGGAATTCCAGTTGTAAAATAGATCAATTTTCAATACAAAATGTTCAGGCCACTACCTACTTCACAAACCAAAGATGGTTTATGCTTCATCTTCACAGTAGATTCAGACATTTAAAACCCATGAATTAAAAATAATTAATTATAAAAAATAAAAATAAAATCCCTTAAGGCATCATGAGACATATCTAATATTCTATAGTGTATTTTGACAATGAAAGATGCAGAGTCCAAAAATACCTCAGTTTCAAAGAGCAGGGTTTTGACACAATCTAACTCCATTTTGCAGACTAGAAGCTTCTCGCAATCAGCATCCATATTGCAAATCAAGGATAGCATGAACATCTCTTCCTCACACTGTTCTTTCATGACATAAAAGTTTAATTACCACACACTAACAGTCAATGAATAAGGCATACCAAAAAACCACTCAAAAGACAGGTTTCACCTATACATGTTTATTATAATGATGGATATTATTGTAAGGATTCACTTGGTGATACATGATCCTATCCATCAAGTGTTCATCCAAATCTTCATAGCAATGAAACTTAGCAACAGCACATGATATTTTAAAATTTAAAGGAATAAGCACAGATAAATTTTTGACAAATACCAGTATGAGTGATATAAGTACTAAACTTATCTTGCTTACTAGTCACAAACAAACCTGAACCTACATAAAATTAATGAAGCCAAGCCATCAAAGAGAAACCTTTTTTTTCCTTTTTGAGTACCATAGGAGTGCATAATAGCATGGTGCCACGGATGAGGCTGAAAATCTAAAACTAGATGCCACTCACATGAACAGTAACCAAACTTTTTTCTTATAGGAAAGCTAATGTAAAGAGCACCATTGTTAATGAGAGGAAGCATCTGAATAGCTCCTGCATTGCTTTATATATATATATATATATATAAACAATAATAATAATAAATAATGCAATGAGAGAATAATGCTGCTTACTTTGAGATTATACATTCAAAAATTGTTCTTCAGTAAGAAGATATCATACCATGTCCTTACATTTGAATCGCCCCATAGGTAAAAGCACAGAATTCTTCCCTGCCTTTGATGATAAAGCTAAACGAAAGCAATGATTTCTAGAATAGACAGCAGTGTCCACAAAAAGTTGGCTTGATGGTTCGGTGGACGTTGAATCTTTCCTCACAAAAAATTTCTCAAATCTTTCATCACTCTTCCTTGCACTTAGAATCCGAGAGCATATCTGATAATATGTCATCATATAGTGACAAGAAATGATATTTCTACAAAAAAGAGAACAAAAGATTCTAGTAACTCAAGCAGAATCTATTCTAGCATGCTAACAAAAAAGAGGTGGTGGTATTTTGTATCACAGGGATATATAACTCTCCACCCACTCTCCCATATGTGGGTGGAGCTGGAGTGTTATATAACTCATGATACAAAATAAAAAGTCAAAAAAGAGACTTCATGAGAAAGTCATCATAACTAAATTATATATTAACTTTATATTTCCTATGTTAATTGGAATTAATAGTTAATATTGGAAGATGCAATAAAAATTTATAATTTTAACAAGAATATATACTTAACTTCATCTTTAATTAGCAACAAAAGCAATGCATCTCAATCACTGTTAGATAAAACATTGATATGCTTCTCATGGAGGCGTACCTCGGCAACAAATGCACCTGCATGCGAGTTGTCCTTGAAAGCAGTCTTTGGTATGCAAATAATTAAATGGCGAGAGAACTTTTCTGCACACAAGAATCTCAACTATCATCTACAAAGTTCACGATAAATTAAATGCAATACAGAATGCTTTACATCTTACAAATAATCAAAGACCCATATGAGACACATTGACCATACAAATATAACTTTTCCTTGGAAAATTGCCCAAGCCATTCAGTTTTTGCTACACACACAAACACACAAAGAATGGACTAGACACCTGGTGGCCCAAGCCATTCAGTTTTTGCTTAATATATGCTAACTCCAAAAACATATGGACGTGTTTGTTTGGTTCTTCAACAACTTAAAACTTGCTGCAGTAAACAGATTAATAATTATAACAGAAGAGGAAGAAATCACAGGCTGAATACTACCAATTTTTAAAACCCTAGATGTAGGGGAAAAGAAAATGTTGTTTTTAACACCCTAGATGTAAGGGAAAAGAAACGTTGTTTTTACATCATGGCCGGGTAACCACTAGGATCTACACCTGCAACTTATTCCGAAGTTTAATGTCAATTTCAAGTCTCTTCCATGGTTGAAACTGGTTCAATAAAGAAGGAAGCATCCTCTACGACTTTCAAGATAGAAATGCATCCAGCTTATAAAGAGCATTGATGTTCAACAGCAAAATTTCCTCACATAAAAAAATCATTAAAAAATAAAAATAAAAAACAACTGTGACTGTTGTTCAGAAAAAGGAAAACAATACTAGCACTCACAAACTATTCTTGCAAAACATATGGCATACACTGGCATTGTCAAGTACAATAATAAAACAACAATGCAAAATTTTGTCAAAAATTTATATTCTACAATATCTTTATTAATTAAATGACTCCAATTAGACCAAAAATATTGTTCTCATCATATCCCAATTAAAACGAAAACAAATAATTCAGAACTCATCCCAAATTTATATCTCAATTCAGAATGAGAGCTTGATTTAAATTTGCTGGCTACAACTCATCATGCAAAGAAATGACGAAGAAGAAAGGATAACTAGTTTGTGAGCAGTTCAGAAATTTTATCTATCAAAATTAATCAGATTAAATCATACATTATAATGTTGCTGACTAAATTTCATAATCTACATCAATGTAGGACATCACACAAAGACAATTAGGGACTTTAGCATGTGCTAGACAAACATACCTTCTGTGGAGGAATCGAGCTCTACTATCCATTCCAGGTTTCCTTGAATGGAGTATTTATCAAGTAAGGCTTCAAAAATGACTGATATCAGGAGATCAACCATTTCATCTCCATTGTTTTCTGCATTCACTCTCTTACTGAACTCTAAATCAAAGTAAAGGTGGCATGGTAAACCCTGGAAGAAGAAATAGTTACAAACTTTTGGACATGACAGAAAATTTACTCACAAATCCTCACACTTATTTTTTTCATAAGTCTCACACTATTTCTCATAGGGTTGTTACCTCCTGAATCACTTCATGATGATGACGGAATTTGGAATCCATATTTTTGTACCTGAAATTGAGCAAAACAGCAGTAGAAACACTATGAGAAGGAAAGAACCTCAAACAGTTACTAGGTGCAAATAATTATGGGGGGGGAAACGAACATAGTAAAGACAACCTTTGCCAGAACTCCTAATATGTTGAGACAAGGACCCTTCGTTGTCCAGAAAAGTGATCTTGATAACTAAAAACCCGAACATGCATGTGCCCTTTGGCAAACTTCATTGCTTCATCCTGCCTGGGAAATGTAGCCCATATCTCCTTCCTTAAAAACAAAGGACCAGGGTAAAGTCATAGGGTAAGAAACTAAAAATTATAGAATAAGAAAGGCACCAATTGAGGGGAAGAATAGGATAGCACAAATACCTCAAGCTCAATTTATTTTGTTCACTCAGATCAACACGTATTTGATGTAATAATTGCAACAAACTGGATGGTCTCTTTGGGGGCACACCATTTGGAGACCCATAGAATACAATAGGAGAGAACTGCTTCCCAGGATTATTTTTGTTGGCTTTAATTGTTGCTGTATCAAACTGAAGCAATAAACAAATAAATATATAATTTAGTGATCCGAGCAGTAGAACAAACATCAGAGCATTAGTTTTCAACAAACCAGTACAAAAGGACTGCACTTTCAGCATTCACCATTAAAGCATGAAATGAAAGCAATGCATAGTACATACTTTCTCAATGGAGAGCTGTACATCTTTTGCTTTTTTTGGTCTTTGTCCAGCTGATCCCAAAGATGGAATGCCAGGAGATGTAGAGACCTCTTGGGTTGAACTCCCATGCTTCAATTTGTTCTTTCTTCTTTTTCTTTCTCTAAAAGCAGATTCTGAAACAGAAGTACCAACAAATTTCTCACAATCATTAGAACGAGTCACCCAAGGAAATAATTGTCATGAAATCGCAGAAACTGAAATCCGTGCGGGCCCATTTGGATTGAGAGGGAGTGGAGGAGAGTAGAGTAAAGTTGGGCGGAAATAGGCTAATTTCTGGCCAACTCTACTTTACTCCCTTCCACTCCCACTTCCTCTCTCTCAATCTGAACGAACCATAAGGATATTGAATTTTAGACAAAATTGTAAAGTTCGAACAGCAGCATGCATTATGACAACACAGCCGTGAAAATTCTAAAAGGTGCAAGGACTGGACACAAACTTTGAGTGCTTCTGGTAACTACAACCGACTTTCATTCCCAACTTATATACATCAAATTACCAATACATATCAACCACTTTAAGTCAGTATATAAGGCTAATCACAACATACTAATATAAATGTCATATGTACATACATAAATACATACACTCGCGCGAGCACACACCCACCCAATTGACACCAACATAGAGAAATCCAACAGAAGGAACTTTATCTCCGCTAATTAAAATCAATGTCCTCCAACCCTAAACCTTAGAAACATAATAATTTCCCCAACCTTAGCACTGAAGCCACAGTGTGACTCAGAAATTACAACCGTTCTTAAATCTTATAAATTACAATCATTCTTGAAATCAGATAATTAAGAACCTTGTAACTTGTAAGTAATCAATGATAAACACTCAATTTTGTGAGACAAAGATAGATCAAACCCCTAATCTAGCATTGCAAGTGAACAGAGCGAATGAAAACAACAAATAAAACTAACTTAACGCACTGTTTGGATGGCGAGAAAGTGTAGGAAAACGATAAATGTGAAAATTTGTTATGTTTTCTCAGACGAGAGAGAGAGCTTACGGGGAGGAGAGACGCCGCACTTGAAGCACTCGAACAATCGATCAACGTCGACGTCGTCCATGCTCTTAGCTGATATTTTCTATTTTTTCCCGAATGAGTGCTTTTTGCCTTCTTTCAGAAAGCGGGAATTTTTACTTTTTTGAAATGTAATAAAATGGTGCAATTGATAGTGCAATTTAAGTTTCTTTATTTATTATCACCGCACTCTCTTAGTGCGATGGTCACTCTACAAGTATAAGTGTTTGTAGAGAGTGGGAGGTAAGGGCCAGGGTTCAAGTCTCCAGGAGGGAGTTTCACTTACATATACACTTAGATTAGGTTAGAGTAGAATTCTATCTTGTATTAAAAAAAAAAAAAAAAGTTTCTTTATTTATTGGTGACATGTAGCAAAAAGCTGGACACATGCCCATGGTTGTCTACTCCGTGGCGTTTGAGAAGTGACATGCACCTGTTTACCACGTGGTGTTTGGGATGTGTAATTGTTTTTTGGATTAAGAATGAGACATGTCATCATTTTGTATGTCCACCAATTTTAGGGATCTAACTTTTTTTTATTGGTGACATATAGCAAAATGATTGACACGTGTCAATAGTTGTTTTCTATGTGATGTTTAAGAAGTGACATATACCAATAGTTGTCTACTATGTGGCGTTTGAGATGTGAAATTGATTTTTGCATTGAAAATGAGACACGTGTCACTATTTTGTGTATCAACCATTTTGAGGGATCTAATTTTTATAATATACTAGTATTATAATATACAACCATATTGTTCTGTTTCTAAAAATAAAAGTCATTAATTTACTAATGTTCCTATTATACCCCTATTAATTTACTAATTCAATTTTTTGATAAATTTATTTAAGGGTAGTTTTGGAAACTTATACATTTTAAAAAGTAGACAAGACAATAAATGATGTTTCTTTAAAAAATTTGACTTTTCAAACAGGACAAATAAAGTGGAACGGAGGGAGTAATTCTTTTGATATATCTTTCAATTTTTTAGATAAGGGAGGGATGGGTTTCATGTCATTGTTGGGTAAAGTGTCTATATTTTATTTCCGATCATTCCTTTTTTTGTGAGGTTGGTAATTTCAATTGGATAATATACACCCCCCCCAACACACACACTCAATATATATATATGGAGAATGTTACTGACACACACTATATATCTATATATATATATATATATATATATGGAGAATATTACTGACAAACACAATAGAGAATGTTAACCAGCACACTTTTCAACCCTATATATATTTAAACACGGGTAATTCTATGGTACCCCCCATAAAAAAGGGGGGTACGGTACCCACTAGTAGGTAACCTGTTATACCAGGTTACTTTTTTCTTACATTTGACAGTTCTATTCTCACATTGTGCAGTTCCAACATCACATGTGACAGTTCTTTTCTCACATTTGGTGGTTCCCTTACTTTTTTCTCACATTTGATGGTTCCATTCTCATATTATACAGTTCCAACATCACATGTGATAGTTCTTTATTCACATTTGGTGGTTCCCTTACTTTTTTCTCACATTTGATGGTTCCATCCTCACATTATACAGTTCCAACATCACATGTGACAGTTCTTTTCTCACATTGTGACAATTCTTTTCTCACATTGTGCAGTTCCCTTACTTTTTTTTCTCACATTTGACGGTTACATCCTCACATTGTGCGGTTCCAACATCACATATGACAGTTCTTTTGTCACATTAGGTGGTTCCTTACTTTTTTTCTCATATTTGTCGGTTCCATCCTCTCATTGTGTAGTTCCAACATCACATGTGACAATTCTTTCCTCACATTTTGTGGTTCCCTTACTTTTTTTCTCACATTTGATGGTTTCATTCTCACATTATGCAGTTCCAACATCACATGTGACAGTTCTTTTCTCACATTGTGCAATTCCCTTACTTTTTTTTTCTCACATTTGACGGTTACATCCTCACACTTACCGGTTCCATCCTCACATTGTGTAGTTCCAACATCAAATGTGACAATTTTTTTATCACATTTGGTGGTTCTCTTATTTTTACTCGCATTTGACGGTTCCATTCTCACATTGTGCAGTTCCAATATCACATTTAATAGTACTTTTGTCACATTTGGTGGTTTTTTTTTACCCCCCACTTTTGATAGTTCCATCCTTACATTGTGTAGTATCAACATCACATATGACTATACTTTTGTCACATTCAGTGGTTCCTTTATTTTTTCTCACATTTGTCGATTCTATCCTCACATTGTGCAGTTTCAACATCACATATGACTATTCTTTTGTCACATTTGGTGGTTCTATTTTTTTTTTCTTTTTTCTCACATTTGATGGTCCTATTATCACATTAAGTAGTATCAACATCACATCTAAATGTACTTTTGTCACATTCGGTGGTACCCTATTTTTTTCTCACACTTGACAATTCCATTGTTATATTGGGCAGTATCAACATCTCATGTGACCGTTCTTTTATCACATTCAATTGTTCCCTTATTTTTTTTTCTCACATTTGAAGGTTTCATTGTCATATTAGACAGTATCAACATCACATGTGACAAAAATACTCCCCCTCCCCAAAACTCTCAAAAATTACTGTGATACCCTTAATACCTATAAAATGACTAATATACCCTTAGAACCTAGAAAATGACTGAAATGACCCTAAAACCTAAAAAATGACTGAAATACCCTTTGATACCTTTAGAACCTAAAAAATGACCTCAAAGACCTTGAAATCTATAAAAAGTCTAAAATGACCTTGTAACCTAAAATGTAACTAAAATACCCTTAAAACCTAAAAAACGACCCTAATGCACCTGAAACCTAAAAAATAACCGAAATACCCTTAGAACCTAAAAAATGACCCTGAAACCTAAAAAATAACTAAAATGACCTTGTAACCTAAAAAGTGATTGAAATACCTTTAGGACCTAAAAAATAACCATAATACACTTGAAACCTAAAAAATGACCGAAATACCCTTGAAACCTATAAAATGACCAAAATACCCCCTTAAACCCTCTAAAATTATTGAAATACCCTTAAAACCTACAAAATGACAAAAATGACTGTGAAACCTAAAAATGACCGAAATGACCCTAAAGGCTGAAACCTAAAAAATGATTGAAAAACCCTTAGAACCTATAAAATGACTGTAATGCCCCCCAAAACCTAAAAAATTACCAAAATACCCCTAAAACCTAAAAAATTACCAAATTACCTTTAGAAACCTATAAAATGACTGAAAGACCTTTGAAATCTAACAAATGACCAAAATACCCCCTAAAACCTTTATTTGCAAGACCAAAATGACAAAAAAAATTTATGTAATCACTCTACTTGCTTCCCCCCCCCCCCCCCCCCTAAAATTCTCGGTGGAACTTATAAATTTTCTTTTGTCATTAAGTTGTTGTATTTTGTAGTATACTTATTGAAATTTAAAATATGATAAGTTATCTAAAAAAAACTATCTTGTACACACACACACACACATGCATTTATGGGAGGTTGTTTTAACTAATATATTTAGTAGTTAGAACCACAACTTAGTGCCCTAGTGTTGACCTCAACCTTATGATTTTAAATTTTTTTAAGTTTTATTTTGAAATTCCTACAAAAAAACTTAGGGTTGTGTTTAGATGGCAACTTGGATTTGGATTTTAAATCAATGGATTTAAATGCCTTAATTTGAAATCCATTAATTTTAAAATTCCTTGTTTGAGTATTTTTATACAATGAAGGATTTGAAATTCATTATTTGAAATTCCATTGTTGGAATACCTAAATTTGGATTTGGATTTGGAATTAAGATCATAAAATATTTTTTCCAATTATTTTTTTTTCTTAAACCTTCTACATTTTAATTTTAGTAACATTTTTAATAAATACATGAGATAATGAAGAAGCCATTGACAATCCAATTCACAAAATGATAACTAAAAGTCTGTCATCATAACCAACTAATAATTTGCTATTAGTAACAACTTGGGCTTGCAAAATATGAATTTATCATATAACTAATTGAATTGAGAAATCCCTATTTGAAATTCTATCAAAAATTTCCTCAAGCACTTGTCGTGCCTTCTTTTTAAACCCCAGACAAAGTTATCCTTGCAAAGAGCATGTCAACTCATTAAAACAACCAAGGCAATCATTAAACCCTAGAAGCTTATTTCTTAAAGTTCAAACTGCTAAACACTATTGTTGGAATTTGGATGGCTTGGATGCCTCTTTAGAAGGAGAAGAAAAAGGCTTGCTACAAACAGAAAATTGGAAGAACTCAACAAATTTTGATGTTTAGCTACAACATATTCTTTGTTTTTGTCTATAAGTTGATTTGACTGATACTGAACTTGAAAAAAGGTGCATGAAGTAATAGCAACTGTCACGACCTAAACCCAATACCTAGATTTTTTACCATGACTAGCATGTTAATATCAAGCTTGAACCTGATATTAACAAGAACCAACTAAACTTTTAAACAAAAGCTTTCCTCTTTATTTTCACTATTATTTCTTTACTTTAATATATAATTTTTCACTTGATATTCAAAGCATCTACATTGTACTCCAAGGAATAACTTAATCCACCAGTCATTCAATTTCGAAATTTCACATAATACATCTCTTAATATATTAAAGTACGCAACTTTCATTAGATCCTAAAATACACAATACTACAAAGCTAAGCATCAAACTTCCAAAACAGGGGTTATACTTTTAAAGCTAAAACCAGTTCCTCCCAAAACTCGATTAAGGCTCCCTCTGCTCCAGAATAAAACCTGTTGACTGAAAAAGTAGAAGGGGTGAGCTAAATAGCTCAATAAGGGTAAGTTACATGAGAATTTAATAAGAATGCATGTAAACCAAAGCATTTCATTTTATGGATATTCAGATAGGAGAACATCTTTTAATTTCATGCATATTATTTTATATACTTTAGATTTTGTAAGCTTAACAAACATATCTTTGTTTAAAACATGATTGTATGCAATATCTCTATTCAAAACCTCTTAGTGCATAATAATTTTTGTGAAATAACCTCATGACTTACCAAATGCTCATATCACTTATCCCTTACTTGAAAGCAGAGGAATCAAGAGCCGAAGGTTGAAGGAGCTCAGACTTGGGCGCTGGTAATACCTATACCAAATATCAAAGCTTATTATTATTAATTCTACCTTAGCATAAACTTATACATACATCTCTAAAACCTAGCTCTCAAAATAAAGGAAATCCTAATCCTACCTCAAAGAGGTTCCCCAAACACAAGATACATATATCAAAAAACATGATTCACATAACCAAAGAAAAATCATTATATTCACGTTCATATTCAATCATATAACAAAGGAAACACATTCAATTCAATTGCAAGGGTTTAATAATTCATTAGGTTTTTACAGCTTGTCTACCAAATGCAAAGTAAATGATTATTTCCAAACTGACATTTTCTAAATAACCAAATGGCAGAGAATTAACAAGCCATTCTTTGATTTTCTTACTTGCATTAACATTCTTAATTAAGTAACCAAAATACCCCTGGGCAGCCATAAGGCAGCATAGAACTCAGTCATTGCAATTACAATTTCGTGTAGTCATTTAGGGTTAAACTTTAAACTTAAAACAAGGACTTAGCTTCAATAAGCACATGAAAATCAATATTCACACTCTTCAGAGCTGAATCTTATAAGTTCAAGGAATTATGTATAAAAATAAGTAAATCAGATTTCCAAAGATTGAATAAGTACATAATCCTCATTAATTAACACTATAGTTTGTCGGGATATTACAGCAGCCCACACACAAACAATAAACAACATAGCAGAATAAAAAATCAAACTTACCTCTCCTGCCATAGAGGACAAATATAACTAGCCCCCTTTTCTTTTTTCTTCTTTTAAAAAAAAAAGAAAAAAACAATAGTATAACTAGTTTATTTGCAAGAACAAAAACACAAAGTAATATTTAACTTTGGTCTTCCAATAAGCAGGTTTCTTAGTGACATAGGATATACCAAATTATGCACTAAAGGTGGCCTATAGCAAATTTATTTTAGAACCTACTATCATCAAAATGAACCCAAAAATTGGTTGAACAATATGAAACTTTAGTGCATGTTAACTCTCTACCTCTATAAATACTAGTGTCGTCTAATGAAAATTGTATACAACAAAAAGAGAAAAAAAAAAAAAAAAAAAGAATGAGAGGATGATGAAAAACACATAAACTAAACTAGGACAATTAATCAAGAAACACAAGTAATTAATCGTTGAGAGATAAAAAAGGTTGGACTTACCAGCGAAATATGTGTGTAACCCAATCGACCTTGTTTCCATAAGAAATTCAATACTTTCAAAACATAATCAGTCTCAACCTCTTATTTTACATTGTAACTTGAATCTTCTAACATGGCATCAAAACTTTTTTAATTTTCAACAAAAAGAAACATTAAAGAATGAAATGTTGCTCCATATGACATGAGAAGATGCATAGCAAAGACATGAAGTAAAGAATATTTCAGTCTGATGGCTATAACTATGGTTACCTCTCTGCTTTGAGAAAAAATCTTTTAACTTATAGCTGAGACCTATTGATTTCTATGCAAGTATTCTTCATGCATAATCATCAATTGTTCTGCCACTTGCCTAATTATCAAGAATTCAATAGCATATATGGACAACAAGTCCAAGCCAAAAAAACCTATTTGTATCAAATAAGATTCAAAAGATTAAACTAGGTTCTTAATAAACAATCATTACCCAAAGAAATTCATTTCATTGACCAACATAAAAGCACGTCGCACCAAATATAGCCTGAAGCATAATTTTTACATTGAAGCATGAATTCTCCAACTGAACTATATATATTCCCTTGAAGGGAACAGCCCTGGCCTAGCAATATATATATATATATATATATATATATATAAATTCCCATTTAGAAGTCAAACCCAATTTAAGATGAAATTTACTCTTCTAAAAAATAAGGACTAAAATTATAGTTGTACTTGGAAAAAACAAACTGAGGCTCTAACATACTGTATATAGCCAAATCAGCTACAATAATGGTGACTAGATTTAAGGCGATGTGAAGATAGGGGGGGGAGAAGCATTATACTGAAAAGATAACAATACTAACAAATATGTACTCCTAATAGACCATTAGAAAACCATCCTATTAGCCATAATTATATTTCCTCTGTAATGGAGAGGTAATTAATGTTATTGCCAAGCACAAAATTGAGCTTGCAAAGTTAATTGCTACATGATCAACATATTTGACTCCAGTCCTAAAAAATCCAAATATAATAAACATGACTAGCTATCTGAAAAAACAAACAAGAAGAGAGCAAATCGGTTCAAACCTATAAAGTGTAGATAATACATGAACTCTCAATGTCTACCATCTTCGATTTTTGTGTTGCTTCCGAAAAAACAAACAAAGAATTTGGGGAAACAAAACAAACATGGCAATTAAGAGATTTTGCATATTTTATGGGATTAGGGTTTTGATCCTAACCTTCCAGTTCCACTATATCAAAGTGATTTTGATCTTTTTGAGAAACCTTCACCGGTGAGTAAAGCCACGAGATAGAGATGGAGATCACCCAAGTGAGAAGAGAAGCGGTTTGAGAGAGGAGAACGCGAGAGAGTCCAGGGCTCAGATGAAAAAGTATGTGACTGTGTTTTTTTTTTGGCTTTTATACTAAACCCGCTTGAACGGTAGCAGGATTTTCATTAAAATGAAATAACGGTTAGGATTAGAGTAAGTAAAACCTATGGTTCTGATTTTAGCAGGTACCGTACCCACCAAAAAAATATATGGGTACCGTAGAATGACCCATTTAAACACATATACCAAATGGCCCATAATTTCTAAATTTCACACGTCAGTTTTAGCCTCAACACCTTTTTTTCAACGTTTCCATATTGATGGTTAGCTTTTATAGTTGTGTATTAAATGCATCTATAATATTATATATTTGTGTCAATTTCAATTGCAATTCCAATTCAGCCTGATACCTTTTTTGCAACAAATAAAATTTCTAATAAATTTTTTATAATTATTTTCATGGTGTATTATAATTAATATAAATAAAGTAATGTTGTGAATAGACCTACACAAAAGTAATGATATTAATTATCGTTTAGAAAGAAAAAAAAATTATTAAAAAAGTTATTCTTGAGCCTTGCCTTTTTGCAATTTTGGTAATTTCAATTGACCTTTTACAGCTTATAAATAATTTCATGTAGTATGAAAAAGTGATGTTATGAATAGACTTATATATAAAATAATGTTGTTTCAAACTTTCAATTATAGTTCACCGACATAACAAGGTGTAAAAAGTCTTATTAAAAAATTTATTGCCGATCATTCCCTTTTCTGCAGTCAGGATCATAACATTTCTGATAATAAATAGCCCTTCTTAAGTCAACAATGTACATCACTGAACCAATAAAACATTGATGCACATTAGTATCTATGCGTCAAACATTAGCTATAAGATTGAAAAAAATGGAAAAATATTTGTTTACTGCAAAAATAAATAAATAAAAATTCAAGTATTTTAGTGGGTGGGTAGTACATCCATGGCTTACTCCCCTGGGGTGGGTTCAAAGGGCCTTGCCTTTGTGAGGTTCCATGTGATAAAAACAATTAAAAAATAAGGTTATCAACAATTTTTATATATGTGTATGATGAAATAGAAAAAGAAAAAAAAGAAAAGAAAAGATAGAGTTAAATATCCTTGGAGAGGAAAAGAGAACTTGTAGCTTTCACTTCAGGCATCCTTAAAGCATCATTTAAAGTTTCAAGTCAAATTCTAATATAAAATCTCATCAAATTACTCCCTATGATCTAATCTCAAGTTGTAAATATACTTGAAGATAAATATATAAGAAAAAAAAATTGTTGATAACCTTATTTTTAGATAAAGATAGGCATAACTGATAGATTTTTGCATAAGCAAACATAATGAAATAGTGCAAACGATTAAAATCATTCTTTTTTCAAAAGATAATGATTTAGTTTACAAAATTTTATATTTTAAAATTTACATATGCTAGCAGGATTATAGGAATTGTCATAGAGTAAATAAATAAAGATACAATTATGAAAAGTAAAAAATAAAAAATAAAAAAAAGTTTAAAAATACTTGCAAAGAAAAATGATATGAAAAATACACATGACTAAGTTTATTACCTTCATTTTTATTTCACAACAAATTTATTATGAAATAAATGTGCGCAATTGAAATAGATGAGTTTGCAATTGAAAGTAAAAATTATTACGAAATAAATATATGACCATATGTTTATTGTTTATATGATCTTTTGCACGAATATTTGATCCTAAACTGTGGTTTTTTTGCCTCTTGGTGGCTGAATTTGTAGGTCCTTCTCGTTGTCCATTCATAATGGATCTTTGTCTTAACCTTGCTTCTCTTGTTTTTTATTTAAACGTTGTTCAACCATTTAACCCATAAGGAAGAAATTTAAGCATGGCAACTACTGAAGCCAATGTACTGATAATAACAATAGTTTTTAGAGAAAAAAGAAAAAGACTTGCCTGGAGATCAATTTCTTGAATGGAGTTTTTCTTTTGTTGGTACATATTATATATGTCACGTCTTTGCAAATTTGCAACAACATTAGCATCCCGGTTTACTGAAGTATTCATAATTCAAGATTAGTTTAGTGAAACAAATTTATTATAAAATAAATGTACACAATTGAAGCAAATAAATTTGTACTTCAATACAAATGTACTATGTAAAATAAATGTATGACTATATTGGTTACCTTCAATTGTTCATTGCATATATGATCTATTTGCAAGAATAGTGTTTCTTTGCATTTTGTTGGCTGAATCTACATATCTTGATAGTCATGAACTCATAATGGATTTTCGTTTTAAAAGACAAATCAAGTCCATGTAAAATGTAAAAAAATACTTGCTAGTGGCGATAGTGATGTCTTCCATGTCAAACGGCTTCTAGGAGAGGTAGAGAATTTATTTATTTATTTTAAATTTTTATAATAAACCAAGAGAGAGACTTAGTTTGAAAATTAAAGGAGTCAATATATAATAGTAAAATATTAATATTTGGAAGTGGTATTTGATGCAGATAAGATTTCAATTGTGATCAAATTCATCTTCTCATTTCTGTTTTTTTAATTATTATTTTTTTATGTTTTATGCATCTTAGTCTTCGTATAATTAGTTTTTTTGGTTGTATTTCTGTTGTGGGAGGTACAAATCTTTCCCCAATTAGGTATTGTCCGCTTTGGGAAGGAGCGCAAGGCTGATGCCACCCTCACGGATTTGCTCAATCCCACATCGGGGAGAGACGCCTCCCACCCTTGCCTTAATGGTTTTTTAATGAATCAAATTTTAGATCTTAATTTTTTAAAATTAAATTGGATGCCACGCCACTTAAAATTTGCCACATCATAACACCGTTAGCCATGTAAGCACTAAGACTAACAGTTGTTAATAGAATGATCAATTGAGTTCATTTTTTAAACTTGAGAGACTAATAGTACTCATTTCAAAATCTTTGCCAACACTACAACATTTTATAATCGATCACTTCAAAGACTCATTCTAGAAAAATGTAGTAAATGAAAAGAAACCAACATGCTGAATCCTAAAAGTCATTTGATCAACACCAATGTCTCTAAACCTACATCAAATATTTAAAAATTAAAAAAAAAAAAAAAAAGCAAACAAAGAAAAGAAAACTGATTTCTTTGTTGGGTTTTGGAGAAGAATGCGAAAGAGTAAAGTACTGAACCAAGAGACAACTTTTGCCATTTTGAGAATCATATACTCGGCCTCTGATGAAACAGACACCAAGAGATTTCTTGGTCCTAGGCTTGGCCTTGGCCTTACTCTTTGTCTCAGTTTGATGTTTGGTGGGATCCTAACCAAGGTCCAAGTAGAACGAATGAGACATTAAGGGTATGTTTGGTAACTGTTTTTCCCTCTTATTTTTCTATTTACAAAAACAATTTTCTATTTTTGAGACTAAAAAACTTGTTTGGCAACCCAAAATGGACAAAAAACAAAAATTGTTCTCAAAACTCAATTTGTGAAGAAAACTAAAACATGCAAAATGCTGTTTTCAGTTTTTAATTTTCAAAAGTCAATGAAAACACGCATTTAATTTAATGGCTCTGTCTCTTTTGACGTGTTAGCATTAGAATTCAAATCCTAGTTATAACAAATTTTAGTATTTTCTATTTTTTTCTTCAAAAAACTATCTTTTTAATTTTAGCTAACCAAACATGTTTTTGATTTCAAAAATACAAGAAAAATGTTTTTTCTTTATACTCCCAAAAACAAGTTTTTCAAAATAGAAAACAAAAATTGTTACCAAACATAACCTAAGTGGTACAGTTGGACTCAGTTAGAAAAAAAATTGAAAATGTATAACATAGTGATCCTATTTTGTAGACAATGTTTTAGTGAGAGTTAAAGATGTATTTTTACTTGGTTGTCCTTTAGTTGTGTCTCTACTTAAACCTAAGGAAATAGGGGTATATTGGAACAAAAAAAAAAAAAAAAAAAATTTGGTCCAAATAGGGAAAACCCCTTCAATAGTAGTATAGATAAATTCAAATTGAAAAATTACATTAATCTTAAAATAAAAAAGAGCCTCATCGCATGTGCGGAGCGCGTGTGATCAGGCTAGTTTAGGTTTAAAATTGTAAGATGAAGTTGCCATTTTTTTATTCTTCTTAAAAGAAAGTTTAAGAACTTTTAAAAAAAAAAAAAATTATGGAAAGAAATCGTTGTAGATTTGAATTTCTTGAATTTTTAAATATTGTCTTTTTCATTAATCTAAACTGAATTAAGATCTTCTAAATTTCCTAAGATACTCTACCAATAGATTTCCTTAAATCTTAACCATTTTTTTTATGATTTAAGGGTCTAGATTTTGTCATATTAGCATTCCACTAATAATACTCTTAAAATAAAAAAAATAATGTTACAAACAAAACAATTAAGATTATTGTTAGTGAAATGCTAATATGGTAAAATCTAAACCATTCAATCATTAAAGAATGGTTAAGATTTGAGGAAATCTATTTGGTAGAGTACTTTAAGAAATCTAGAGAAACTAAATCCATCTAAACTCTAAAGAAAAAAAAGTTGAATTTCCTTTTAAAGAAATTTCTTAACTTTTATATATATAGAGAGATGGGTTCAAGTTACACATGGTGTAACTCTACAAGAATTACACTTTTTTTAAGCCATGGATTTTCAAAAGATCTAATGGTAAAAAAGAAAACACAATTTATTCATCTCATCATTAAATACTTACCTAATTAATAACATCCTTGTTAATCTCTCTCCTAATTAATTACTTCTTGTCTCTCTTTTTCTCTATCTTTATTTCAGTGTAATTCATTTTTCCTCTATCACTTTCTTCGTCTATTTTCATAAAATGTTCAAGCAAAAACATTAACACCAGGAGCAGCAATTAAATTATAAGCATCAGATAATTATTGCCATATCATCAATTTGATTGTAATTTTAATCTCTTTTATTCTTCTTGAATGAGAGAGTAAGTCTCACAAAGTTAAGAACTACCACAAACTATAGCTTTGGAGGGACACCAACACCCTTTGAACCAATAATCTCTGTTAGATCTATTTGCCCAATAAAACTAATGCACTTTACAAACTGAAACTTAGGAACAACAACACAATTACAATTAATTTTCTATTACTTTTCTAATTCAAAGTTTGTTTTCAAAATTTCTCTTCCATTTTTTTCTTCTTTGGGTTTCAAGAGTTATAGTTTCAAGAGAGAGGGGGTTAAAGGACTTACCATTGCGAGGTCCCTTTTTAGACTGAGGAACACCTCATGTTTCCTCATGGATTTGAGGTCGGCTATATCCTTGGGCAGCAACAGAGCCTGCTCCACTGAGTTGGCCACGTAGCCTGCCTTGCCCCCCTGGAAGTCTTTTATGAGGCATCACTTGGCAGAGGAGCACCATCCAGTTCCAAGAATAGGGCCCAAGCTGGTGTTGCTACATGCTGGTCACCCCGCCTTTCACCCTCGCTGGATAACCTCATCTACATGCCTCTGGGCTATTTGGCCCCCCCTTTGGGGCTCATCCTCCTGGGAGGGGTGGGTTCTTCTTGTTTCCACCACCTCTTTACCCTTATGATCCCTTTTCCTCTTGTGGTCGGCGGGATTAGCTCGAAGGTGTTGGGGGGAGAGGGTTGGAAGGGTGGGAAGCCTGTCTGGGCTGCCTTCCCCCAAGGTTGGGACTTTAGCAGCTCCTGGAGAGTTGATCTCGGCTTGCGCTGAATCCCCATCTCTTCAGGAACGGTGGTGTCTTCTTAGGTGCTGTTTACTTAAACCAAAGGAGGGTGGCTAGAATCGTCGACCTGAAGGTCTGGAGATAGTGGCAAGTTAAAAATGCAAAATCATCTTCAGATTTAGTCAACTCAACCACTTCTTTGTCTTCTTCCTCTTCCTCCTCTTTGGTTGCTGGTTGCGATGAGGTTGCCTCCTCCTCGATAGCACGTTGGAAGGGTAGTGTACCTTTGGTATGCCTTCAAGGATAGGATTGGTGGCGAGAGTGCCTTTCGGGATGGGGCTGGTGGTGAGGAAGCTTGGAGCAACAACATTGATCCTGTGCAAGCAGGGGTCCCTTACTTTGATCACGCACTTCTGCGCCTGGAAACTTTTGGAGATGGGGATGTAGTCCAAGATTAGATGGGCCGCCCTCAGTTGGCCATCTGTGTGGATGAACACCTCGGCCTTCAAGATCTTGTCCAAGCTCGACTGGTTCGTGAGATTGAAGTTGGGAATAGTAGCGTTCTTATTTGCAAAACCATTAAGAAAAACAAAAAACATCATTAGCAAAAAATAATGCAAATCAAAGGACATTTCACGTACAAACACAAACAAAAGAAAAAGAAAATGGGGTAATTTTGAAATTATAAACCTAGACCTAGAACCCCGCTTGGTATCCCCTCTCTCGTCGGACAGGGGAGGCCATCGTGCCACTCCCTTGATACGATCAAGAAATCCTTTTTTAGGCCTTTGTTGGAATCGAGGAGGCATTGGATGAGCCTAACCTCGAGGTACCAAGATTTTAGGTAAAACCCTTGCCCCGATAGGTGATGGAGGTTGTAAATCCAATTGACATCATGGTGAGTGAGGTTTAAGCTCATTCTTTTGTTAAGGGCATCTACACTACCTAATATTCTAAACATGTTTGGGGCACATTGGGTGGCAGCTAACCTATGGGCCCTAAGGTAGTCCTTAGTGACCATGCCCATAAGAACTCTCATCCCTCCTTCTATAAAGGCAATCATTGGGATTACCACCTCTTTCTCTTGCCTTTCCTCATGCCATTGCCCTTCTTCACAGTATCTAATCGCGACTCCTAATGGGATCCTATACCTAGCTTTAAAGCTCTCTAAACCCTCCTTAGAGTCTACCAAATGGGCGAATCTACCCATTCCTAAAAAAGATTTGGAGGTACTAAGAAAATTGAGAGAAATAAGAGGAGCCAAGGAAAAGACAAAGAAAAGAAAAGTAGATGGAAAAAGTAAATGAAGAGATTTATAAAGGCTTACGGAAAGAAGGGAACTGATTTCATCGAACTAGCTCTTGGTATTTGTGAGGGCACAAATAGTTTGGGTAAGTTTGCAGGTTTAGTGTATAAGTGCTAAAGTGAGATGAATGATTGATTTGAGTAGTATTTATATCAAAGAGAAAGTTACAAGCGGAAAAACTCCCACTTGGTTTCCAGTAAAATCCTCAGTCGTTAGATTCGCATCATGTACTAGTACGTGAGAAACATGGAGCAGCAAAAATTTAATGAAGGCGCGTCTCGAATGCCGAAGCGTCAGGAGCGTACTTTGGGCAGTTAAAAAGGAATCTGTACAGTCAGAGGTAATGTAAAATGGGCACGGAGGAACTATAATTACATAGAAATCCTCATTTCTTCCTGAGGAGCCAAAAAGAAGAATCTCGAGGGGCTATTGTAGGGGTGATAGGCCCCGGAGCCCATATTTATGTATATATTGAGCCAGGAGCCCAATTTGAGGACATTAGGCAATCCGAGGATGGGTAAACACTTTCATAAGGATTCGTGTTAGTAAGTGAAGAAGTGAAATTTGATTAGAGCCATCCAAAAGGGTGGTCTAAGGAGGAATCCCTCCTCGGTTGAGCAAAGCCGAGGTTAGAGGGTGTGGTCTGCCCTCAAGAGTAACGTTCTGGATCATTCCATGGATGAGAATAAGCATTAGGGAGGAACAGGACAGAGGAAAGCCATGAAATATCTTAAGGGAAAGCTGCTACCACCGCATTAAATGTTCTGCAGCTAACTCTCTGGCTGCATTAATGAGGAAATGATACATGAACAGTAGTTTTCAGCCTTACAGCTATTCTCTAGAGACTTCAGGAAGGTGCTGATGTGATAGGGATCAATACCGACACTCTAATCTACACATGGAAGGTAGATATGAAGGCAGAGAGATAGTATAAAATAGGGAGAAGGCAATGAGAGAAGGAGATCGAGAAATTGAGAGAGAAACATTGTAGCAATCAAAAACTGAACTTGTAATCAAACTTGAGAATCAATATATAAGAACTAATCTCCTTGGACTGTGCCAAGGACAATTTTCTTTATATTAAACTAGTCTATCTACATTTTCTTGTCATTTGAATCCACTATACTTGTTGACTGATTTATTAAAGCCCAATTTTCCAACCCACTTTCTACAAATTCCTTGTATTGAGCTTTTTGGGCCTAAGTTCATTTATCCTTTGGGTTAGGAACACAAATTGCGTCCTTACAGGGACATTTTGCTAAATAATTTTAAAACATGGGCATTTTGCTTCATAGTTTGTAAATTAAGGGCAAATGTCCATTTTCTCCCATTTTTTAATGGGAGATTTACTAAAGCTTAGTCCATATTTTTGGTCCGTTTGGTAGCCCATTGTAAATCCTCTGTGCAAGATAGAAAAACTATAGTTTTGGAGATTAGGGTTTTATATTATTTTTTAGAGAGAAAATTGTATTGCCGCATCTTCTATTTTTTCCTGAAAATAGTGAAATCCCTACAACTCTATAGATGTAGGCAAATTGTTGAACTAGGTAAATATTGTCTTGTGTAATTGTTTTCTTTGGCACATATTTTTCTCTATATTTTGCATCTCACAGATCTGGGAATTTCGTGTATATTTCCCTACACAATGTAGCATTAGGGTCTGCTTTTGTCCACTTTAGTTAGTTCGGTCCAATTAGGTTCATTCGATCCATTTTAGTCTACGTCAATCCATTCGGTCTATCTCGGTCTATTTGGTCCACTTCGGCGATACTTTTGGGAGGAGATATTCTTGTAGAAAGAGGAAACACTTCATTGAAAATTATGTTCTAGATAATATTACATTTTTCTTATTATGTTATTAAAGTCTTGTATTTTTTTTTCTAATATAGGTGAGGAATTTACTTATATTTGCTTCTTCTTTAGGTCATTCAAGATATATAGATGATGAATCATTTGTCAGGAGCACTAAAAACAAATTTCAACAACACATTACATTATTTACAATATATCTCACCTTATATAATAACTAGATTTAAATACATTATGTTTCCTTGAAAAAAAAATTACAAACTTTAAAACACTTTCAAATAACAAATACAGATAACTTAATTTATAAAATCTATTATATTGTTTCAACTATACTTTATTAGAATTTTCTCAAAAATAAACTATAATTTATTAGAAAACAGCCATATCATTTTAAGATTATTTATAAATCTCATCTACTATTTTCTTTTTTCACTTAATGAAAAAACAAATCGTCAAATTTTTTACCGTATTGCGCAGGTCTGCGATTAGTTTATTATTGAAGTCTTAAATTACTAGAGTGATACTAAGGATACTATAAATTTTACTATATAATATTTACAAACGTATGTATCACCATTCATTATGACATTCATTTATTATGTTCTTGAAATCTATCGATTACATTCATTACAGCATTAATTTGTTAAAATTCAGTAAAAATTGTTTTAACTTTAGTTTTTTCCAAATTATTATGGAAATTTGATGATAAATGGTGATTTGGCACACTTACACCAATTTTTAAAAACCATTTAGAATTTCAATTAACTTGAATTTCTATTGACCCACAATTTTAGGGGTCATATTAGGGTTTTTTTTTTGGTTTTTTTGTTTTTGTTTTGTTTTTTTTTTTTTTTTTCAGAAACAAACACACACAAAGGAGAGGGAAAGAGGTTCTAACACAAATAGCCAATATATCATTTCTTTTTTTTCTAGTAAGTCTAATTATCAAACTAAAATTTTGGGGCCCATGTATTGATAGCATAGAATTAAAATATATTTTTGGCTCGTAAAGTTTGGATTTGTTTTTATTTTGATCATTCATGTTTCAAAATTTTCATTTTTGATCCTTTGTGTTTTATTTTATTTTTTTTTCCTTAGTACCAATTCTCATGCTCTAAAGAAGAAACAATTTACTGCAACCATTTCAAGATCTACTCCAGGACACGGTCCTTTCAGTTGCTATTGTGAGCCAAATGCAGAGTCATTAAAAATTTCATTAATTATCTAAGAAATCAATATGTGCTATGTTGCTAAAGTGAATTCGCATTGTACTTTAATTCTAAAAATAACAAAAAAAATCCAACTAATTCATGGCTTTTACAATATTGAAAGATTTCGTATAGAAGTGTGGCCTTGCAACCTCTTCTTGTCGCTCTCTATAGGCTATAGCCCCGTGTGATTTATCTTTTACGAAAATGTTGTGTACAACCAGTATTCCTTGACAAGCTGCCCAAACAGTGAACCTTCTCTCTTCATTAACTTCATTGGCTCATCATACTCCACTATTTTCCCTGGAATAGAATGGAAAGATTTCCTTCAAAACATTTGAACTTAAACATTTCACTGCAAAGTTGACTGGTTTACATGACTATCATTTTCTTTATGTTTTTATACGGCTTCTTGTTTACTTAAAAGGTGAAATAACATCAGCTCGTTCCTTACAATATAAATTGCACATACAGTTGACATGCACCATCAAGAAAGTGGAGAAACTGCAGCATGACCCATCTGCTCATTGATCCTACAAGTCGATACTAATCTGTGTATACCACCCCCCCCTCTTCCTTCCTCCCAAAATAAAAAAGCCACAAGGACTTTCTTATTTTCTGAACTAAATAAAATTAGGTAAATTATAATTAAATCATAATCAGATCAACCTTCTTAAAATGATAATCCAATAATATCTCGTCTTCCAAATCCTCTACACTTTATAAGTTCCCACGAAATAAACTCGGAAGGATTCTTGAAATATACTCAAAGGATTAAGTAAAAAAACCAGGTTTCAGTTAGATAAATATGGACTAGAAACTTCACAGAATAAGATTACCTAACATCAAAATTATAAAAGATATTGAAACAAAAATGAAGGTTCATATCATGCACACATAAGGAATATTCTATTGATGATGGTTAAGGTAATTAATGCAACTCACCATCACTAATAGCAAGAACAATTGTGCAATCCATCACTGTCGGTATCCTGTGGGCCACTGTAATCACAGTACAATCAGCAAATTCAGTCCTGATTGTTTTCTGCAGAATCGTATCTGTTGCATTATCAATTGATGCAGTTGCTTCATCAAGCACTAATATCCGACTTCTCCTCAAAAGTGCACGCCCCAAACAGAATAATTGTCGTTGTCCCTGGCTCCAATTTGATCCATCTTCCAGAACTGAAAAACTAGTTGTTAGTTATCACTGGTGATCATAAACAAAAGCAAGTGCAAACAACATAAATAACAAAGCCTTACCTAAGGAGTCTAAGCCCTTTTCTTTCTCCTTGACAGCCTCGTCCAGTTGACACTTCTCAAGAACCTTCAAGTCAACATTATCACTTTAATATTTGATCCGTGAAATAAACAAACAAACAAAAAGACTATTTTTATACAGTAGAAATTTCAACCAAAGCTAGACCTACTGATACAGAAGCAACCACAGGTAGAAAAGAATTGAAGAATTACCTCCCATATTTCCTTGTCAGAATGTTGAGACAAGGGATCCAAATTGAATTTCACAGTCCCATTAAAAAGAGTAGGATCTTGAGGTATTATACCGAAACGCGAGCGAAGATCATGAAGTCCAATCATAGAAATGTCAATTCCATCTACTATAATCTTCCCTCCAGCTGGCTCCACTAGACGAAATAGGGCACCTATGAGAGTGGTCTTCCCACTGCCAGTTCTGCCAACAATACCTATTTTGTGCCCTCCCTCAAATGTGCAACTGATCCCCCGAAGAACAAGTGGTGCATCAGGCCTATATTTGATCTGTTTTAACATTGGTATTCTTAGAATCTCAGCATAAGAACCTTCTTTAATTTTAACATTAAATAAAAAATATATATATATATATATATACCTGCAAATCATGTATTTCAACTTTACCCACAGATGGCCAATTTGTTGGAGGCCGGTTCCCTTCTATTACTTCAGGGGCCTGACTGGGTATATGCATGTATTGATTTAGCCTTTCTACAGAAATGATGTAATTTGCTAAAGTGCACTGATTTTGAATTGAGGAGACAAGTGACATGTTTAATGAAAGACCATAAGAAAGTGCCATTCCAATAAATCCTGCAACAAAAGGAGAAATTGTCATCAAGAATCTAATACGCATATTTTACAGCTCAATATAACTCCATTAGTGTGTTTAAAAAACCATCTCCAGTAAATTGAACATCTATACAAGAACTGTAAATTGTTAAAGATAGAAAAAATAACTCTTCAAGGTAAAACTCACCAGAGCTACAAGTTCCGGGAGGAAGCACAACTATGCAAAGTGCTGTAGAGGCAAGAACAACTGCACTAAGTGTTTCTAATCTTTGGATCAACCATTCATTTGCTGCAAAACTATGGAAAAAAGGACTAGCATTTATGTCAATCAGTTCAAGATTCTTTGTAAAGAATCGGTCTTCCTTCTCAAAAGCTCTTATAGTCATGGCTCCTGCTAGAGACTCGGATAAATGATTTGCTACGAAGGACTTGGTTGTGCCATTGATCCGCATAAACTCTTTTGCTGATGAAAAATAATATCTCTGTAGATTAAGAATTCCAACAATTAAAACTTCTTCATATCAAAGAGGATTAAAATAAATATTTCCACATCACACACACACACAAGAAGAAGAAGAAGAAGAATCCAGTTCAGGGAACAGGAGATGAAGGCAGTGGCTAGTATACAATTGATCCTTTCAGATGAACACTATTCTCTAGTTTTCAAGCTTTTTGCAAAAATCTCAAATAATGTATATATCTCTTCATCCATTGCACAGAGAATAAGTAAACAAAATATATGACTCCATGAAAAGAGAAAGGCCAAAATAATCAGACAAGAAAGAAAGGAAACTCTATTCATTATTCAGTAATATTAAAAGCAATGCTTATGTTTAAAACTTTGTAATATTACATAACTCGGAGAATATTTATGATTTCCTGTAATATAAGAATTACACCAAAACTCTTCCTCATTTTACTCGGTGGCATCCTGACTTTGTCAGATTGCTTTGATCTCTTGATTTCACTTTGAATTGTTCCTAATTCAAAGCGATTCAAACATCTAAATTTGTAAGCATGCATTGGAGATTGGACTAAAGTTCACTTCATCATCTATTCTCGTTATCAATAATAGCACAGTACCAACACAAATTAAGGCAAAAACACTATTTATGTGAGAAATATCTAAGTCAAATGAAAGAAAACTTCGTCCAGTGGGAATTTTTTATTGAAATGTTTATGGTGTTACCTGTAAGAGAATTGCCAGAAAAAGCATTGGTATGGAAACAAACAGAACTTGCCGGGTAACAAAGGCCAGAACTCCAAGATTGGCATAAGCATTAGTGGTAGCCCCCACAGCAAAGATAAAGCTGAAAGGGACATCAAGATCGACGATACTCAGATCAGATGAGACCTAGACAAGAACAAAATGATACCAAACCATGTTAGTTTCACAAATCTCTTTGATCTCTGAACACAGATTCTGATCAAGATTCATACCCGACTAAGTATCCTTCCCAGAGGCGTGGAGTCATAAAAAGCCATTGGTGCACGAAAGAGGGAGTTAAGTAGCTGTGAAAATAAAGATTTTGATGATTGAAGACCCAAAAAAACTGAAAAAAGTGATCGACCTAGCAAGAATAGTGTTGAGGAAATTCCAATCAGCAAGTAAATCGTTATCAACCGCAATGTGCTAACATTGGGATTTTCAACATTATCAGCCATCCAAGAGTTTTGTGATATCTGACAAATCACAAATATAATGTGACAAAGACTGGCCATGGAGAAGTACAAGAACCCCTTGTTCTGATTTAGATATTGTAAATAAGGTCTAAATCCAGTGTCTCCAATTTCTTTCTCCTCTAGCTTGATCAATTGGTCTCCTTTAGATCCTTTAAATTGCTTCTCTACATAAGTCTTCCTGATATCTCTTGCAGCTGTTCCAACTCCCTGGGCAGCAGTAACATCTGCAAGCCTATCAGAACCAGCAGTCTCTTTATGTGCATTGACAAGATCCTGAAATTCTTGTCTTAAGGCCAATAATTGATGATAAGGAGATGCTTGTAGGATTTCCCCATCTGACATCAACTGTCAAGAGTATCAAACTTACTTAGGATGATTGTGTTGATTGACAGGTTTGATTAGCAATAATATTTATAAAAAAACAAACTACATACAAGAAAAGTTAAATCCAATCATCTATTCACTCTTAGTTAGTTATTAAGTCTTCTTATTGGTGCAACTTTTAAGGTAAAAATTGGAAGAAGACTGAGATTCCATTCATCGGTGGTGTATGAGCATATTGGTAAACCGGAAAATCAATCTGAAATATTTTTTACGGGCATTTGGTGGCAAGAGTCACCAGACAAAAATCAGAGGCTTTTGATTAAATAATGTAGACATGGAAGCTTTGAGATATCTTAGTCTTGATAAATTTAAGAACTTATTAACATGAAATATCATATAAACAAGTGTTGAGTGAGCTTAGTCTGTTAGTAATAACTGACTTCACCATGTAATAGTAAATCTGTGAGTCTCACCCTTTCTATAATGCATCTCATGATTAAAAATAAATAGAAAACTGCTAGGTTGGATGTGTTTGAGCAGAATGATGTGGTAACCAGAGGACTAGTAATAACCCCCAGCCAATTCATAACTTTTAAGTCATTAGATTTATCACAAAGATTGCAAGGGAAATAATGAAGAATTTTGAGGAGAGTTCTTAAAGTAGAATACTGACCAGAACAGAATCAATTGCAGGCAGGAAATCAACTTGGTGGGTTACAAGTAAAACTGTCTTTCCAGAAAGTGCTTTCATAACATAATCCTGCCAAAGTATAAGTTAGCTTTCACATAAACCTATTAGTTGGACAAACAAGACATTGCATACTTTAAGAAAAAAGTGATTACATTGAATAAGCTTGTAGCAGTTTGTGCATCAACAGCACTAAATGGATCATCCATGAGGTATATATCAGCATTTTGATAAAGAGCACGAGCAAGTTGAATTCGCTGCTTTTGACCACCGCTCAGATTAACTCCTCTCTCCCCTATTTCAGTGAGATCACCATAAGGAAGCAACTCAAGGTCCTTTACCAGTGAACACCTTTCAAGCGTTTCTCTGTACCTTTTACTGTCCATTTCAGACCCAAACAAAATGTTCTCTTGTATTGTCCCTGTCTGGATCCATGCTGTTTGAGAAACATAGGCAATCTTCCCATAAACTTGAGTCTGAAAATTCAAAAAAAGAAACCAGATTCATCATGGTTAATACCTTTTGATCTTTTGGAATTTGTGATAGGACAACATTCAAAAACATATCTATGCTAAACTGATTAGAGGATTTGCTCTTAACAGGAAATAGAAGTGCAGGGAAACATAGGATAAGGGACAACTCTGTCAAGATTGAAATATATTATGTAATAATAAAAAGAAAGGAAAGGAGCAGCAGGAACTCACAGTTCCTTGAATGAGTGGAACTTCACCAAGAATTGCTGCAAGAAGGGTTGATTTGCCTGAGCCAATTTCTCCACATATAGCCACCTTTTCTCCTGGTCTAATCTCCAGATTTATGTTTTTCAGTGTCGGCTTTGATGAATTTTCTTCCCATGAGAAATTGGCAGACTTGATTAAAATGGTGTCATTTACACTGTCCACATTGGTCTTCCTCTGTATATTTGTGCTCTGCAGCTCTGGTGCCTCAAGAAATTTCAAGATACGTGTAAATGCAACCTTTGCTTGAATGACCACCCAAATAACATTAGGAATAGATCTAATGGGATCCTGAACAAGGCGTAAAGTTGCTACAAAAGTGAAAACGTTATTTGCATGCAGAGGAACTTTGAGAAAATAGCATGCTCCAAAGGTTGCAACAGAGACCAACACAGGAAACGTCCAAAAGAGAAAGCCATTATATGATTTTCGTAACTGCACTGCTGATAACCATTTGTACTCCACCTTCCTTAAATTTTCAATTGCATTTTTGAAATGTTTTTCCCAAGCATATAATTTCAACACCTTCATGTTGATAAGAGCCTCAGTACTAGCCTTCAGTCTCTCATCCTGTGCAGCCATAAGCTTACTTTGAAATTCATACTGTAACTCAGCAAGTGGAGCATTGCAAAGCACGGTGAGAACTATCACCACCAAAGATGCAATTGTTGCTAGCCCTACTGCACGATAAAGAATAACTAATGCAATACAGAGCTGAAGGCTTGTTGTCCAAGTTTGATGGAACCAAAATGGGAACTCGCCAATCCTATAAGCATCCACAGTAACATAATTCATGATCTCCCCTCCCGAATGCGTCAACCTAGCAGCATTGGATAATCTCAGTTGTTTCTTGTAAATGGCAGCTGTGAGCAAAGACCTCACTTTCAGACCAATAAGTCTGCAGCGGAAGTTCCACTGCCTTTGTGCTAGGGATTCTATGCTCTTTGAGAAGAAAAGTGTTATTGCCAATACATAGCCTTCATACTTGAAACTTTCTTTTCCCTCAGCAACCAATATAAAGGCATTCAGAACTAAAGGACCAGCAGACTGCGTAAGTATCTTTAACAAAGCAAAGAATCCAGATATAAGGATCTCTTTCCAATGGCAAATAATTATTGTCCTCAGAATCGATGGTTGGGACGTCGGTTCCTTTTGCTTCTGTTTGTTAAGCTGCTCCAAGAACAACAAATAGCAACTTTTTGCTTGATCTGCCTTGCGCAATTTTGGTATATCTTCAACCTCAATGGTTTTCTCCCTGCCCTTTTTCATCAATGAATTCATCCACCAAAATGAAAATCTACTAAAGAATCCAGCTTTGGCAAAGGTAGTAACAGGGCAAACAGAATCACTTTTACTCATGCCATTGGCCTCACCATTTAAAGGGGTATAAAGAGTACTTTCACTGATACTCTCATCACTTGCTTCATATTTATACCCCTTGTACGTACAGAACATCAACAATATAGCTCCTGGACAAGACAGGATATCTAATGCTGCCTTAATTGATACTTCTTTCTTTGAAATGGCACTAGACAGAGATAGAGCACAGACGATTCCCTGAAGGCTCAATAGCCTTAATGGTTCTCCTGGAAGATTTTTTCCCTGAAGGCTCACAGCTAAACTCACCAACAACCATGTGAACCCTTGAAACAACTGTAGTAACCAACCGTCAAGAGGTAAAGCAGTCTTCATTTTCCTCAATTTCTCCTCCAAAATCCAAATGCCAAAGCACAAGTAAACGAATCCAACACAGCCATTGAAAACTGCAGAAAATATCTGCAAATTTGAAAATCCTTGAAATCGAGCTGGAACCATAGTTGATTTAGATGATGACTTCTGAACCATATTGAATATAAGCTGGGCCAAGAGCAAGACATCGAAGCAAATGATCAATATGTGATTAATACATGATGAGGGATTGCTTAAAAACACAAAGTCAGAACTGCATGGCTTTCCACCACTGTCTGAACAACCAGACTCCCCGCAGAATAAAGTCCACAAATCCTCCATAATCCTTTTCTCTTTGCTCTTCAACCTCTGTATTACATACAAGAGCATAAATATACACATACCAAGTAACTTTTTCTATCAATTTAATGAAGCAGCCAACCAATTGAATTCAAGAAGCAAATCACAATAAATAATTTTGGGGGGAAAAAAGGAAAGTAGAAAAGAAAACACCATTATGCAGCACCATTGCACAAACAAGATGAAGTACCCCACCAAAGAAATTTTAAGTGCAAGAGAAGAGAACAAAAACTCAGAAAGTTCAAAGGGTCAAAACCGTTAGTGTAGCAGCAACACATGCAATAAAACTCCAATGCAGCTGTCTGCCAGTGAAAAGGAGTTGCACTTTAAATTCAGAAAAGTTACTTTACAACCAAAAAAACAAAGAATGACTAACTAATTCAGAGAAGTTCAAGGAATCTAAGCTATCTAGCAGAGCTGGAATATTGATGCCCATGATACAATAACAACAACCAAGTCTATTAGTCTCAAAATTTTGGTGTGAAATATGGAAGCTTTGTGATGTAAAACATATTAAAAGGCACCAAATAAAGAAACATGACTTCCAATACGACACAAAAATTATGACTTGAGATCCACACGTGCCATTGAAAAATACGTAAAACAGTGTTTCAAAGAATGATATATAAAAAAACAAAAATCACAGATACAGAAGAAGTATTCAAAACGACATATACTTGTTTTCTAGTGACATTCGTTTTCAAGTCGCATGTGGTGATCGAGTCATGGAAACCAAACCGCCTATTCTTGTCCAGTTATGCTGCAAGATTTTTATTTTTTTTTTATTTTTTATTTTTTTTTATTTTTTTTTTTTAAATGAAACAAAATAGAAAAGCTAAAAGTTTTGTTCAAACATACTTCTACCCATCAGAGTCTGCTTTCGTCTAAAGTGTGAGCTGCCTCTACTCTCCTGATTCCTGAGTCTAAGTTGGATTATTTGATTGTTTGAAAAAAAAAATAACATTTTTAATGTCTATTTACCTATTTCTCTACATTTGAATATTGTAGAGAAACATTTTTAAAAAAACATTTTTATCTTTGTAAATTGTAATCATTACAAGTTTAAAAAATGAAGTCGATGATAATCATTAGTTGCTTAATTCTAACCGATATATATACATCTATTGCGTGGAATTAAGCCTTGTTAAAAGACAATGTTCATTACAACAAAGTTGATTTTTTTCGAGGGTCAAAACCCTTGAAAAAGGTATTAAAAGCCCTCAAAAAATATTATTTTGAGGGTTTAATGGACCCTTGATGACCTTTGAAACAAATTCCCTCAAGCTTGAAATTTCTATGGCCTTCGTGACCCTTGAAACCGAAATTTCAACAGCCTACATGACTCAATACAAACGTTTTATCTTTATCAAGGATCGGCAACCTATGAAATTTTTAAAATAGATAAAAAGTGCAATAACCTTTTTTTTGAGGGTCTCCAAACCCTCAAAATAAGGTTTTTCTCTTTTTAAAAAAATAAATAAATAAACTCACAGCCCCATGCATATAGACTTTAAAGAACCATATATTAAAAATCTATATTATACCAAAATTCAAATCAAAGTAAAATTTAATTAGCTTTTTAAATTACTAAATCCTTCATTCTTGAAGTTTATGTAGACATTTTCACGTTAACATAAAGAAACTTAGTATTTTAACTAGATAAAGGAGGAAAAAGGAAAAAGAAGAAGAAGAAGAAGGGAAATGAATTAGTACAAGAACCATGCATGATATGAAATAAGGTGTTTTTTTTTTTTTTTAATAGAATATACTAATTTTTTTTAGATAACTTCAACTTATTGGGTCCGCCTAGATCTTTTATAAAGCATAAACAGATAAGAAAAACAAAATTTCTTAATTATATTTTTATTTTGGTAGCCCATGCCATAGTTCAACGCATTGTCAACGTTAATTACGAAAACTCTAGCAAAGTTGTTAGCCAATAATGACAGGAAACACTGAAACAAGAACAAGAAATTGTGTGTAAACCCAAAGAATTAGAAGCAAAAGAGATGGCACATGTGTGTGTTAAACTTAAATGTAAGCCTCTGTTCCTCCACAAGGATTTCAGTTGCTTAGCCCCTTGGCAAGTATATATAAAGACTATATCCTATTTGGCCAAAGAATAAAATGATCAAATTATGTAGTCTATGTAGATGAATGAATAAAAGGGGAAGTCTATTAGTAATATTTGATATTTTTTTTATTAAAAAATATAAAAAAAAAAAAGCTAGTTAGATAAATGGATGGGTATGGTTCTCCATCTTCAAAAAAAAGAAGGGTGCCCTACCACATGGTGATGATAACCTTTAAACAAAAAGTAGTTCTACTGTGATATCTTATAAAAATGGTTCTGGTATCCAATGAAACCAGTTCCAAAAAGCAAGGAATTCTCATAGAGTTTTCATGACAGTATAAGGCAGTAAGAGAGAGAGAGAGAGAGAGAGAGAGACTAACCTTCTTGAATTCAAAGGGGAGGAGAGCAGAGAGAGAAATTGATGGAGTTGGTGTTGTGTTGGGGGTGAAGAATAATGAGGAGAAAGGGCGGCATTTGTGTTGGGGATGAAGAATAATGTGGAGATATTTATAGTTTTAGCAGTGTGCATATGACTCATAGAAATCTCTGAAATCAACGCAAGCAACTAACGTTATATACCAGCTCCTCCAACTTATTAGTCAACGATTTCAAAGCCAAAGCTTCGCTTTGCTTTCTCAACATAATTTACATTACGGAGCAAGTTCCTCGTTATTTCAGTGTTGGTGGAAATTATTGTGTTCTCCTATTCCTTTTTTTCACATGAATGTTAGGTCTTACCATGAATTGAATTAGTTGGACCTATCATTCATGTGATAAGAAAGACTATGTATTTATAGTACTCTGAGAATACCTAATAATTTTCCTAGTGTGGACTGTAGACTTTTGAAGAATTTAGGTCCATGTATTTATATCACTACTAAATGGTTATTATCCTTCTCAAAAAATAAAAATAAAATTATATCTATCTGTGTGAGGGACGATACCTTTTTTTCTTACTTGCCCTTAAGTTAACTATACCTCTTTAATACTAGGGTCCCCATATTAATAATGCAATATCCATTTTTCAGGAATCTCTGCTGGTCTCAAAAATATCAAAAACTATGTGATGCAACAATTATCTCCTACTGACATGCACAGATTTCACACGCACGTGAGAAGCACGTACATAAAAAATATCACCGTCATTCCCTTGAATTTCTGTATATCCTAAAAAGATGGAGAAATTATAAGGTTTTCATGGTGCACAAGTGATATGGTCCATTATTTTACTAAAAACTCTCACTTGTTTAAAATTGCTGGGTTAATTTTTTTTTTTTAAACAGAAACTAATTACTGACTCAATAATTTTAAACAAAAGAAATTTTTTTAGTGAAATAGTGGACAAGTGTGATCTACAGAGTAATGTATAATTTCTCAAAAAGATGGTCCAATCTTTTAATGCCAAACCGCCATTTAGCTATATCCTATATAGAGTCAAAAAGATTGCCCAATCAAAACACGTCACAATTCTTGAAATTCGTTTATTTTTGTGTGCACGTTACTAACATTAAAATTGTTTTCCTTTTTTGGATTTTGTTAACAGGTGCCTGCCAGCACCTGTTAACGTTAATGAACCAGCTGTATTAAATCTTACTTGTATTAAACATACACACATTTAATGTATATTTAATTTTTTCTATATTCCTAAAAAAAGGTGTCACCCGTGAACAGCACCCAAAAAACCTCTTGTAGAGATAGAAATTGAAATAGCTTGGGTATTATTTTGGAATATACTAGAAGTTAAATACTACTGAATGACCCCAAGTCGGTTCCAATTAACCATTTGAAATTTTGAAACCATGGCATGGTGGAAGATCCATGGCCCATTGGCTTGCTTCAATAAATCATTATAACTGGTTTCTACCACTCACTGCAATCAAACTGTTCATTAATTTAAACTAAAGTTAAACCAATAGCCACTGATAATCAATTTAAAAATAGCAGCACTATCTGTGAAAAATGTTACTACTCTCATTTGCTAAAACCTAATACGGAAACAACATCCATGAATAAGTTTGTAATCCAGTTAGAAAAGAATATTGATTTAAAATAGCAACCATATATTTTGTGTGTTTAGAACAGGGCATACCCAAACCACCTTCAAGGAGCCTTTGTTATTTCTTGAAATAATCAACAACCCAGTTTCATTTTCCTACAGTCACAGATACAAGTTTCACATTATGTTATCACTTAGAAATGCATAAGACAAATGAATGCATCCTAAATCATCAAATTTTGTTGTTTTACTTTTCCAAAAGAGCTTAACACCAAGTATGTCAAGGAATAAGAAATTGTTGAATGATATTAAAACTCCAAGCATAACAACTGAAAAATTAGTGCGTAAATTTTTAAACAATATCAACAGTAAACACTAAATTAAGCTCGAGACCCACCATATGTTATATAGAATCATAGATGCTAATTAGGTAATCAATCCTATTAAATATCATTACGAATCAATGGTGTCAACCCATTGAATTTAGAACAAAATATTCATACTTATAATAGTAGAATAGTAACCGTCTCACATAAGCTAAACAATGGCTATCAACATCATATTTTCAGCAGTGTTAGCCATCAATATCAGATGGTCAGATCTTCGTGCCTCAACCTAGATATTTGTCAAATTCTTGTACTATGAGCTACAAAGTAGAAGAGTGAAACTCTAGTTCTAAGAGATCAAAGTGACCAATTTTACCCCATTTGAGCACTAAAATTTAAATGGGTGATCACCGTTGGCACCGTTTACTTAAACTTCTCTCATAGATGCGTTACTGTTTCACATGGGCATAATGGCCCATCTATTCAAGAAAAACTTTGCTTAACATTGCATCATCAAGGAAAAGGCCAAATTACAGCTAACACATCTATGCTAACACATTAATGAGATGCATGCTAGATGTAATTGAAAACCACCAATGGGATCAAATACTAAAAGCAAGTGCAAGTATTAAAAAATGGTAGTTGATGCTGTAGGAAACATGTGCTCCCCACATTTGGGAGACAATTCTTTTTATCAGAAATTTAATAAAGATCCATAACCATTTAGATTTATCCAACTACTGATTAGTCAATTAAGGCTAGCACGCCAACAGCTTCAGCATTCACCAAAATCCTAATGGGTTTCAAAGCACAAGAATGAGTCAAGTAGGAGAGTGAGTCGCTTGTACAAAGATTAAAAATCACTACTCTAAACTAATATGGAAAATCTTTTGAATATCTTTATGCATTAAAAGATGATCCACAATGGAAGAAAAAATTAGGCCAACAGCACTATTTTGAAGCCCAAGAAACTGGGGTACCACTACTACCTACCATAAATACCATTCCAGCCAAAGATATTGGTGACCTATAAAAGATAAGCACCAATTGATCTTCCAGTACTCATAGCATTTACCACATAGGAGAATTACCTTTTAATTATAAATGGGGAATTAGGGGAGGAGACAAGATATCTCAACCATATCCAATGAAGGGGCACCAAAAACAAGAGGAACCCAATACAAGAAGGGTTGGAACAATCATCTATAAATTGTGAATCATGGCCAAAAGCCATTGTCTATTATATATTGACAATGATCTAAACATATAGACAGATTTTCAGCCCTTGGGACACTATTAATTTACAACACATAAATGCCACATAATAAAAGTAATATCCCCTTTGACATAGACTACATTCCAAAAGGTTACTAAAAATTTAACAATAATATATAATAAATAAATAAATAAAAAGGTTACTGAAGATTTACTGATCTCCCAAGCCTGCAAGAACCAAAAATACAGCAATATTAGATAACAATCACATAATGATATAGAAAGTTATCAGGTATAAACCACAACCTCACTCTCCATCTCGTTGTTATGGGAGGAAAAGTGCTAGTTGAGCTATAGCTCATTGGCTTGGGGAAGATTTTTATTTTGGATAATCTAAGAAGAAGAGTGATGCAAGTGAAAGTGAAAGTTTTTCCACTTTCTATATCGGTAAAATATTACTCTGTTTTCTGTTAATGTTGCTGCTTTCTTTCTATTCGCAATGGGTGGTTCTTCTTTTTTCTTCATTGAATCCAAAACATTTGAGTTTTCCGTTGAGGAAGGGGGTTCTTATTTCCTTTTACAGATTTTTGAGAAAGGCCATACCTCAATGCGCTCTGTTTTTATGGGGAAGGAGAGTGCTAATTGTTTTTTGTTCCACTTGAAGGAATTAATTTCAAAGCGATCACCTGGTCTTTTTGCAAGAACGATCAGAGAGGGTGACTTAGTTTTCATCCTTCAACTAGGGTCCAACGCTCATGGCTCTTTTTTTAATGGTTTCTGAACTTCTTCATGGTCGACGGAAGGGTAGCATTGTGATACTTGAGGGAAGGTTAGGTAATGGTTGGTGTGGCTTTGGCCTAAACCTGAGGAATATTTTGAAACCACCTTCCCTGACTATTTAGGGATCGTTTCCTAGAATTCATAGTGCTTCAAAGGTTCATGCGGCGGTGGTGGCTGGTAGACTTCATAATCATGGCAGCGCACCATATAAAGGCAAGGAGAAAATTTATGTCCTCCAAAATTTGAATCTTCAACTCCCAGAAACCCATACCGTGATCATGGCAGTAGTTTTTCTGGGAAAGATATGGCTCAACTTGGGGTAGATCTTTTGTCTAATCTTGATGTGATTGCCAACAGAGATTTGCTATCTCTAAAGATCTCTTTACGTGTGGAGCGTGGGAAAGATGGGCAGTGGGTTTTTCTCTTCTTCTATTAAAGATGTAGGCTCCTATCAAAATAGCCAGGGATTGAGGCCCAACCCTTTCAAGGGCCGTAACAAGCACACCCATAACTGGGCTCCCAAACCTAAGCCTAAAGCCAAACCCATCTCCCAGCAACTCTTTATTTCAAATCCAAAAGCCACCTAAGCCCAACCAATCTCTCAGCATCTCACTACTTCTAATACAAAAGCCACCCAAGCCTATCCCATCTCTTAGCAACTCACTTATTCTAATCCAGAAGCCACCCATTCTCATCTGAACACCGATACGATGCCACTGAAGCTCATCTCCCCCTCCATGCATCCTCCATCTAACATCACCACCACCAGCCCTTCTAACCCTTCTAGGAACACCACTAGCAACGGTACCATTATACTCCGATGCCCACCATCATCAAGGATAGTCCCCCTCCTCCATTGATGACCACAATCTTCAACGACACCATTTCCCACTAGGAGATCGACAACAATTTCTCCCCACCAGTGAAGAACAACCCCACCTCTAACTGCAGCTGCTCTTCTCTGTCACGGGCTGATTCTTTAGAATTTGGGTCTATGTCGGGCATCAATCCTCCACTGTTGTCCAATGGCATTTCTCAGGCGAGCACTCCTGTTGCTCCGGTGCTTGTTACTACTGAGGATTGTCTCGTTAAGCCCCCCCCCCCCCCTTCCAGGAAGAATTTTGTTGAAGATTTGGAGCACACCTGGGGTAATTTAGAGAAATGGGTTTTAGAGCTTCGTGGAAGGAGGTAGATTACTATTCCTCTCTCTCTATACACTCTTCTAGGAGCATGTCGGATTTTTCTGATCTCAAGGGAGCTGTGGGATAGGGTAACAACTCTTTCAAGGAAGAAGGGCATCTTGCTAGTTAGGGGGATGATTGTGATGGCGATTTGGATAATGTTTCTGCTGTATCTGGGTCTGATTGTGAGTTAGGGGACTCTGATGGGGGTCTTGTAAACTAGGAAACTTTTAAAGAACCACTGGTTGTGCAACCTTTGGCCATGGCTAACCCAGTTGCTCCACTTGTAGAAGTGGCAGTTGCTTCCACTCAATTATCACCTTGGGTTGAGAAACGTATTAAAGCCTTTAGGAAATCTGTAGGTACTTCCTTGGAAGGCTTCAAAGCAGAAATTACTAGGATTTTTTTAGCTTTGGAAGCTAGGAAGAAAGCTAAAATGCAGGTAGAATGCTCTAATAAGAGAGAGCCTAAGACAATTTCTAAAGGGCGTCGGGAGTTGAATAGTCTGCTGAACTCTTGGAACTTTGAGAATAACTCTATTTTGGTAGGAAATGCCAGTAGGGAACGGGATTTTGTGGTGTTTTAATGAACCTGAAAATTATCTCTTGGAATGTTAAGGGGCAGAATGATTGTGAAAAAAGGTTTCGAATTCAAAATATGATCAGAGGTTGGGGTGCTAACATTATTTTTCTTCAGCAAACAAAAATGGAATTGATATCAAGGCAAGAGATTCGGAGCTTGTGCGGTTGTGAACACTTGGATTGGCTTTATTTGGGCTCTATAGGTGCGTTGGGGGGGGGGGGGGGGGTTGTTTTGGTGATGTGGGATAGAAGGATGGTGGAAAAAATTGATGAAGCAGTGGGAAGGTTTTCTATCTCATGTAAATTTAAGAATGTGGTAGATAATTTTGTTTGGGCTTTCATTGGTGTGTATGGACCAAACTCTGATCATGACAGGCGTCTACTTTGTGAAGAGCTGGCTGGAATTCATAGTTGGTGGAATGTGCCTTGGAGGTGATTTTAATGTAGTGAGATTTCCTTCGAAGTGTCTTGGTGCTGACTCTTTCTTTTCAGCCATGCTTGATTTTTCAGATTTCATTTCTAAACACAATCTTATTGATTTTCCATTGGAGGGTGGTACTTTCACTTGGTCCAATTCTAAAGCAGTGGCTTCACGGTCTAGGCTTGACAGATTTCTTCTCTCTTCTGATTTGGAAGAGCACTTTCCTAATATTCGTCAAAAAAGATTGCATAGATTACTTTCAGACCACTTTCCAGTTCTTTTAGAGGGGGGAAATTTTCACAGAGGCAGTCGCCCTTTTCGCTTTGAGAATATGTGGTTAAAGGCAAAGGGTTTTGTGGAGAAAGTGAGAACTTGGTGGGAGTCCTATCATTTTCAAGGTTCCCCTAGCTTTCGGTTTGCAAGCAAATTGAAAGCTTTGAAGCTAGATTTAAAGAAATGGAATGTTGAAGAATTTGGCAACGTGGAGGATAAGATGAACAAGTTATGGAAGAATCTTGAAGTTCTGGACTTGTTGGAAGATAGTCGTCCTCTATCATATGATGAGACTTTGGAAAAAGAACGGCTTCGCATTGATCTTGAAAAGGTAACTCTTATGGTTAAAATTTGTTGGGGGCAGAAATCTAGGGCCCTTTGGATTCGAGAGGGAGACAGAAACACTAAGTTCTTTCATAGAACGGCTAACTCCCATAGAAGATTTAATACTATAGACAATCTCTTGGTGGAAGGTGAATTGACCTCGGATTCAAATTCAATTTCAACTTGCATCTCTCATTTCTACAAACATTTGTACTCGAAAAATGAGGGCCAAAGACTTGTGCTTGATGAAGTGGATTTCGCTATGATTTCTGGGGAGGAAGCTACTTGGTTTGATCGGCCATTTGAGCGAGAGGAGGTATATGGTGTCATCCAAGGTTGTAACGGTGACAAATCTCTAGGACCAAATGGTTTCTTAATGGCTTTCTTTAAGGTCTGTTGGGATTTTTTTAAAACTTGAAATTATGGAGGTTCTTGCAAACTTCCATTCTTAAGCTGTCTTTGAGAAAAGTCTTAATGCAACTTTCATTGCTCTCATTCCAAAGAAAGTAGATGTTGTCAATGTGAGAGACTTTAGGCCTATTAGTCTAGTGGGCAATATTTATAAAATCATTTCCAAGTTGCTGGCTAATAGGCTGAGAAAGGTGATTTCTGGAATTATCTCTGAATCTCAAAATGCTTTTGTTCTAGATAGAAAAATCCTAGATTCTATCTTAATTGCTAATGAGTGTTTGGATAGTAGGCTCAAGGCAAGGATTCCTGGGGTCTTATGTAAGTTAGATGTGGAGAAAGCTTTTGATCATGTCAGCTAGAATTTTCTTATGTATATGTTGCAGCGTTGTGGTTTCTCTGAGAAATGGAGAAAGTGGATTCTGTTTTGTATCTCCCTAGTGAGATTTTCGATTTTGATAAATGGCTCCCCTAAGGATTTCTTTGGGAGCTCTAAAGGGCTGTGCCAAGGTGATCATCTTTCCCCGCTCCTATTTGCTATTGTTTTGGAGGCTTTAAGCCGTTTGTTGGATGGTGTGGTTCTGGCTAGACACATTTCGGGTTTCACTGTTGGTTCCAGGTCTAATACCCCCCTCATGGTGACCCATCTTCTCTTTTGGGATGACACTTTAATTTTTTGTGATGCTTCCGCAAGTCATGTTGAATATTTGCAGGAAATTTTAGCCTCCTTTAAGGCGGTGTTAGGGTTGCAGATTAATCTCGCTAAGTCGGAATTAGTTCCAGTTGGAGAGGTGACTAATATGGGAGAGCTTGTGGCATTGTTGGGTTGTAGTCAGTCTTCTTTACCAATGACTTATTTGGGGCAGCCTTTAGGCGCTAAATTCAAGAACAAGACGATTTGGAACTCTATCCTAGAAAGAATGGAGTGAAGATTAATGTGTTGGAAGTGTTTATACTTATCAAAAGGCGGTAAGATCACCTTAATCAAAAGCACTCTCTCAAGCTTGTCAACTTATTTCCTATCTCTCTTCCCTATTCTTGTGGATATTGCTATTCGTATTGAGAGGCTTCAAAGGAATTTTCTTTGGGGTGGGATAGATGAGTCTCCTAAATTCCAGTTAGTAAAATGGGCTCAGGTTTGTTCTCCCTTGCAGTCAGGCGGTTTGGGTATTAGAAACTTGAGAGCCTTCAATCAAGCTTTGTTTGGAAAATGGTTATGGAGATACGGAAGAGAGACAACCCATCTCTGGGGGTGGGTTATTAAGACTAAATATGGGAATGGTTGGGGATGTTGGTGTACAAAAGAAGTCTCTAATCCTTATGGTGTTAGTCTTTGGAGAACCATAAGATAAGGTTGGCTAGTCTTTTCAAAATCCATCTAGTTCGAGGTTGGTGTTGGCGACAGAATAAAATTTTGGCATCATGTGTGGTGTGGGAGTTGTACTCTCCGAGAGGCTTTCCCAAAACTCTATAATATTAGTTGTAATAAGGAGTCTTCCATTACTGATGTTATGCACTTTCCTAACCAGATGCTTCACTGGGATCTTCTTTTCTCAAGAGCTCCTCAAGATTGGGAATCTGAACATTTTTACACCTTTCTAGATCTTATCAATTGTTTGCCCCTTAACGGTGAAGGTCAGGTCAAACTTTGTTGGAAACCAACAGGGAATAAGAATTTTAAAGTGAGTGAGTTCTATCTCTCACTTTCCTCTACTCTTTAAATTTCTTTCCCTTGGAAACCTGTGTGGCGTTCAAAGGTCCCACCTAGGGTTGCTTTCTTCTCGTGGACTGCCCCATTAGGTAAGATTTTGACTACTGAGAATTTATGGTATAAGGGTGTCGCAGTTGTTGATTGGTGCTATATGTTTAAAAAGAGTGGGGAATCGGTAAATCACCTTCTCCTTCATTGTCCTATTGCTTATGATTTATGGTCAATGGTGTGGGCTCTTTTTGGTCTTCAATGGGTTATGCCGCATGGTGTCTTTGATTTATTTTCGAGTTGGCAAGGTTCCTTTGGTGGGCATTGGAGCATTGATTTATGGAGGGCTGTCTCTCATTGTGTCCTATGGTGTATTTGGCTTGAGCAGAACTCAAGATGTTTCGAAGGGAAGGAGCGGTCTACTTTTGATCTTAAATCTCTTCTTCTGCATTCCTTGCTAGAGTGGAGTGCTTCCTTTAATCTTTTCCCTTGTTCTAATTTTCTTGAAATGCTTGATCTTTGTAATTTATGTGTTAGATGTACTATTTTCCATGTTCACCCCTGATGTACCTGGGCTTCTTTTTAATGCAATTCCATTATTTATCCAAAAAAGAAAGGAAAAAAAAAAAAAAAAAAAAAAAGTTATCAGGTATGAGTTCAAACATAGCATTAGAGCTTAACCTTGTTTAGCAATATTGTTGGGAAGCCAGTCTAGCCCTCATACAAGCCCTTTGCTGGCACATGTGCTACGAAAATAGACCCTACAGAAATGGCCTCAATCAGTGGATACTGAATTTTCCATTATGGTAAAACATGAGAGAATGTCAACATGCTAGTGGTTTTGTTGACAAAGGGGGTGAAGACCAAGTGTATCAGTGATTTCAGCAAAATTCATGCAATTGGAAGATCCTACTTATTTGCAAAGCAGCACAGCATTCCTCGATCCAACCTAGGCATTCAATGACCAATATTATTATGGGCAAGAAAGTTTCAACAAAACTCTGACACGGTGAGTAACTAAATGTGCTACTTGCTTACAATTAGCAACGTAACACAAAAAATTTTAGGTCCTTTATATTCTATAAGATGGACAAGGGTATATATGTTATTAATTTCAACAAAAAGGTCAAGTTAGAATAATGCGTAAACTAAAGCTATTATAAAGAACTAGTCGCATACCGCGTGTTGCACGCGGTAATTTTTTTAGGATGGTCTCATTAAATATTTTATTAATACTATAATTTTAGTTATTAACCATTTGATTTTTATTAGTTTTTAAGTTAACAAAAACCTTAAATATACCTTTTTTTTTTTACCTTTACACACACACACACACACACACACACACACACATTTATAGTGAATCTTTGCACATACCTTTAAGAAAACTCTATATATTCCACTTTTTTGGATGCGTAAAATTATAGACTACTACTCCATAATGATAGTGACTAATTAATTTTATATATATTTTTTAGCGATCTCATTTGTAACTCTTCTTACCATTATCATATATTTACTTACTGATGATTTGCATAACAAAGACAATAAATGAGAGGTAGCATTGTTCATTAGATTTTCGAAAGTAATAGTGTATGAAAATTTTATATATATATATATATATATATATATATTATAAATAAGGTTAAATGAAATGTCAAAAAATGGATTTTTAAATTTTCTAACTTTATTTCTTATGTAATTTCTACTACTATCAAAGAACATCTCTTTTTTAGTTATGATTAATATGGTTTCCATAGTTAGAATTTGATTAGTTTTAAATTTAAATTTAGTACTATGATTGTATTCAATTGTTGATTGTTGATTTAATTTTTTAAGTGAATTTAACGGTTTATGTTACTACACTGTAAAGTTTTTAATGTTCTCCACACGGTAATCTCTATTTTATTTTTTACTTCTCCTAACAACCTCTTTGTTTTCCAATCAACGATTACTAATTGACGTTTGGTTTTTTTTTTCTTTATCTACTCTTTATTACTTTGTATTGGTTTTTTTTTTTTCTATACCATCTCTCTCTCTCTCTCTCTCTCTCTCTCTCCATTGGCAACCTATTGTTTTCAAAAATTTGATGATGATTCTATGACATTAAATATGCATTATTATTATTATTATTATTATTTTTAATATAGTGTTTCTAACTTGATTTGTTTTGTATTTCATTCTTCCTTTGATGCATTGGGTGTGAGAATGAGTGTTTCCCTATCATTACTCCACTTAATGTGGACAATTTTATTTATTTAATTTAGGCAAAATATTATATTTAAAATTTTTAAAAATAAAAGGAGTGGAAATATAAATAATTTAATGATATATATGGGGGATGTGGTTGAATTTAAATGTTAAATAAAATGATATGAGAAAAAAAAATTAAAAAAAAATACATAACAGTAAACACTAACTTATCCAAATAATTCTATGTAATATAATAATAGTACATTCTTATATACTATTTTCAATTATTTATAATGAAATATGATAATATTTAACAATCAAAGACATAATAAATAAATAAATAAATAAAACTTAAAACACAAACCTAAATCCCATAAACCAAAATAGAGCTCTAAAGAATACAAAACTTTATCAGGCTAAAATAGAGATGTAAGAAAAATAAAAATAAAAATCTACCAAAAAATTGAGGGAGAAAGAGTGGGGAAATAACCACTTTTCTGTGAGATAAAATTATGTAAAGAATAGAAGAGTGAATGATAAATTTATACTAAGAGGATGATAATATAAAAAAACAAAATAAAGGAAGATAAAAGGAAAGAGGAAGAGTGATATCAAAGTAGAATTTTTGGGGAGATGAAAAGGTAAAGAGAATGAGAAAGGTTGGAGAAAGTGTAAATGTTAAAAAAAAAATGAGTACAATTTGATGAGCAAAATTTTCTTTTATTTGAATTTAAGTAAAATATTACATTTTTTATTTTTTAAAACAAAAAGAGAGAGAAAATATAAATAATTTAATGGTAAGGAGGATGTGGTTGAATTTCAATATTGAGTAAAATGAAGAGAAGAAAAAAATAAGAAAAATTAAAAGATATAACAATAAACACTAAATTATCCAAATTATGCTATGTAATGGAATACTATTTTATTTTTATCTACTATCTTTAATTTTTTATAATGTAATCAGATAAAATTTAACAATCAAAGAGCAAAATAATAGTAATAATAATAATAATAATAATAATAACTTAAAACACAAAACTAAATCGTATCAACCTAAATTAGAGTTCTTAAAAACACAAAAATTTATCAACCTAAAGCGGAGATGCAATAAAAATTAAAAATCCACCAAAACATTGAGAGAGAGAGAGAGAGAGAGAGAGAGAGAGAGAGAGAGAGAGAACCTTTTTGTGAGAGAAAACTATGCAAAGAATGAAAAAGAGTGACAAATTTATAGTAAGAGGGAAGGGATAAGAAGAGACAAATAAAGAAAGATGAAGGGAAAGATGAATAGTAATATTAAAGTAGAGGGTAGTGGGGTGATGAAAAGGTGAGGGAAGAAGAAAGGTTGAAGAAAGTGTAAATATTTTAAAAAATAAGTGAATGTAAAAAAATCATAGGAAAATTGGAAATAAAAAAGAAATATATATATATATATATATATAGATGTTAAAACCAACAAAGATTAATATGTAAAGTCAATAATCTATTTATATATATTTTTTTTGTAAAAAAAAAAGGAATAAATAATAATTATGTGACGAATGACGTGGTGATGAGGTGGCACAACAGGAGCTCAGAAGTAATAAATACCACGCTTCAGCTTTTAGTAATATATAGATATAGAATATAGATACCTTTAATTTTTTTATAATGTAATCGGATAAAATTTAACAATCAAAGAGCAAATAATAATAATAATAACTTAAAACACAAAACTAAATTGTATTAACCTAAATTAGAGTTCTTAAAAACACAAAAATTTATCAACCTAAAGCGAAGATGCAATAAAAAATAAAAATCCACCAAAACATTGAGTGAGAGAGAGAGAGAGAAAGAGAGAGAGAGAGAAAGAGAGAGAGAACCTTTTTGTGAGAGAAAACTATGCAAAGAATGGAAAAGAGTGACAAATTTATAGTAAGAGGGAAGGGATAAGAAGAGACAAATAAAGGAAGATGAAGAGAAAGATGAAGAGCAATATTAAAGGTGAGGGAAGAAGAAAGATTGAAGAAAGTGTAAATATTTTTTTAAAAAAAAGTGAATGTAAAAAAAAATTATAGGAAAATTGGAAATAAAAAAGAAATATATATAGATGTTAAAGTCGACAAAAATGAATGTGTAAAGTTAATAATCTATTTATATATATATATATATATATATTTTTTTTTTTTTTTTTGTAAAAAAAAGGAATAAATATTAATTATGTGGCGAATGACGTGGCGATGAGGTTGCGCAACAGGAGCTCAGCAACAATAAATGCCACGCTTTAGCTTTTTGTAATATACTAGACGCAAACCCGCGCAATGCGTAGGAAAAAAAATTTTATTTACTATAGTGAAAAATACTATTTCTCTTTTAAGAACTCAAATGATAAAGCTAAAAACTGTTCATTCCTAACTAATAGTTACAAAGAAAATCTTTCACAATAAGCATACATTAGACACTCTATCTCTCTCAAATAACAACAGCATTTAGTTTATTATGAGAGCATAGAAATTTTGGACAGGGAACTAATCAGACTACACAATATTATGGCAAATTCAAAGGCTGACATTCATTACCAGAAAATCGTGTTTTACTTTTAGCTAAAAAAAAAAAAAAAAAAACTTGTTTTTGTAAAGAGAAGAAATTTAATATCTTCAATTTTCTGCCTTCTATTTTAATGTTCACTTCAACTTTTGAAATGATCACTCCAATAGAAACAATCTTAGTATCTTACTAATTGCCATCTCTTGTCTAGTCAGTTACATGTTTTGGTGCTTGTTTTGAATTTGAAAGCTATTTTAGACATTTACATCTAACATTGTCATCTAATAATTATAGTTCTATCCCTTTGAAGTATGTAAAAAGAATGTGAGCTTGTCATTTGTTTCTAATACAATGCTTTTCTGGGTACATTCAATAATATCTACTAATCAGAAGATTCTAATAGCTTACAACCCAACAGTAATTAACCAAACCTCCATTATATGGTTAGGCTAAAATAATTATGATTTGGATAGTGTCTCCACGATTAGTCTAGGATGAAAAGACAACACCATCACATTAAGGATGTGGGATTTCCAATGTCTCACTTTCAATTTGGTTTTTGTAGTGGGGCAGTGGAAGCTAATCAATAGCTTAGCACAATCCCTGCAACAAAGAAATCCAACTCAAATTATATCTTTTTTTTATTTTTTGGTAGAACAGATTGTATATAATAGATACAAACTATATGGTTGTTACCTTTACATTACCAATCATAGAAATACAAAGAGTAGTACAACCCCAACAACCATTATGATTTTAATCAACAATATTGTACACTAACGCATCAAGCATAAACTGTCAATATGCTTGGTTAGTAATAGGAAAAGAAGAAAACCTATAAACAAAACATTTTCTAGCTTTGTTTGATGTATGATACATTAAATTAAGGTAGCAAACTTAAGGTGAACTTGAACTTTTATAATGGATCTTATATGTAATATAATTGACTTGGGAAGAAAGAATAGTCCCCAAAAAATTACTTGTTTACTCAAAAGTAACAGAGTACTCCAAGCCACAAAGATAGCAATACCACCCAAACACCAAAGGCAAGTGCTAAACATAAATAAATTTAAGACAAACTTATTTTTCAAGAGGATGAGATGCAAAATGTACTAAGAATTGGAAACATAAATCTAAAAAAAAAGAAAAAAAAAAGTATCAAAGATGACAAAAGATATACCAACCCAATGTGACACATTTCTTTGAAGATTGGAATTTCTCTGGGTGGGGTTGATTAGGGAATTGAAAAGGTGATTTCAAAATATATAGTAGATTGATACCTCAATGCATAAGACACTTTCTAGAATTTGTGTTGTCCTTAAAATATGCATGTTGGCATAGAATGAAGAAGACCAAACTCAAATAAATCACATATAAGACAGAGAATCATTATTGAAAATTTAGAATATCAATCATTTGGGAATTTTTCGAATCCAGTTAATCATCATTTCTTCACCTGCCAAATCATTTTAGGAGCCGCGGGCCTCATAAATGGTGTGGGGTCTAATACACCAAGAGAAGAAATTACAATGATGCAAGCTTGCTTTGAATAAAAAATGCATATGGAGTTAATAGTTCAATTTTGAAAGGGATTAAAAAAGGCAAACTTTCAAATGTGCGATGTGTCGTTTTCCCTCCCAACACCAAATATTCTCATCATTCATGGTCCTAAACCTAGATTTGAAATACCTTTCAAGAAATCTCAAAAACCATTTAGTCCACAAAGAGGGAGGCCAAGGTTACTCATGAATCTGGATTGCTAACCCTAAAGTGAACCACCAATGTTGTAGATGATCAACAAAAAATGCAACTTTGATATGTAGATCATTACTAAAATATTGATACCCTCTAAGGTATATTTACATTTACATTTAAATTTATTTTATATGCTCATTATGCATCTTTCATTAGCTTAAAGAAAAAACAAAATCATTTTTAAAATTTAATGAGGTAAACCCCACATTGAATTTACGATTTATTTTTTGCATTGGAGAATAAAACTGCTCGATATAATTCAATGAAAATCAAAATACCTTTTATTAAGCATTGCGGCCACAAAACATAGATAAAAATTATGTGATATTATGCACCAGTAATGTTTTTCAATAGAAAATATCTAATCTCTAAACATATTATAATCTTATCTAATGTTATCTCAAAATCTAAATATCAGTCCAATGGTACTGCAACATGGTAAAAAAAAAAAAAAAAAAAAAAAAAAAAAAAAAACCCAACACTCGGAATCATACAGTCCCAACAAAGAAATTTCAAATTCTACAGTTAATTCAAACTCCTAATTTGTTTTGCATCTAGTAATGGTGAATTACTTGTTCATCAAACTGTATTGTATTGTTAGTTGTACCTACGCCCATTTGTCACCAAGCCACCTCATGGGGTCATCTAAATATCTAGTCTACGATTGGTTTTGAAATATCAACGAAGATTAAATTGATAAGTCTAGTTGCATAATCCGATTTGGGTGGTGGGACAGCAGGGAATATATACTTCGGCAAGATGCTTAAGAATTAGGAAAAAATCTACCAACCCATCTTAAAATAAATCTGTAGCAAATAATCAAACTAAATCTGTTGAGTTTTAAATATTTACTCATTCAGCTATTTTATCAAACAATTGGCATGCATCTAACAAAAGCAAAATTTAAAAGATAGAGGAAGATGTAAAGAGAGAGAAGTAGGTAGTTTTCCAGAAAAGGACTCAAGGACAGGAGAGAAAAGAAAAGAAATTAATGAATAAGAAATAGAGAAGAAAATAAAAGATACCTTGAGCTTTGGGAAGGTAGGAAGTAGTGAAGCCCGGTTGCGTGGAGCAGATTGCCATTGATGGTGGAATGAAGGTAATGGGGAGCTATATACATCCTAGAAACAAACGTTACACCAGTTCACTATTTGTGTTGTAACTTATAACGGCAAGGTGAGAAACGGAATGCTTAGGCTGAAAAGAGAGAAGGAGAGATAGTAGTCTGATGTGGCACAAGAGGCCAGCCAACTGAATGGGTGAGGCACAAATGAATATTACCAAGTGCATCAACGGTTTTGTCCAATTTATCAATATTTAATTATATTTTGAAAAAGAGAGAAAATATAAAGAAAAGGAAGAGAGGAAAATATATAACCTGTGATTACTGATGTGGCTCAACGTAGCAACAATAAATGCTACGCTTCAACTTTTAGATATAATATATAGAATATAGATATAGATTTTAAAATTTTTTTCCTTTAAGCTGAACTGAAAAGGCTTTGGGTTGGGCTTGATAATGGAACTAAATAAATAAGAGGTGGGTTAGATTAATTATACAGATTTATTATAGGGTGATAGTGGAAATAAATAAATAAGTAGTAGGCTAGATTTATTATAGGGTAATAGTGGAAGTAAATAAATAAGTAGTGGGCTGCATTTATAAAGTTGGGATTTATAGGGTTGAAAATTGTAAAAACTATTTTAAAATTGTAGGACAAATTATATTTAAAAAAAAAAAATGACGTGACAGTTGATGTGGCGCAATGTGAGAGCAGAAACATTAAATGCTACGTCTCAGCTTTTAGTAATATATTGATTTGAAAGAGGCAAATTCCCAAAAGTGTTGAAGGGTGGTAGAAGAAGTGTTGTTCCTAATTTATGGGAAATTGATTTTACAAATCATACAATTGACTTGTAGATAACTTTAATTATTAATACTACAATGTCAAAGCATTCAAAAGAGAAAAATTCATATGATTTCAACACTCATTTTTGACTGCAAGTAGGGATAAAGTTACACATATGATATCCATATGACCCACTAATAAAGAATGAGGGGAAAGAAAAGATATGGATAAATAAAAATACATGAAACTAACTTCAAGAGACTATCTGGTTTTTTACTTTTTTTTAATTTTCTAATCAAATATAACATATATATAAATAGATACAACCACAAAGAATGCCACACTTTATGAGAACACATAATATTAACTTCACTTTGGCCAAATTTTGAAACAAATATATATATGTCCACTTTAGTCATAATCGATCCATTTAGTCTACTTTGGTCCTATTATGTTCTATTCAGTCTACTTTGATCTCATTCAGTCCATTCTGTCCACTTTGTTTCTATTCAATCCACCTCAATCCTTTTTGGTCTACAATGGTCCTACTCGGTCTATTCAGTCTTCTTCGGTCCAAACTGATCCCATTCGGTCCTATTCAGTCCATTTTATCCACTTTCATCTTATTCGGTCCACTTTGGTCTTATTAATAATCAGTCCACTTTTGTCAACTTTTGTCCTATTACAACTGGATTACTATTGTAAACTGAAACTGATTGATTCAAGATCTAATTTGGTGCAGAACCTAGTTTTCTATGATTGGTAAACTTTGAATAATGGTTGGAACATGGTAAAGGTAACTAGTACGAGAATAATATCTATGAACCTAGACTCACACTAGGACTCGAGTATCCACCATACAATTCTTCGTCTGCACATTCAAAGATAAAAATCACGGATACCAATGTCGCGGGCAAACTTGATGGAGTCGATTGCACCTAGCAACTTCAAGCTTTGACAAGGATCCACCAGTGATAATCTTGAACTTCGACATGCTGTAACCAGACCATATGAATCACAGATAATGACACCAAGACCAACACAATTAAGGTCTGAGAAGAAAGGAAATCCCAAGTTCAATTTGTAACACCATGTGAAGGAGGTTGCCAGTACTGAGAAATCTCAGGCAGAGGTTAAAACCTTGCACTTGTCCCTGCACTCGTATCTTATGTTGAAAATCATGGAAAAGCTGTCCACTGTTCTGAATCAAATGGACGGAATCAACAACTCTCCTTGCATGAACAAAAAAGTTCCCTCCGTACCATATGTTCTGAGCCATAATAGCGAAAATACTGAGATTAGATCTATCTAGTTTAGATGTTACATGTTAGCTTGGAAACCAACTCCTTAAAATCAGTCTCATACCAATTATACTTATGATAAACATTTTTCTAAGCAGATCAAAAATCATTGGAAGCATTACAAGACAAAAGAGCAAGGAAAATAGTTTCTTCATTTGGCAACACACTGGACATATGGCATCAACAGGAATTCCTTTACAAGTCAAATCCTGCATTGTGGGCAAAGGATTCCACATAGCTCTCCACATGAATGTCTTGACTTTTTTAAGGGATGATTGAGGACCAGAATGCATTCCACTGAAAATGTTTTGAAACTCTTGAAGAAGCTTCTCATAGAGGATTCATTAGTATCAAAAGCCAATCAATAAACACTGCGTCTTAGTAAGGATATAAGAAACTGCAGGTACAAGCAAAGAGATGGATAACCTAGCCTAAACATCACATTTCCAAAACCATGCACTGTTAAAAAGTGGACTTGTCAAAAGGACCCATGAAAACTGACATGTGAATAGCATTTCAGAAGGATTGGAATCTATTAGCTCGTGCACATTTACAAATCAAGAATGCTTAAGAATTCCCTATTTTACTTCTTTCGGGCCATTGAAAATAAATTGAAATGGGATATCAGTAGCTTCAGAAAGAACTAACATGTTTTAAAACACATGGCTGAGGGCATATCTAGGTATTAAGCAGAAAAATTAACCATATAATGAATGTCCCTCAATGAAAGAAACATGCAACTTGAATTCTGTTTGATGCTTCCATGATTCAATCACAATAGTATTATATCCTTAGAATAGACCATCATTGTCCAATTCTCTATCCACCTTCAATTGATTGCAGAGTCCCAAGAATCTAAACAAACCAGAATTCTGTGCTGCAGGGCTTTGTACAGATCCTTTATGTCTACACAAAATTTTGAAAGTCATTGTTTAGAATGAATTATTTATCTGAATTTCATTTAGCTTAATTGGTATAGTCTATTAAAAAGCTAACTGGTGTCTTAGCTTAAAAATAAATATCAATCATTATGGAGCGGACACCTTTGGTTTAAATTCTATCGTAACTAAGAAAGTAAAAAGATTATGATTATTTATGTTATCCTCTCTACCAAATTGTCACAATAACGAGAAAAATATTAATAAGTTAGGAAATTAATCCAATTTCTACGTCCCCCCCCCCCCCCCCCTCCCCCCCAAAATTACCTTCCAACCTAAGGGTGCAATCTTTTGAAGCATAGCCCACAGTAACACCAATAAGTCTTCCAGTGCAGAAAATGGCCATGAACATAAAATTATAAAATTACCCCTAGTCTCCCATTGCTCCGAATTAAAATTGAGGCCATAATGGTAATTTATTTTTTTTCTTCCTATTTTTCCATCCTTTGAACCAAACGTACATAAGAAAAAACAAAAATATTTTCTATCCTTCCACTTCTCTATTCCCTCAACATTTTCCATCCTCCCAACCAAACAAAACCTTATTGATTTTGGGACTGATCTAGGGAGTAGTAACAGATTACGAGCAGATATATATAAGGTCAGAAATTTCGGCTGTGTTTGAATTGGAAAACTCAATTTCTATGATTGGTAAACTTTGATTAATGGTTGGAACCTAGTCTGAAAAAGAAGATATATGAACCTAGTCTCACACAAGAATTCTTGAAGGCTAGTGTAGCTGTAATTCTTCTCTTTTACATTACCAGAAATATCAAATTACAGCCCTTTATATCAGACAAACTGAGGAGGTTACTTAAATGGCTAAGTAACCTGCTACAATAAATAAGCTACTGATTAAGCAACCAGTTTTCCTTAAATTTTAAAGCTACCAAATATCTTATTTGTTCCAAAAGATAACAAACTAAGATTGGTAAATATGATTCTATTTCTACCACAAGTCAAGCTCCTTCGTCGGCCCTTCATCCATTCTATGCCAAATAGAAATCAGTTTTCTTCCTTTATACACTTTTTAAAACACCACAACATCCACACAAAAATAGAAATCAGTTTTCTTCCTTTATACACTTTTTAAAACACCACAACATCCACAAAAACATTGGATTACATGATCACCAAAGCATCAGGTTACTTTTGTACCTCAATGCAACCAAAGTTGATTATCTTCTAGTGAATGGACAAAGAAGCAACTTCATGAAGTCTGATGATGCTCTGATCGTCAGTCAAAATGATCGTCTAGAGAGGAGTTGTCCACAGCCAACCTGATCTTGAGACAAATGGATGATGACAAGAAGAAGTGTGGGTCACCGGTGTAGTGTCTGCCATAAAACCTCTGATGCTAAAGTTAGAATGGCTAAAGTGAGAAAAGAAGTATTAGTGTAACAGTATGTGTGGGCTATAGTGTGTTTTGTACCTTTGGTTAGGTCTCATGGGTAGATATATATAGGCAATTCCTTCTTTCTCTTAGCCATTGGTGCTGCCTTAATGGTGATATTATTTCCGTATTTGTAACGTCTCTGCAGGGTGTTAATGGTGATATATCTCTCCAACGGTCTGGGGGCTCATTATTGCCCTGTAACACTTCGTTAGTTGATTAAGGGCGGATGGCCTCGTCTTCGCCTGGTGGTCAACACGAGCCGGATGAATCTTAGGTTTACTCTCATCCACTGTTCTATGGACGAGGTTTTGATCAAGACTATCAAAGTCAACACAAGCAATTCAAACTACACTAATTGAAAGTCAATCAGCACTATTTCCACTTGATTTTAATAGTAGTAAATCTCTAATGGAATAATTATAATATCAAAACCCGTAATGCTCTATAACAGACATTACTTAGAGGCTTAGAGCTATTTCTAAATATTATAATGCACTACAACGAAAAAAAAAAGTTGCATAAGATTAGTGTCTCTAGAAGAAGAACCAAAATCACCCAAATTCTTTTACCGTTATTGTCACTCATTGCAAAAATACGTAGCAAAATGTTCCATTGAATAGCACAATAACATGAAAGGAAGGTAGAATCTCAAAAATTATTATTATTATATTTATAATTACATGCACTTGGAGGACCACATTAACAATATCCAATCCAGTGATCCTCTAACCTAATATTAGAATATCATGTATGCAACCTTAGGTTGGTAGAATACGTGCCTACTCCCGGAGTGAGGCTTTTGTTGTGTTTTGGGTTTCCTGACCGGCGGCGCGCTACAGTTTATCTCTAGTTGGCTTGGCATGGAGAATCTGTCTTCTCTTTGGGAGTCTTTCTCGCTTACAGAGTCTGAAGGCAGCAAGTTCCAGGTTGATGATAATGATCTTGAAGGGAAGTTTCTTCTAGCCGCAAGGTTTTTTACGGGTAGAGTTCTGAATATTGAAGCTATCGCATGCACTTTCAAAACACTATGGCACACTAAGAAGGGATTAAAAGCTTGCGATATGGGTGATCATCGTGTACTGTTTATTTTCTCTGCGCAGTCTGATGTTGACAGAGTCCTTGAGGGCGAGCCATGGTCGTTCGATAAGGCTTTGGTTGCGCTGAAGAGAATCGGACGTCAAACAGAGATGAAGGGACTGGTAGCAAGTAAAGTAAGGGATAACAATGATACTTAAAGAGTGTAAATTCTTGAGGCACTTAATTGTAGATATGCTATTATCCATTATTAGGCAGGGAGAGGTGGAGAGTTGTCACATCATGAAACTTCTATTATTACAAGTGCTCTGGATTTAACATAATAGACTGCTAAAGATGCCATGACACCCATATTTGAGACTTTTTCCTTGGATATAAATTGCAAACTCAACATATATGCCCCTCTGTTCATCTCTAACTGATTATTGCATTTGCTTTAGACCTCTTGTTGCTTACAATCGCAATTCATCTTCATCATTTGGCATCAATAGGCTTAATGATTAGCAAAGGTCAAACGTATACCTATATGCTCTGGATATCCTACAAATATTGTAGGCCTCATTTTGGTAAGGAACTTAGGAACTAGAGTTTACTATCAACTGATAGGTCTGAGTTACTTTCTTACAAGGACCATAACGCACTATTGTAATTTCACGGGCTGTGTTTAAACAAGGATTCACAGGCTATGTTGAACAACTGGTGTTGAACAATGATTCGCGGGTTGTGTTTCAAGTATAATGGAGAAAAAAAACAATGCTAAGATGATGCTTAAATCTAGGACAGCCATTTAATACGGCAATTTCTTTGGTGTTGTATATTTACAAATACCTTTTCTTTTATTTTTTGGGATATAGGTTAAGACTTTGATCTTTTGCCGCCCTAAAGATGAAATGCCAATCAAATATATGGCAATCAGGAGTATTCCTAGGTATAAGAATTTCTTTCACATTTCTCAGTATTTTATGCTGACGTTGAAGCTAACAGCATAACATGCTATTTATTATTAAAATTATTTGTAATTTTTTAAAACATTATGAAAGTTCAAAAACGTGTACAAGACACCTTTGAACGTTTAGACCTCCAAAAATTAACTTAACCAACACAAGCAATATGTCAAACAATAAGTGTGTGGAAACTTAACATATGCTATAATGTGAAATTGGTTAAACAACTATCTAAGCCATAACAAAATAAAACCACAGCAGATAATGTAAAGGCAAAGATAGAGAGGAAGGAAGATGCAAACACAAAGATAACACCCGATGTGTTATCGAAGAGGAAACCGAAGACCTCGGAGAAAAACCTCTCCGCCGCCCTCCAAGCGGTAATCAATCCACTAGAAAATACAGTTGGGATACAAGGACAGCAATAGACCCTCCAAGCCTAATCTACCCAGTGCACCTAAGCCCTCCAAGCTTCTTGCTCCAACGAGGTTGCGCCGAACCTTTTTCTTTTCTAGCTTCCCGGGTTCCGCTACTAGACCATAGCATCAACCAATGAAGATTGGCTCATTCCTAACTGCTTCCCAGAACTCCAAACGACTATCTCACAGAGATGATAATGGTGAGAACCAGGTTTGGTATAATGCCTCTCAAGGATTTAACAATGGAGAGGAAGAGAGTGAGGAATATGAAGAGACTCTAAGGTATAGATTGTGGGTGAAACAATCTAGTTTTTCTTTAGGGTTTCTCTCTCAAAATTCTCTCTGGAAGCTCTCTTTCAATCGTGGGTTAAAGGGGTATTTATACTGGAGTGGAGAGGAATGTGAAACGTCAGGATTTTACAAAACAGGGGTGGCTCGCGGCTTGACCTCGCGGCTTGACCAAGTCGCGAGATCCAGTCGCGAGTTAACCGTATGGCCAGTTGTCCTGTTTTGTCCTGTAGTGCTCCAGCTAGCATGACTGTTCATCTTCCAGCATGCTTGGCACGTGTGCAGCTTCTGGCGGCTTGCAGCCGCGAGTCCACCCGCGAGTCCCAGCCGCGACACTCTGTTTTCTTTCACACTCTTGAGCAATCTTCACTCTATCTCACTCACTACCCTTACAACAAACCCACCTAAATACAGGGTTACTAAATGCTGAATTACAAGCAAATTTGGCACGGAATAAAGCCAATTAGATGGTTGAATAAATTCAACCTTACACATTACAAATTTTTGTTCAATGTTTGTGCTATGTTTCTTTGCCTGACAATGGGATAACATTGTATTATCTTCTATAATAAGGAATATGACAATTGGCCACTACATGATGTACTGAACTTATTCCAGAAGGGTCACGGCCACATGGCTATCATTAAGAGCAATAAGGATGCTAAAACCCCAGAAAATAATTCAATCAACAACCCTAGCATGCTTAATATAAACACCCATACATGTTCAATGCCAGTAGATCATAGAGATAAAACTAGTGTCATATTTACATTAGTTGTGTTTTTTTTTCTTTTTTAAATTAGTGCCACAGTCAAATTCATGGAAAAACAGAATTACCTACTATCTGAAGGTTGTGAAGCTGCATTTTACAGGAGTATGTCCAATTGACGAGAAAGGGTATCTAAGTACCTCCATAGATTCATCCTCTCTTTTTTCAATTGACACAGATTACTTTAGTGCTAGAACGGTAAATGTCATCAAGCAAGATGAAAATTTGGCATCACAGTATAAACGAAGGGAACAAGGAGATAGAAATGTTTTACATGAAAATGTAGAGTCTCATCTAGGTAATTCGGATGAGGAGGTCATTGAAATCATTACAATGAAAGATGTAATGGAGGAACGTACTGTTACAGGCAATGTTAAAAAGTCATAGTTCATGCTAGTGAAATTTAAATGGAGTTCATGTTCTATGATTCCCATGGTAGATTAGCTCCTATTGAAATGATTCATGAAATTGGCACAAGTTCTTTAATAGATATCTTTAATTTATTAATGAATTACACTTTCAAAAAAAAAGTTACAAAGCACTAGTCCGATCTATCTTATCCAGGAATTAATGCATTAAACCCATCCTAACGACCCACCACCACCGCCAATGACAAAACGCCCACCACCACTACCACCGCCTGCAATAAGCGACCCATCACAAACCCGTGCATCCACAACCAATACAAAACACAATCCCACATCACAAATCACAAACTCATGGCAGATCAATTAGAGTAGAGAGAAAGATCACAAACCCATGGCACAACCCACGAGCTTTGATGAGTTCATCTCTAGCCACAACACAATCCACAAACCCACGTCGGCACAACCCACAATCCACAGGATCCTCGAGAGGTTCGACGATTTTGTCTCCGGTGCCAGCGAGGAAGGTTTCGAGATGGCGATGGGTGGGAAGGAGAGAGCGGTGACGAGATAGAGAGAAGTGAGGGTGGAGAGTGGAGAGGTGAGAAGTGAGAAGTGAGAGCGGAGAGTGGAGCACAACACACATAGAGATGGAGAAAAAGAAAGATTTTTTTTTTTTTTGAGAAAGAGAAAGAAAGAAATTAATAAAATAATGTAATAGATATAATATTTTATTATAATTTTTATATTATTTTATTGTGTTGAAAGCTAAAACAAATCTATTGCTACTGCATGTCTTGTAAAATGAGTAGGTAAAATAGATAAAATAGCTTTTTGTGGTGCCAAATAACTAAAAAAATAACTCTACTGCCATGGATGCTCTTACATTTATGCCTCCTCCTAAAACAAAAATAAAAAGTTTATTTATTTATTTAATAATGACCTAAACTTAGGATTATCAACAAAAAAAAAACACACACACACACAAACTTAAATGGTGCCACCGTCTTGAAAGAATTTACGAAATGTTGGTAACTCATAACTTCAAATCACAATTTTAGTTAGTATAACATCTTTTGTCCTTACTAAAGCTAAATGTATGTATATGAATCTCATTTATGGAGGATTGAACCTCAGCCTCTGTCCCCCCCACCCCCTCCTTTCTCATACCTCACAAGAATTTATTTTTATAAGATCCAATCAAGAGTTAGTATTTTTTTTTTTTTTTATCTCTTAAAAAAATTATTTTCAAGTGCTTTCTCAATATTTTTTTAAAAGGACCTAAAATTATCTTTGATCATGCCAGCCATTTGTATTCGATAGATACTTCCCTTTTTTCCTTTTGTTGCATTGTATGTAACGTAGTTGTGGTCCCTTATTCTATTATCATCCTTTATTTTTTCATTTTTTTCTTTTTGATGAGTTCTATTATCATTCTCTGTTGAATACTTAAATAAATGTATAAATAAAAAATAAGTTCGTGCACAAGCATGTAGTTTCAATTTTTGCGCCATAATTTGTGGGAAGGCTCCTTCGATCAAGCTTAGGTTAAACTGATAATGCATATCTCGGTACCCAACCCCAAAACCTCATCAGCCTTCCAAAAAAAAAAACCCCAAAACCTCATCACAATCAACCAAATTATTTCATCCTTATCAATTTGCTTTCTTGGATATGTTATCTTGTACTAAATTTATCTACAATTTTGACCTAACATGATATTACCCAATGTGAGGCCAGAATAATTCAATTAAAATATAACTATATTTTTAGATAAATATACATATTAAAATATAACAATATTAGTTAAATCGAGCCTACATGGCCACAAATTTTTTTATAAATATAATATTATGTTTAGGTTTGACTTGTTTAATAGTTGAATTGAGTCTAAACCTGGACTTGATATTGAGTTGCTTGCTAAACAAACAAATATAAACAAGTTTTATCTTAACCTAAGTCGAGTTATTCTTAAGCAACTCAGTACACTTAAGGACCCGTCAATTAAGCATGCTAACTTGCGCAAGCTTTGGTTGCTGGTTTCTTTTGGGCCCAAGGATTAATATAGCATTGGGTTTGCCTAGTCTAATCAGGTATTAGGCCGAGACATGGGCCAATTTGTGTACCAGAAATGATTCTTCATCTTTAAGTGACACCCCTCCTTATCTTCTTTGTAAGTGTGATATTGGTTTGGGTTCACTGCAACTCGCAACCCGACCTGATAAACGACAAATGAAGGACTTTGATGGATTCCCCTCGTTCTTGTTTAGTTCCTTGTCCATCATGAATTTCAAGTGGGCCTTACAATAACTGTGACAGTCTAGAGCAGGTCTCTACCTTACTAAAGCATAATATATATATATATATATATATATATATGTATATCATTCACTCAAAAAACACTCCCTTAACTACCTACCAAATCAATCCTCCTTTAACTTTTCTCTTGAGTTTGAATTCATCAAGAGTTTGGGCTATGAGTTGGATTGTCGATCTGGTGACTGTGGCAGTCTAGAACAGGTCTCTACCTTCAAAATTGAACCTGAGAAGGATGAAATCCTTATAAATGAGAATTCATTTTACAGGTTGGAGATGATTAGAATTCAGCTGTTCTCCTCACATGGACATCCGGTATGTTTAATGGGTTTTTAGGTGTGTTTTAACATTGTGTGGTTGCTGGTAAATTTCTTTATAGATTGAAACATGTCAAGGGTGTCATCCTTGACATGCATTGTAAAACACAATTTGTTTGATCTTGGTTACTTATTTAAATGCTTAGCAACAAATATAATTGGTGGTAGAATTATCATATTAAGCTTGTTTAAGTAATTACAGAGGGACTGAGGAACAAATACAATTGCGGGTAGAATTATCATAATAAGCTTGTTTAAGTAATCACAGAGGCAATTTTTTTAAGCAAGTTCCTTCCATGCTTCACGCAATCTGATCAGGAGAAGTCCTAGATTCATGCACTGTATAGTCTGTATTGTCACTATTACCACTACTATTGCTAAGACCATTTTAATTAAAAGAATTTCAACTGTCTACCTTAATTGAATAACAATATTCTCCTCTGCACTGCCTTAAATACTGAATATTTTGGTTTGTGGCCGCTCATACCCTAAAAACTAAAAAAGAAAAAGAAAAATAGTTTATTGATTGGGAGACATCTTTTCATGTGAACCAGTTGGCTTAAATTATCAATGTCTTCACGGTTTACTTATAAAAATACTAACAAGTGAGCATATGGAGATTAAAATAAAATTATTTAAGCACATATAAAGGACCTAAATAGGGATGGACCGGTTTTATTTTTCAACTGTGAAATAGTAATTTCTGTAACATGAATGCATCATGACATGACAATTCATATGTTTCATGCACCTCTCTGTGCTTGTTAAAAATTCAAATTTTACTTTCAATAAAATTATTCTTTTGTTACTCCTCCACAGACTGTTGTTGAGGTAGAAGACTTCGTGAAAGCTCAACCTGATGCTATTGCACACTCAGCAGCCAAAATTATATCTCGTCTAAAAGCTGGTGGAGAAAAGACCATACAGGCCCTCAAATCTCTTTGTTGAAGATGTAAGAGTATTCAAGTGGAGGTAACTTATAAAAAAATTGTAATTTGAGTTCCTGGGACATTTATATGTGGCCAAATGATCTGTGCAAGTACATGTACGTGCCTAGCTTTGAGTACTAGGTAGTTAATACTCTGTGCAAGTACGTGATGTGCAACTGGTCCATTTTTTAAGCACTTTAAAACACAATGGTATCCAAAATGTTGATTAGGTATGATAGGGAAAGGCGTTCACATTATTGAATGTGTTCATGATCATATGAGTGAGAGAAACAGTAGTACCATGTGTGAAAAATCCTTTCTGCAGCCGCCGTTTATGCATATTTGATATTTCATGTATGCTGCGAATCTGCGATCTTATGTGTATGTGTTGAGGTTTTTTAGACGCTGCTGTAGATAATTACTCCTCATTGCAATCATTACAGGAGGCAGCACTTATTGGTGTAGATTCCCTCGGGTTTGACGTAAAGGTTTGTTCAGGAACACAAGTACAAACATTGCGGTTTGCATTTAATACACGGGAATGGCAGTTATTCTTCAGCTAGAAGTTAATTCTTATATATATATATATGTATGAATATGTGTGTGTGTTTATGAATGTACATATCTGTGTATATGCATTTTTAATTCATGCTATGCCTTTTCACCTCCAATTACTACCTTATCCTTCTCATTGAGGGCTTTTTGATGTCTGGTTCACTGAATCACAGTTTGAGTTCTAGAAATTTACTTATATAAATCAGGCAGAATATAGTGCACTACCTTGTTTAATTGATCCCAAAGATATTTCAGAAGTATTCAATCAAGATGCATTATAGTGTTCTTCTAAAGTAGTCAACGGTCCTTGAAATAATTGGTATCTTCTCCTTTTTTTTGGAAGAGGAGGTAAAATGTTCAATCACTTAGTAGTGCGCTAGTTGTATTTAGCTATTAGTAAGTTAAAGGTATTCTTTCTTGTATTTTGTGTGTTAACTAGTTTAGGTGGACTGCAACAATAACCAGTCAAAATTCACACCCTTAGGATTGCTTTCTCATGTCTAAAAACAATCCATGTCATATTCTTGCACTGTTGCCTCTGTCTATACATGGTCATATCTTTTTGGTTTAGTTGCGAATTCCTCCTGTATATATATTTCTTTCTTTCTTTTTTACTTTTTTTTTTATTTTTTTTGGAACTATCTTTGATGTATAAACATATCCTAGTTAGAAAGGAATCTTCTAGAGCCAATAAGCCTTTGCCTTAACCAACTTATCTTTGCAGGCCCCTTCAGAGTACAGTGCTGAGAGACAGCTTAATGATCTACTATTCCCTAGGATCCACCACAAGCCATAAATGATGAAACAAACACCAAAATGAGTGCTAATATTGACAAATAGCATATTCCAGTTTAATTCTGGATGGTTTTTGTACTCTCTTGGTCAAGATTTGAATGGAAAAGGTCAAAGGTGACAGAAAAAGAAAAAATCCATAGACAGTCACCAGCTTATGTAATTGTTATTTGCAACTAATGTTATAGAAATTCAAATTTTTTATCAAGCATCTCTACTATTACTCATCCATACTCGCTCTATTACTCTGGCTATTTAGTTTCTATGGGAGCATCATTGCTTGCTTTCTCATGAGCTTTTCTAATTTCTATCATGTGTACTGTTTATTTTATCATCATGCCCATCACATCAGTATTTTTCTTTCACCAATTTGCCTCGCTAGAAAAAATTAGCCAAACATTATCCCAAGTTCAGAAATGTTGGATTTTGAAACTTATGGTTTTGGGATAATCAGTAATCTATCAAAAACTTCTTTGTTTGAAACTCTCTTTTCACTATTAATATAGTCAAGTAATAATGAAGAGAGTTTGCAGACTGTATTGATGAGCAACTTGTTGAGTTGAACTTACAGCAGTGTGATAGAACCATCTTAGGAATCAAGTGATAGAATAATATGAACTTCATAAATTCTGTGTCTTTTCCTATAAGAACAGAATGAATGATCACCAAAGCATAAGTTCAACTGAAATTTGCAAATGTCTCTCTAAAAAGGTGCATAATCGTGTATTAACTGTACTATAGTTTAGCATATCTTTGTCTAAGAGGTTTAATCTACATGACTTAAGTAGGGCGTGGATTCATATCACAAAGACTTGTGCAAATGGTATAACATAGGCATAGAAATTAGACAGAATAGAAATGTTAAAATTATTAAAAAAAACAAAATGTGCGAGAAAGACACATAGAAATGTTAACAATTAACAAAATCAAAATGTGCGAGAAAGAAAACAAAATGTTGGATTTTGAAACTTATGGTTTTGGGATAATCGGTAATCTATCAAAAACTTCTTTGTTTGAAACGCTCTTTTCACTATTAATATAGTCAAGTAATAATGAAGAGAGTTTGCAGACTGTAATATTGATGAGCAACTTGTTGAGTTGAACTTACAGCAGTGTGATAGAACCATCTTAGGAATCAAGTGATAGAATAATATGAACTTCATAAATTCTGTGTCTTTTCCTATAAGAACAGAATGAATGATCACCAAAGCATAAGTTCAACCGAAATTTGCAAATGTCTCTCTAAAAAGGTGCATAATTGTGTATTAACTGTACTGTAGTTTAGCATATCTTTGTCTAAGAGGTTTAATCTACATGACTTAAGTAGGGCGTGGATTCATATCACAAAGACTTGTGCAAATGGTATAACATAGGCATAGAAATTAGACAGAATAGAAATGTTAAAATTATTAAAAAAAACAAAATGTGCGAGAAAGACACATAGAAATGTTAACAATTAACAAAATCAAAATGTGCGAGAAAGAAAACAAATTGACAAGTTACTGCTTTCCAATATAAGTTTCATAAACCAATTGTGCTGCAAGAATGCCAACAGACTTAAATACTGTTATCTCTTCTGAACTTCTTCTGCCAACCTTTTCTCCTTTAATCAACTCTACCAAATTTCCTCCAATATCTCCCTTTTCGATTACCCTTCTCTCAAAAGCACCCACCAATTCTCCAGCTTCAACCAATGCAGCCTCATTATCCACAAACACTCTTCCTCTCCTTATTGCTTCGTCGTCCCACTCCATCATCGAGTGCTTGAAGGATCCAACCAAATCCAAATGAGCCCCTGCCTTCAACCTCTCGCCCTTAACAACTGGTGTTTCCGAATTCATTGCACAGCTCACAATATCTCCCAATCCAACAATTTCTTCCAAACACTCATTACTTTCAAAACACACCCCAACAAATCCAGCATTTTCACTCATTTCCTCAGCCAATTTTCTTGCCTTTTCTATTGTTCTGTTCCAAATGATCACCCTTCGCAAACTGGGTCTAGCCGAAAGATGTGCTTTGATCAAATGGGGTGCCAGAGCACCAGCACCAATCATCACAAGCGTTTCACTGTCATTTCTAGCCAAAATCTTCGAGGCTAAGCCAGAGACACACGAGGTTCTATAAAGGGTGAACACAGTGCCATCCATGGAAGCCAAAGTTTGCCCAGTTACAGAGCTGAAGAGCACGTAACTTCCGTGCACTCCTGGCAAGTTCAGCGCGGAGTTTTGAGGGAAATAGGTGACGAGCTCGACACCTACGTAGGGGAGAGAAGGGGATGAGGACCAAGAAGGCATGAGAAGGAGAGAGGAGGAATGTGAAACGGAGTAGCTTTGGCGAATTGGGGTTTGGAGGGAGGACGAGGCTGCAGGGAGAGATGATTGCAAGTGATTTATTAGAGTTTGGTGAGAGAGGATGGCGTGCAAAGACTCAGTGGAGATGAAGATGGGAATGGTGTTCGTGTTATTGGGATTTGTATCGTTTTTGTTGGGATTTTCATTGTCAACTGGATTGGGTATTGAAGCCATTGATGAGAGCTGGGGAGGTTTGGGTTTGGGTTTGGGTTTGGGTGAGAGAGGAGGAACTTAATGAGGGAGACGAAGACGAAGTCTAGGTTGTCTGTATTGTCACGTACAGAGGTCGGAAAAAAAAAGTACAAAACAAATGGATAAATTTAGACAAAGACCGAGACTCGTTAGTCTTGAGAGTTATATATATATATATATATATATATATATATGAATTAAATTTTAGAATTGGTTTGTTCTCAAAAAATAAAAATAAAGACTTTAGAAGTGGTTTCAAATTAAACTTATATTTTTAGAATTTTCAAATTAAACCCACATTTTTAAATACAATTCAATTCAAATAATAAATTCATTACATATGAAGTTGTTAATGGAATAATGATGTTATGGACTCATGGTAAATGGGAATATGGATTGAATTAAACATTTCTAAAACTTAGCAAAAAAATAATAATAATAATTAAACATTTCTAAGAGTATAATATTTTATTATTTGAAGATTCCGAAAATTTAAAGTTTAATTTGCAACCACCCTTAAACTATAGAATTTAAAATGTTTGTGGTTGGTGGTTGCAATAAAAAATAGGATCACATCAGAAATTCCGACAAGTACGAAAATTGAACATATAAAAATTCACTAATTAGGAATTTGCAAGAAGAAAATGATCTACTCATTAGACCAAACACCAACCAGTGGGGTTAATTTGTTGAGCAAGCTTAAAGAAAAATTGGCAAAGTTTTAGGATCATAAGGTACTTATCTTTCTTTTTTTTTTTTTTCTTTTTTTTTTCTCTAGTTTAAGGGTTCTCTAATGGAGGTAGGTGCTTGGTCTTGACAATATGCCATCCCCTCATGATGCCTGAAGGGACCTTGTTGGTGCCTTCCCATGGTTGCAAGCGTGAAGGTTGTCATGTATTAAATACTAATAGGGGTTTTGCAAGCCTCAATTAATGTTGGGTGTGAATGGAGATGGTCTTTTGTAAATGCTCAAGGTGGGTTACAACTTACTAGTCATAAACAGGAAGTAAAATCTAATTTCATTGATTTTTTTTTTTTTTTAAAAAGCATCTATTGATTAATTATCAAATTATATCCCAAAATTTAAAAACAAGATCTTGTTTAAACCTATATCCTTAAGCTTACCCAAGAAGAAGAAAGATTGTAGTAAAAGCTAAAAGACATGTATTTCCCAAGGGAAAAAATAAATAAATAAACAATGTATTTCATATGGAACCTAATATAAGAATGGGGCCACTTAGTCATTTCAGGACTTGAGCATGGTCCTTTGATTAGCTGAGTGCGATCTAACTTTGCCGGAGAATCGTCATTATCAACTGCATAACTAACCTTCTAACTTGTGGCATCAAATCAAAGACTCCATTCGCCTTGAGCTTGCCTTCTTATGTATTAAAGTTGCTGCAATCTGAACTAAACGTATAAGAATGTTAGTTAAGCAAATGTTTAAAGATACCATTTTGTTCTATAGCCAGTTGTAAAATTTTTTATTAAAAAAAATGTCTTCCAAATATACATATATACAATCATTTCACAAGAACCAATATAATTTCCAAATATTGATAATGTATGTGGATTATATTTTTGCTTTTCCCCATAACAATCAGATTCCAAGCAAAATGATCTACAAACCGATTCTTCCATGCAAGATCACCAGATAGTAGAATACCAACGCGGCTTGCAGTTTAAATAGTGATAGTTTTTAGACTCCTTAAAACAATTGATTTAACCTAGGTTATTAGTCAAGTTGTTACTTAGTTCAATTAAATAAATCTAGGTTATCACAATAACAAAGATCAAATCATGCAAAGCAGTGGAAAATAAGTAACACAAGATATGATCACCCAGGAAACCCAACCAGTAAAAACCTGGGGAGGATTTGACCTAGCTATCCTCAAGGTAAACTTGAATCCACTATCTTGAAAGAATTGAAGTTCATACAAGAAGACTTACAAGCCCCCATGCTCGACTTCTTATTGCTACCCACCAGTAGAACTTACTAACACGACCACGTGCAAGCTCCGAATCCACAGACTCCTTCTTTCTTGGATTCACCACCAGATACAAGCACACCCGCTTGTGTTTTCTTTAAGCTTCAATGGCAGCAACTGAATTGATCATCAAGGTGTAGATAAATCTTCTCCTTGAAAACCCTAAATTTGTGTAAAGGAAAGTTCCTCTAGATCTCACAAGAGATTTACACAAACCGCAATATGAGTAACACTAAAACGTGACTAGGGTTTGCCTTTTATACTTAGGACAAATAAGAAACTCTAAAAACGTTTTAAAACACCTAGGGCTGAGTTGGAAAAATCTGCAGAAAATCATTCTGCCCGAGCTTCGATCGATCGAGCCAGGCCGAAAGGCACAATGCTTTCCTGCTTTAACTCGATTCCAACTTAACATAAAAGCACAACTTTGAGCTAAACTAAAACACTTCTAAACACATTGTTTTGATCATGGTTTGCCAACAATACAAATTAGAGTTCTAAATACATAAAATCCTAAGTCTTTAGAACCTAACAAACTCCCCCTTTGGCAATCCGTGACAAAACACAACTAGAAGCTCAAAGTTTACAAAATAAAAAGCCATTTACAAAATAATGCTCATAAAAAAAAATTCAATCCTAACTACTATCCATCAGTTGCAAGTGTAGACAAGAGCTCAATTGAATCAACCTGTATATTTCCTGAAACACTAAACAAAATGCATAACCGCATGTGTGGAAAACAATACAAGTAAACAAATTAAATTCTTGATTTCAAACAACACACAATAAAGACATATATCAATGAATAACTCACAAATATAAATCAATAAACAGTTTGAAACAAGAAACATATAAAGTACCAACAAAAAAAAAAAATACTCCCCCTAACATGAATATCCTATCAAAAACATGGCAAGAGCTAAAAAGGTAAAGTACAAAGTGAAGCACCTAGATACAATCTAAACTCCACAAGCTCTAACCAAAAACATATACTCCCCCTGAAAGCAAAAACTCTACAAAGTACTCCCCCTTTTTGTGACGGAATGCCAAAGGGCAAACAAAATCCATCATCAAAAGGGAGGTGGTCTAAACTACGACAACTCCGCACGCAAAGCACGGATCTCATGGAGCATGTCCAATAAAATCTGTCCATGAGCCACCTGAACGGTCAAGACATGATCCAACGTACGATAAATGTCTGAATCATCTGAAGCAGTCGGTGGAGGAACATCATCATCAGCAGCAACACCCGATGTCTCAGCAGCATCAACACCTGTAGAAGAGGGAGGAGGAGGAACACCACTAGATGACGCACCTCTAGGATGTGAAGGAGCAACTCTCAAATGAGCAGCTCTCTGTCTAAGAAAGGTGGCACTTATGGGAGCAACAACATGCATAGGCTCACCAGAGGGAAAACCATCTAGACCTAAAAAGAGCAAAATCCTATGAATGAAAATAGGATGAATAAGCGCATGCCCTTCGGCAAAACTCCTATGAACCTCGTTCAAAGAACGAAGGAACAAGTGAGGAAAACTGATAGACGCTCCAAAAACAAAGGCATACAAAAACACACATCGCTCTAAAGGGATGGTGTGGAAGTGAGAAATAGGCCACAACGAATGACACATTATCCTAAAGAAAAGATAGGCAATCTCGGTAAGCTCAGCGGACGTGATCCGAGGATCAGAACCCCACTGGATAGATGACCCAGTGATGTATGACATGACAACATCTAAAGAGGGTAACTCATCATAGGGATAGACAGGCTCCCGAACAACCGGCACCCCAAGAGCCTCAGCCACTACCCGAGGGGTAATGGTGAACTCAACACCTCGTATCCAACTCCTAACAAGGGTGTTGGAATCATAGACGTGGCAAGAGAGGTTCAAGAAGAACTCTCTAATCAGGGCGGTCGTGGGTGGATGATCTATCTCTAAGAGAGGTAACCAACCTTTAGACTCAAAGTTAGCCCTAATGGCCGAATCAAGCTCATCTAGCACAACAGCTCGCTCAGCCCATATCTTACGCTTACAGTTCAAGGTATCAAAGGCCTCTCTGCACTTATCATTCCTAAACACCTCACTCCTAAAGGGAGACTCAGAGGAAGTGGAAGGGGTCCTATGGGCTCTAGTTTTCCTAGGCATGGTGCTAGGATAAGGACCAAAACACAGAGCAAAAGAACAAAAACACAAAAGACAAAACTAAGGATAGACTGCAAGTTAGCACAAAAAAAAATATAGAATAAAAATCTATATGAAGCATGAACAATTCAAATGACATGATGCATGTTATAATGTAGTCCAATTAAGTCCAAGAAGTTCAAACTCACAAAATTGGCTTGAACATAGAGGTATTAACACAAAAACCCCAAAATTTTGAAAACCACTTGTTCAATTTGAAAGATAGTGACGAATTGATCATTAGACATGGTAGAGTATAAAAAATAATGACCAAATACATCAATTTAAGAAGCCAATTTCATCAATTTAACCCAATTTTGACAAAATCCCCAATTCGGATCAATTTCAAACCCTAGAATTTCCAATTTTTCAAAAACCACAAAATTGATCAAATTAATCTACAAGAATCAGGATAATAGCATCCTAGAACAAAAACCCATTGATCAATTTCACCAAAAAAGGTTTGAATCATCAAAAACCCTAATATATGAAAAGTGTCGAAAATACCCAATGCAATGCATGAAAAATGCATGAAAACGTGAAATAAAATGCAAAAGGAAGGGCAAAAAGGACTTACCGGCTTTGGAAGACAAAAACCTTGCAAATATTCTGGAGCAAAACGACAAAAAATCTTTGGTGGAGCCTTAGCCAAGTCGGAGAGAGAGGAAAGGTTGAAAATTTTTGAAAAAGTACCTTTTGAAAAAGACATTTTGACCTTTTAAAAAACATGTTTCACGAGTTTCGATCGATCGAAAAACAGCCTCGATCGATCGAAACAGACAGAGACTCTATTAAAAAATTTTGAAAATAGTTTGATCGATCGAAAAACAGTTTCGATTGATCGAAACAGACAAAGGCTCTCTCGAACATATTTAAGAATTTTCGATCGATCAAAAAACAGAATAGATCGATTGAAATGGGCAGAGGCTCACTAAATTTGAGGAAAAACACAGTTTTTTGAAAAACATTTAAAATCAACTCAAAGCATTGAAATTTAGTATGTGATGATATGATTTTCAAAACAAGAATTTTAAGCCCAAATTCCCAAAAACAAAATTTCTTGCATTCTCCACAAATTTTCAAGCAACAAATTAATTTTGCACAAAATTCAAAGTATTTGCAAAACTTGGTTGGTCAAACCATAAACACACACAATAACATGTACAAAGTTTAGCAAAGAGTAACTCGTGTAGTGTGTGCAACTAGCAAAAACTTGAGATACATGTGAGGTGATATGTGAATAGCAAACAATCACAAAGTCTACAAAATTCATCACAAAGAATTTAAAAGAGACTATCACCTAAAGAGTTACATCATATAACTCCCACATCTCCTAGATCATAAGTTTGCAATCATATAAGTTTCTTGAATTTATGCCTCATAATATAAATATCAATTTTAAGTCATGTGAGTTTGGCATCAAGCCTAATAGTACACACCAAATTTAATTTTAAGAATTAAGCAATTTAAACCGAGGCTTCACCTTATGTTCTTTTTGTACATGTGCTACACTTTCTCGAGCACAAAATCTTATGATATGCACTAAGGTGTTCATGATTGGCTAGTGAACAATGGTGAAATGGTTATTTATGCCTTTCTCTAAAAGTTCAAGTCCAACATTCAAAAACATGTGACTTCAAGATTAAGATAGAGTAATAAAAAACCATAAACATCTTTCCCACACAACATGCACGACAAAGCTTCAACTAGTAAAGTGCAATAAGTAAGCTCATCAAAGCTAAACAAGGTACAAAAGACATGTTATGTGAAAATAAATTGACCAACCTTGTTCTCAAAAACCAAGAAGAATAGTACAGAACAAAATTTGCTTCCTTTTTCTTTTTCTTTTTTTTTTCTTTTTTTTTTTTAATAAAAAAAACAACATCTAGAATGAAATGCATGAATGTTATACAATGCAAATCCTAGAAAACGAAAACAAAACCAAAGAACAATGGTCACAAAGGGTAGAGCAATGAAGCACAAGGACCATGTCAAAAAGACTCAGTTAGTTTGAGTCTTTTACATCCAAAACCTTTTAGATGCACCATGAGCATTGGAGTTCTTATTCACATGGGAGTGATTACCAACTCCAGGATTGGAATAAAGGTTTAAAGCCTTTACCAATTCACCAATAAGTATCATAGGATCTTGTGCTTGAGGCACAGGTACTTTTGGTTTGTTTGCTCTCTTTGCAGCTTGCAGCTTGTAACAGTTTGGACGAATGTGTCCAGACTTTCCACAAAAGTTACAAAACTATGCAAGCTTATCATGTGTTTTGTCCTTAGATAGGGTAGGTTGCTTAGACTTAGACTCTTTCAGATCAACCCTAATCTTCCTAGATGGTGAAACTTCTATGGATTTGACAACCTCACTCATAGAGGGTTTGACAGTTTCACTCACTATCTCACTCACAGAAGGTTCAGAAGAAGAAGATGAAGGAACAAACTTTGTGGAATGGGGAGCAGACACAGAGATGCTTTCAACATAACCTAATCCAGTTTTGTCAGAAGAAGACTTTTAAACACTCAGCATTTGATCAAGTTTAGAACTAGCAGATCTAGCAACAGATAAATCAAGTTCCAAAGATTTAACTTTATCAAGCAAAAGCATATTCTCAGTTTTCACATTGTTCAAAAGTTCATTAGCATCAAACAGTTTAACAAGCAAATTCTTCTTTTCAAACTCAAGAGATTCAATTTTCTTCAGGCCAAGTTCAACATTTATAGCATCCTTTGTAGCAACTTTGCAAAGTTTATTATAGGCCTCTTGAAGATCTACATCTTCAGAGAGTTCCCCATCAGAAGGGTTCTCTTCAATAGATATGCTCTCATCGACTACAGCAGTAGCGGTGAAAACAATGAAGTTTCCATCCTCATCACAATCAGACTCATTATCAGAAACTTCACCATCACTAAGGGTTACAGCCATAGCCTTACCCTTAGACTTCAAATAGGTAGGACATTCAGATTTCATGTGTCCATACCCTTGACATCCAAAACACTGAGAACCCAAAGAATTATTGGAAGATTGACCTACTTTTTCTCTAGGTTTATCATTATTGTTAACCTTAGTGGGATCATGCTTCCTAAAGTTTCTAGGTTCAGCAGTGTTTGTGCCTTTTGCCTTTCTATTACTATTCCTGAGAAAGTTTCTAAAGTTCTTGACAAGGTAGACAATCTCTGTAGCAGAGAGCTCATCATCAAATCCACCACCTTCAACATCATCAACTGACTTAAGAGCCATTGATTTGGATTTGGTAGTTTTGGGTTGATCCAACTCATAAGATTGAAGAGATCCTACAAGTT